>NC_133324.1:693227796-693533629 GCF_042186555.1 Aquarana catesbeiana
TAACAGATAGAGTGAGCTCCATCACAGGCAGCCCTTTTATACTTCAATCATACACCATCCAGACCCAACCCCATTGCCATACCATCTAAACTTTTCACGAATCATAGTATTTACAGGGCAGTCCTCCTCAATATATTATATTACTGTCCATCCTGTTGTATTGGTCTCTAGGGGCAGCATTGTCTATGTATCATGTCTCTGTATCCCGGGTCAATCTTCAAAGCCTGTTGGTCCTTTGATCTTTGTAACCCACCTTCATCAATTATCCTGGCAACCAAGGCCCTCTTTGAAGCTCACTTGCATAGCGTTATAACATCAGACGGTCCGGAGCCAAGCTTTTGTTCAGCCTTGATGGAGGCCTGATCTCTTCTTTCAGATATGCTACAAAGCTTTGATGTGCAACTTGTTACATTAGACCTGGTATCAACCAGAAGAAGAAACTCCAGAAATATGATATTAAACCATGTTGCCTTCCAACAATTACACACAGGTGGACTCTATTTACTAATTAGGTGACTTCTGAAGGCAATTGGTTCCACTAGATTTTAGTTAGGGGTATCAGAGTAAAGGGGGCTGAATACAAATGCACGCCACACTTTTCAGATATTTATTTGTAAAAAAATTCGAAAATCATTTCTCATTTTCCTTCCACTTCACAATTATGTGCCACTTTGTGTTGGTCTATCACATAAAATACCATTAAAATACATTTTCATTTTTGGTTGTATCATGAGAAAGTGTGGAAAATTTCAAGGGGTATGAATACTTTTGCAAGGCACTGTGTGTATGTGTGTATATATATCTAGATAGATATCTAGATAGATAGATAGATAGATAGATAGATAGATAGATAGATAGATAGATAGATAGATAGATAGATAGATAGATAGATAGATAGATCATCATGAAGAAATTTGATTTTATCGGATATGTTTTAAAACAGAAAGTAGAAAATGTTGTTGTTGTTTTTTTTTTTTTATATTTATTTTTTTGTTTATAGCAAAAAAATACAAAAAAACATGGTGATCAAAGTTTACCAAAAGAAAGCTCTATTTGTGTAAAGAAAAAAAATGAACTTAATTTGCGTAAGTGCTGCATGACCGCGCAATTGCCAGTTAACCTCCCTGGTGGTATGATTCTGTCTGGAATTTTGTGCTGAAAGCGGTACAATTATTTTGCATGGAAATTTGATGCTATGTATTATAGGCCTGCAATTCTTAGTAATTACTTACTTAAACCTGACCAAACAAGACTCTAGTAGACATCCCAGATGTGATAAAGTTTGAAACACAAAATCATGATTTTAAATTTTTGAATAATATAATTTTATTCAATAATGTAATACAAACTAAAGAAATTTGTCAGACAAAGAAAATTCAATAAACATCCTGAGTGTGATAAATTTTAAAGCAAGGTACAGCACACAGTGCCACGTCACAATCTGGACAATAGAACCTGCTTTCTTTTCTGATTTTTTTTCCCTTGTCATCTCTGTGTGAACAGCAAACCACACACATCCTGGTAGGTGCTGCCTTTTTTGCGGTTGGCGGTATATAGTCCATAAAGTGCCGACCTGTTAGGCGTTCTGGGTTGGCAACACCAACAGCACATCGTCCAGGTCTGTTCGCATCAACTGATGGCATCTGGTGTTTGGCAAAAATCTGCTCAGCCACCTTCCAGATAAAATCTGAATGAACAAGAGGCCTGTCACTCCCTGCTCGGTACAAGATGGAAGCGTTCCAAAGGCATTGTTCCAGAAGATGCCTGAAAATCTTTTTGTAATATTTTTTCTGCTGTTTCCGCATAGTCGGATAAAAGGTCATTGCCTGATTGGCTCGGTCGACACCTCCCATAGTGCAATTATAGTCTATGACGACTTGCGGCTTCAGCACATCTTTCCCACCTTTTGTGTGGACCGTGGCAGTGGAGGTATTGTGCACAGTGCTCATGAGACACATGTCCTTCTTGTCTCGCCAACGTATTGCCATTCTTACCCTTACCCTTACCCTTCTGCCAGGCAACCATTTCTCCGGGTTTTAGTTTTCTCTTTCCAAACATAGATGGCATGTCACGTCTGTTAGGCCTAACTGTACCATAGGCATCCGTCTTGTTTTGGATCAAAACCTCAAACAGTTCCGGCGACGTATAGAAATTGTCCATGGTCACACAATATCCCTGGTTCAGTAATGGCTCCAGCAGTGTAAGGACAGATGATGTGGCCATCCCATAATTGCTGTACCTGGGGTTGAACTTCGTGCCTTTACCGGTGTAAATGACCGAGTTCCATATGTACCCGGTGGATGACTCGCAGAGCATGTATGATTTGATGCCAAACCGCGCTCTTTTGGATGCAATATACTGGATCCAGCTTAAGCGTCCTTTGTAGGCCATCAAACTCTCATCCACGCTGACGTCCCTTTCTGGCACGTAGGCCTGCTGGAAATTGTTCCCAATAATTTGGCATACCTCCCAGATTTTTTTTAGCTTGGGCGCAGGATACGTGGCCTCATCAAACTCTTCATTGTTAGTGAAGTGAAAATATTTCATGATGAGGGAAAAACGGTATTCGGACATCACAGTACCAAAAAACGGAGTGGCCAATAACTTGTTGGTGATCCAGTACCATTTCTGGCGTGGTTTCCCCACCACCCCCTGAAGAATAATGAGTCCAAGAAACAGCCAGATGTCCTCTTTAGTCACCGGTTCCCACCTTCTGCTTCGGGAAAACCTGGCATGCAGCGTAGCGGATTGCTGCTGTTGGTAGCGATTTGTCTCTATGACAATTTTTTCAATTACCTTCTCTGTGAGAAATAATTGCAGGTATGCCAGAGGGTTGCCACGCTCAACTTCGACCTTCATCCCAGGTGATCCAGTGAAGGGAAATCTTGGGGGCGCTACCTGGTCCGTATCGCACTCAATAGGGCACCAAGTGCGCACATCGCTGATGTCAGGTGCAGGATCATCACCGCTGTCATCGCTGTCACTTGTCAGATCAATGTCAGACGACAAATCTCCCCACGACTCACTATCGCTGAGTTCTGGGAGCAACTCCGTGTCGCTGTCATTCAACTGCTCCAAAGGCGATTTTGTAGCGAAATGGCGCTTTTTGGATTCCATCTTCTCAATATTTTATTGGAGGCAAGGGGCACTGGGGCAAGGGGCACTGTATCAGTGAGATCTGAGATGATACAATGTAATCCTCTCAGATTACACTGTATCACCTCTTTTTATATGTGTGTTATTGTGTTTGAACTTTTGAACTTTTTGAATTTCCCGCCTAGTTCCGCTCCCGTGCGCCACTGCTGCTCGCAGGGAACGGAACTAGGAAGTGAGATGCTGTGATCGCGCTGGCGATCACAGCGGAGCACAGCCAAGGACAGTGGAGTGCATCGCTGGAACCCAGGAGAAGGTAAGGGCTCCGCAGCATGCTCTGCAATGTTACCCCGAGCGTGACCTGGGGGTTACCGCTCCTGACAGTAAAAGTCAGACCCGAGTCACGCTCGGGATTACCGCCAAGGAGGTTAAAGTAGCACAGTTCTGAATAGCAAAAAATGGCCTGGTCATGAAGGGAGTAAAAACCTTTTGGAGGTCAAGTGGTTAAAGTGGAACTTCCCTCTCAATCAACATTGACTATTTTTTTAATCCATATGCTGCTAGCATTAGTAAATACAGGAAAGCATATCATGTTTACCTGTTTTAATTTTGTTTACATTTCTTCAGTTACTTTCTGGTTTCCAGGCAAAGGCAAATGATGTCATACATCCCAGAAGTCTTTGGGAAGGAGGGGGGTTCTCTCAGCTAAGCACACCCTTCTGCATGCATGCTGCAGCTAAGGGCAGATAAATTAGATACATTCCAGGAAGTAAATGCTACATGAATCATCTGCCCTTACTCAAGATGGCCGCTGCTCGAATGCCCGGAGATGTTTTTCAAAGTGACTTCTTAGCAAAATAAATAATAGAGGCATGTATGGATGAGTGAGCTTGCTTTGCATACTAAAAATGAATAAAATAGTTTTTTTGGTTTGTGTTGCTCAGATGCAGTGCACTTCCAGTTAAAGATTTGCCTGGCTGCATTCCCAGGGCCATTAATTACCTAGAGGCTGCTATTAAAGGGCCTACTACTACTTCTTCTACTACTGTTATTTATGCATGTCAACTTTTAGAGATTTTGATAAATAACCAAAGCAAAAAAGGGAAAAAGAACAGTGAGGGTTACAGCATGAAAGTATTGCAAGAGAGAAACAATTACAGAGTGAAATGATATCAGATGCTCAGGGACAACCAACCTTTTCCACTGGTCTATATCACAATTACAGAAGAGTTCTAGTATCCATTAGGGATGAGCTGAACACCCCCCTGTTCGGTTCGCACCAGAACATGCGAACAGGAAAAAAGTTTGTTCGAACATGCGAACACCGTTAAAGTCTATGGGACACGAACATGAATAATCAAAAGTCCTAATTTTAAAGGCTTATATGCAAGTTATTGTCATAAAAAGTGTTTGGGGACCTGGGTCCTGCCCCAGGGGACATGGATCAATGCAAAAAAAAGTTTTAAAAACGGCCGTTTTTTCAGGAGCAGTGATTTTAATAATGCTTAAAGTCAAACAATAAAAGTGTAATATCCCTTTAAATTTCGTACCTGGGGGGTGTCTATAGTATGCCTGTAAAGGGGCGCATGTTTCCTGTGTTTAGAACAGTCTGACAGCAAAATGACATTTTGAAGGAAAAAACTCATTTAAAACTACCCGCGCTATTGCATTGCCGACAATACACATTGAAGTTCATTGATAAAAACGGCATGGGAATTCCCCAAAGGGGAACCCCGAACCAAAATAAAAAAAAAAAAATGACGTGGGAGTCCTCCTAAATTCCATACCAGGCCCTTCAGGTCTGGTATGGATATTAAGGGGAACCCCGGCCAAAAAAAAAAAAAAAAAAATGACGTGGGGTTCCCCCTAAATTCCATACCAGACCCTTCAGGTCTGGTATGGATTTTAAGGGGAACCCCGCGCCAAAAAAAAAAAAAAAAAACGGCGTGGGGTCCCCCCAAAAATCCATACCAGACCCTTATCCGAGCATGCAACCTGGCAGGCCGCAGGAAAAGAGGGGGGGACGAGAGTGCGGCCCCCCCTCCCTCCTGAACCGTACCAGGCCACATGCCCTCAACATTGGGAGGGTGCTTTGGGGTAGCCCCCCAAAACACCTTGTCCCCATGTTGATGAGGACAAGGGCCTCATCCCCAATGCTCTCCTCCAATGATTAGACATGTCCCGACAACCCCCCTCCCCCCCACCATGAACAGCCTTTCACTGGGTGCTGCTGCTTCACCTTCCACAGCTTTTATGTAGCTGAGAACAGAGGGAACAGAGGGAATGTGATTACTTATAAAAAAAAAGGGGTGGGGGGGGAATATTTATAATGTTTTTTTATATCTATACACAAATGTTTTGCCTTTCATTTCAATTTTAAACTGAATGGGTTGTTTTACAAGGTCATTCTTTACATTCACCTTAAACAGGAAGTAAACTTCCATTACAAAATTTTACCTATAGGTAAGCCTATAATAAGGCTTACCTATAGGTAGTGTAAATATCTCCTAATTGTGCACCATTTAGGAGACATTTACTGTACATGCAGCCAATGAAATCACTGGCGCATGCACTCTGAAAGAACGGCCACTCCTGCGGTTCCTTCAGAGCTCTGCTCTGCGGACGGCGGCTCCCGCGCACATGCACAGTCATCCCGGCTGCAGCCAGTCACAGAGCCGGAGTCCGCGAACCCAGAAGCAAGACAGGTGAAGATGGCAGTGGCCTCCAGCCATGCGATGTCAGGTAGGCTTACTAGCACATTATGCCTTTACCTTGCAGGTAAGTAAAAAAAATGTCCAGCGGTTTACAACCGCTTTAAGGGGTAATTCTGCACCACCCAAAAACATTCCTCATCTGGTGGCAGGCAGCGTGGCAGGTGACATTCTTCATCTGGTGGCAGGCAGCCTGGCAAGTGACATTCATCTGGTGGCAGGAAGCATGGCAAGTGACATTTCTCATCTGGTAGCAGGCAGCGTGGCAAGTGACACTCCACACCCGGTGGCAGGTAGCCTGACAAGTGTCATTCCTCATCTGGTGGCAAGCAGCGTGGAAAGTGTCATTCCTCATCTAGTGGCAGGCAGCGTGGCAAGTGACATTCCTCATCTGGTAGCAAGCAGCGTGGAAAGTGTCATTCCTCATCTGGTGGCAGGCAGCGTGGCAAGTGACATTCCTCATCTGGTGGCAGGCAGCTTGACAAGTGACATTTCTCATCTGGTGGCAGGCAGCTTGGCAAGTGACATTTCTCATCTGGTATCAGGCAGCGTGGCAAGTGACATTCCTCAACTGGTGGCAGGCAGCCTGGCAAGTGACATTCCTCATCTGGTGGCAGGCAGCCTGGCAAGTGACATTTCTCATCTGGCGACAGGCAGCCTGGCAAGTGACATTTCTCATCTGGTGGCAGGCAGCGTGGCAAGTGACATTCCCCATCTGGTGGCAGGCAGCCTGGCAAGTGACATTTCTCATCTGATAGCAGGCAGCATGGCAAGTGACATTCCTCATCTGGTGGCAGGCAGCGTTGCAAGTGACATTCCTCAACTGGTGGCAGGCAGCGTTGCAAGTGACATTTCTCATCTGGTAGCAGGCAGCATGGCAAGTGACATTCCTCATCTGGTGGCAGGCAGCCTGGCAAGTGACATTCCTCATCTGGTGGCAGGCAGCCTGGCAAGTGACATTTCTCAGCTGGCGGCAGGCAGCCTGGCAAGTGACATTCCTCATCTGGTGGCAGGCAGCCTGGCAAGTGTCATTCCTCATCTGGTGGCAGGCAGTGTGGCAAGTGACATTCCTCATCTGGTGGCAGGCAGCGTGGAAAGTGACATTCCTCATCTGGTGGCAGGCAGCATGGCAAGTGACATTCCTCATCTGGTGGCAGGCAGCGTGGCAAGTGACATTTCTCATCTGGTAACAGGCAGCGTGGCAAGTGGCATTCCTCATCTGGTGGCAGGCAGCCTGGCAAGTGACATTCCTCATCTGGTGGCAGGCGGCCTGGCAAGTGACATTTCTCATCTGGCGACAGGCAGCCTGGCAAGTGACATTTCTCATCTGGTGGCAGGCAGCGTGGCAAGTGACATTCCCCATCTGGTGGCAGGCAGCCTGGCAAGTGACATTTCTCATCTGGTAGCATGCAGCATGGCAATTGACATTCCTCATCTGGTGGCAGGCAGCCTGGCAAGTGACATTCCTCATCTGGTGGCAGGCAGTGTTGCAAGTGACATTTCTCATCTGTTAGCAGGCAGCATGGCAAGTGACATTTCTCATCTGGCGGCAGGCAGCCTGGCAAGTGACATTTCTCATCTGGTGGCAGGCAGCATGGCAAGTGACATTTCTCATCTGGCGGCAGGCAGTGTGGAAAGTGACATTCCTCATCTGGTGGCAGGCAGCCTGGCAAGTGACATTCCTCATCTGGTGGCAGGCAGTCTGGCAAGTGGCATTCCTCATCTGGTGGCAGGCAGTGTGGCAAGTGACATTCCTCATCTGGTGGCAGGCAGCGAGGCAAATGGCATTCCTCATCTGGTGGCAGGCAGCGTGGCAAGTGGCATTCCTCATCTGGTGGCAGGCAGCCTGGCAAGTGACATTTCTCATCTGGCGACAGGCAGCCTGGCAAGTGACATTTCCCATCTGGTGGCAGGCAGCGTGGCAAGTGACATTCCTCATCTGGTGGCAGGCAGCCTGGCAAGTGACATTTCTCATCTGGCGACAGGCAGCCTGGCAAGTGACATTCCCCATCTGGTGGCAGGCAGCCTGGCAAGTGACATTTCTCATCTGGTAGCAGGTAGCATGGCAAGTGACATTCCTCATCTGGTGGCAGGCAGCCTGGCAAGTGACATTCCTCATCTGGTGGCAGGCAGCGTGGCAAGTGACATTTCTCATCTGGCAGCAGGCAGTGTGGAAAGTGACATTCCTCATCTGGTGGCAGGCAGCGTGGCAAGTGACATTCCTCATCTGGTGGCAGGCAGTGTGGCAAGTGACATTCCTCATCTGGTGGCAGGAAGCGTGGCAAGTGACATTTCTCATCTGGTAGCAGGCAGCGTGGCAAGAGACATTCCTCATCTGGTGGCAGGCAGCCTGACAAGTGACATTTCTCATCTGGCGGCAGGCAGTGTGGAAAGTGACATTCCTCATCTGGTGGCAGGCAGCCTGGCAAGTGACATTCCTCATCTGGTGGCAGGCAGCCTGGCAAGTGGCATTCCTCATCTGGTGGCAGGCAGTGTGGCAAGTGACATTCCTCATCTGGTGGCAGGCAGCGTGGCAAGTGGCATTCCTCATCTGGTGGCAGGCAGCATGGCAAGTGACATTCCTCATCTGGTGGCAGGCAGCGTGGCAAGTGACATTTCTCATCTGGTAACAGGCAGCGTGGCAAGTGGCATTCCTCATCTGGTGGCAGGCAGCCTGGCAAGTGACATTCCTCATCTGGTGGCAGGCAGCCTGGCAAGTGACATTTCTCATCTGGCGACAGGCAGCCTGGCAAGTGACATTTCCCATCTGGTGGCAGGCAGCGTGGCAAGTGACATTCCTCATCTGGTGGCAGGCAGCCTGGCAAGTGACATTTCTCATCTGGCGACAGGCAGCCTGGCAAGTGACATTCCCCATATGGTGGCAGGCAGCCTGGCAAGTGACATTTCTCATCTGGTAGCAGGTAGCATGGCAAGTGACATTCCTCATCTGGTGGCAGGCAGCCTGGCAAGTGACATTCCTCATCTGGTGGCAGGCAGCATTGCAGGTGACATTTCTCATCTGGTAGCAGGCAGCATGGCAAGTGACATTTCTCATCTGGCGGCAGGCAGCCTGGCAAGTGACATTTTTCATCTGGTGGCAGGCAGCGTGGCAAGTGACATTCCACACCTGGTGGCAGGTAGCCTGACAAGTGTCATTCCTCATCTGGTGGCAGGCAGCGTGGCAAGTGACATTTCTCATCTGGCAGCAGGCAGTGTGGAAAGTGACATTCCTCATCTGGTGGCAGGCAGTGTGGCAAGTGACATTCCTCATCTGGTGGCAGGAAGCGTGGCAAGTGACATTTCTCATCTGGTAGCAGGCAGCGTGGCAAGTGACATTCCTCATGTGGTGGCAGGCAGCCTGGCAAGTGACATTTCTCATCTGGTGGCAGGCAGCCTGGCAATTGACATTTCTCATCTGGTGGCAGGCAGCATGGCAAGTGACATTCCCCACCTGGTGGCAGGCAGCCTTGCAAGTGACATTCCTCATCTGGTAGCAGGCAGCATGGCAAGTGACATTCCTCATCTGGTGGCAGGCAGCCTGGCAAGTGACATTTCTCATCTGGTAACAGGCAGCATGGCAAGTGGCATTCCTTATCTGGTGGCAGGCAGCCTGGCAAGTGACATTCCTCATCTGGTGGCAGGCAGCCTGGCAAGTGACATTTCTCATCTGGTGGCAGGCAGCATTGCAAGTGACATTTCTCATCTGGTAGCAGGCAGCATGGCAAGTGACATTTCTCATCTGGTGGCAGGCAGCGTGGCAAGTGACATTCCCCATCTGGTGGCAGGCAGCCTGGCAAGTGACATTTCTCATCTGGTAGCAGGCAGCATGGCAAGTGACATTCCTCATCTGGTGGCAGGCAGCCTGGCAAGTGACATTTCTCATCTGGTAGGAGGCAGCATGGCAAGTGACATTTCTCATCTGACGGCAGGCAGCCTGGCAAGTGACATTTCTCATCTGGTGGCAGGCAGCGTGGCAAGTGACATTTCTCATCTGGTGGCAGGCAGTGTGGAAAGTGACATTCCTCATCTGGTGGCAGGCAGCCTGGCAAGTGACATTCCTCATCTGGTGGCAGGCAGCCTGGCAAGTGACATTCCTCATCTGGTGGCAGGCAGCATGGAAAGTGACATTCCTCATCTGGTGGCAGGCAGCGTGGCAAGTGACATTCCTCATCTGGTGGCAGGCAGCATGGCAAGTGACATTTCTAATCTGGTAACAGGCAGCGTGGCAAGTGGCATTCCTCATCTGGTGGCAGGCAGCCTGGCAAGTGACATTCCTCATCTGGTGGCAGGCAGCCTGGCAAGTGACATTTCTCATCTGGCGACAGGCAGCCTGGCAAGTGACATTTCTCATCTGGTGGCAGGCAGTGTGGCAAGTGACATTCCCCATCTGGTGGCAGGCAGCCTGGCAAGTGACATTTCTCATCTGGTAGCAGGCAGCATGGCAAGTGACATTCCTCATCTGGTGGCAGGCAGCCTGGCAAGTGACATTCCTCATCTGGTGGCAGGCAGCATTGCAAGTGACATTTCTCATCTGGTAGCAGGCAGCATGGCAAGTGACATTTCTCATCTGGCGGCAGGCAGCCTGGCAAGTGACATTTCTCATCTGGTGGCAGGCAGCATGGCAAGTGACATTTCACACCTGGTGGCAGGTAGCCTGACAAGTGTCATTCCACATCTGGTGGCAGGCAGCGTGGCAAGTGACATTTCTCATCTGGCAGCAGGCAGTGTGGAAAGTGACATTCCTCATCTGGTGGCAGGCAGCGTGGCAAGTGACATTCCTCATCTGGTGGCAGGCAGTGTGGCAAGTGACATTCCTCATCTGGTGGCAGGCAGCGTGGCAAGTGACATTTCTCATCTGGTAGCAGGCAGTGTGGCAAGTGACATTCCTCATCTGGTGGCAGGCAGCCTGGCAAGTGACATTCCTCATCTGGTGGCAGGCAGCCTGACAAGTGACATTTCTCATCTGGTGGCAGGCAGCCTGGCAATTGACGTTTCTCATCTGGTGGCAGGCAGCGTGGCAAGTGACATTCCTCATCTTGTGGCAGACAGCCTGGCAAGTGACATTCCTCATCTGGTGGCAGGCAGCGTGACAAGTGACATTCCCCATCTTGTGGCAGACAGCCTGGCAAGTGACATTCCTCATCTGGTGGCAGGCAGCCTGGCAAGTGACATTCCTCATCTGGTGGCAGGCAGCGTTGCAAGTGACATTTCTCATCTGGTGGCAGGCAGCCTGGCAAGGGACATTCCTTATCTAGTGGCAGGCAGTGTGGTAAGTGATACTCCTCATCTGGTGGCAGGCAGTGTGGTAAGTGATACTCCTCATCTGGTGGCAGGCAGCGTGGCAGGAGAAATTCCTCACCAGGAACAATTATTGTGTTAATTGGCAATAGAAAAAATAGGCAAAAATCAAGCTACTTCTCAGTAATCAAAGACTATGCTCCAGTTTCTTTTTCTTTTTCAACCCATCCCCCTGCAGTCTTGTGCAGACAGCTAAAATAGTTTTACACAGGTCTGAAACAGATATACTGTACCACTGAATATAAGAACTATTTTCACCAAGATGAGACATATTTTCACTCCAAACAGATGCACAAGAAGCAGTCAAGGGCAACCCATAGATTAATTTTTTTTTTTTTTTTCATTTAACTAGAGGATTGAACGAAAAAAACTGACCCGATTTCCCCCATCCACAAATTCAAGGTGGATTGTATTATATTTAGACAGTGGGGAGACTTCCCCGCCATTCGAATACACTGATCAGTGTTGCAGACTATTGACTGTTGTTGTTCAATCCACCCATTTTGGAAGGTATGATACTTTATGTATAATCAAGAAGGAAATAACACATACTGTCATACTGTGCATTTTCTTTAACTACATATGTTTTGATCTAGATGTCCTAATCCCCCTATGAAGATTTTGTAGTATACTTGAAACACTTTGGGGTCTTCTAAGCAAGAATCTGTTTTGGAAATTCCCTTATACTTACCTTCATTGTTTCAGGACAATGATTGTACTTTTGGGATTACTGATACCTGAGCTCATATTTTAAAACAGTATTTCCTTTTTTCTTGTTTTAATATTGGATTTTAACATTTGTACCAATAAAATAAATGTTTTTCATTTTTGGTATAATTACTTAATATATCCGCTGCATTAAAGCCCTTGCGAGAAAAATTTGTTGTATTTAAGGGTTGCAGGCTAAAGCCTTCAGCACTGATCCAGCAAGGGAAGTTCAACAGGGCAGTTGTACAAATCAACTTCTGTACAACCGCCTTGCTCATAGATGGATCAGAGGTCAGCTCATTCAGTAAGCAATTTGAGCCATGTATGGTCCGGTTTAAGGGAGGCATTCATGAATTGACATGTCTCCCTATATGTTTTCTAAAGAAACAGACAGCAGAAGTGCTTGCCTCTCTGTGTCTAGCTGAACCTTGGACAAAGTTGCCAAAAAACAAAAGTGTGTGTGTGTGTGTGTCTGGGGGGAACAGGGTGATGAGTTACTTTTCTGACTTATTTACGTCTTCTGTGTGTAGTCATTGCCAGTTTGTTCAGCAATGTGACTTGATGGATTTTATAGGGAAGCTGTTATAAATAAAATTAAATATATATATTGCAATAAGGTATAGACAAGTACAGTGCATTCTTTGATAAATGTTTATTTTTATACTTCCCTAACACCAGTAATTATATTCTGCATGCACATATGAATCATTCTTTGACTGGAGTCTTCAGCCCTGACATTTAGCAGAAATCCATATTCCATAGATCACTTTCTTCCGTAACAAAACTGATACAGCCTCACCTCTGTTATAATAAAGAGAACTGGCTGGCTCCCAGATAACTTGGCTGAAATGTACCTTCTTTCACAATACAAATCTAGTATCTCAGTGCACTCATAAACTAAATCCCCCTTACATGGTGAATGCATTTATAATCATCCTGTGTAGAAATTCAATACGGATTTACAGTTTTTCTTATAACAGACTTTATGTATTTATTTATTCATTTATGCTTCATTTAACAGGGAACACAACTTAAAGCAAACCTGATGCTTAAAATGGAACTATGGAATCATTCACAAAGTAAAGAATCAAATGAACTTTTTCCTAGTAATTGATAAACTATTGAGTATTCTTAATGACTCAAAAAACGAAATTTCTGTAAATCCTGGATAAAGTACACACTACCCATATTAACCCTTTCATGACTAAGCCTGTTTTTGACATTTGGTGTTTACAAGTTAAAATCCGTATTTTTTGCTAGAAAATTACTTAGAGCCCCCAAACATTATATATATATATATTTTTTAGCAGAGAATCTAGAGAATAAAATGCCGTTGTTGCAATATTTTATATCACACGGTATTTGTGCAGCGGTGTTTTAAACACAACTTTTTGGGAAAAGGGACAGTAAATTTAGCCCACTTTTTTTGTATAATGTGAAAGATGATGTAACGCCGAGTAAATAGATACCAAACATGTCACGCTTTATAATTGTGCACACTCGTGGAATGGCGACAAACTACGGTACCTAAAAATTTCCATAGGCGACGCTTTAAATTTTTTTTACGGTTACCAGGCTAGAGTTACAGTGGAGGTCTAGTGCTAGAATTACTGCTCTCGCAATACCTCACATGTGTGATTTGAACACTGTTTACATATGCGGGCGCGTCTTCCGTATGCGTTTTCTTTGCTGCGCGAGCTCGCAGGGACGGGTGCGCTTTAAAAAAAAAATTCTTATTTATTTTATTTATTTTTATATTTATAAATTGTGTTTAAAAAAAAAAATTTGATCACTTTTATTGCTGTCACAAGGAATGTAAACATCCCTTGTGACAGTAACAGGTGGTGACAGATACTCTTTATGGAGGGATCGGGGGTCTAAAAGACCCCCGATCCCTCCTTTGCACTTCAAACTATTCAGATCACCATTTTCAGTGATCCTGAATACTGTATATTTTTTTAAAACTGGTGCCATTGGCAGCCGAGTAAACGGGAAGTGACGTCATGACGTCGCTTCCATGTTTACAATTAGGAGGCTGGAACAAAGCCACTTACGGCTTCGTTCCAGACTGTCACTAGCCGCCGGAGGCGGCAGATTGGTGATCGGGCCTCCCGGTGGATCGGGAGGCCCGGTAAGAGCGGCGGGAGGCGGCGGGAGGCGGCGGGAGGCGGCGGGAGGCGGCGGGAGCGGGGACGTCCCCTCCAGCTCCTCCGATATAACAGCGGATCGGCTTTTATACCTGGAAAGCCGATCGCTGGCTCTAAAAAACAGTACCAGGATGATGCCTGCAGCTGCGGGCATCATCCCAGTATAACCCCCGAAAGTCGAGTGCGCACATCTGCGTACACTCGGCGGGGTTAAACCAATCCTGGCTAGGATCCCTAAAACTATGTGTACTGTTTACCATGCCAACTACCCTCAGAAAAACCTCTATAACTCATTCCCCATATCTCAACTACCCAATCCCCCCAATATCCCAGTCATGCTAATCTAACAACTACTCTTTCCTTCAGAAACAAACAAAAGATTTCCCAGCACACTTACCAGCCAGCCTGCAAAACAACCAAATTGACCCTGTCTAACAATTTACGTTTAAAGCGGAGTTCCACACAAAAATGGAACTTCCGCTTTTCGGAACCCTCCCCCCCTCCGGTGTCACATTTGGCACCTTTCAGGGGGGAGGGGGGTGCAGATACCTGTCTAAGACAGGTATTTGCATCCACTTCCGGCATAGACTCCCACGGGAGTCTATGCCTCTTCCTGTCCCTCCGCGCTGTTTCCTGGGAAACACACAGGTCCCAGGAGATAGCGGGGACCAGTTACCGGGAAGTGAAGCCGCAACGCTTCACTTCCTGATTCCCTCACCTAGGATGGCGGCGGCAGCTGCCGAGAATCGGGCGGGTTATCGGCGTCGGCTGCCAACATCGCTGGACCCTGGGACAGGTAAGTGGCCATTTATTAAAAGTCAGCAGGTGCAGTATTTGTAGCTGCTGGCTTTAATATTTTTTTTTTTTAGGTGGATTTAGGTGGACTCCCTCTTTATTAGATAGAAATTCAGCCAAAACATAAGGGATTGTAGGGAAAGGTCAAATCCCTATCAGTATTTGTTTTTTGTTTTTTTTTGCTGTCTGTGTCCTGCTGGAGAGATATCCCATTGCTTTCTGCCTTAGGGTGATTCTTCCCAGCAGGGACACAGTGTCTAACCTTTCCCTATTTTATTCAAAACTAGATGAATAAAATCAGAATGTTGTAAGCACCCACAACATTGCTACATGGTTTGTCTAAACTTTATAACAGTTACTTTTACTGAACAATGTACCACCTTGGTAAAGGTGGGTAACATGATAACTAAAGATATGTGAAATAAAATAAAGGAATTCATATGCTGAAAACAATTGTTGTGGGTATTACTAGAAATCAAAATTTTTTATTATAGTGGTCCTTTTTATTGCAGGTATCTCCAAGTGCTTACACAAGTTGTTTTCTACAGAGCCAAAGGATCCTCGAAGAGCAGAGTGCTAAAACATTCAAGCAGCAATCAGCATCTGTGTTTGCTGGTCCTGCTTTTTCTTCTCCTCAGCAGTTTATTGGTTAGTGAAGTCACATGCCACAGTAATGGGCTACTGGTGAGGCATTGGAGGTGGGCCAGGGCTAATAAGAACAGAATCAGGTTACTATTTGCACATGATAGTACCCTACTGTTCAGGTATCCTGAGGATGTCTAAAAAAAGTGCAGACCTGGCTTGTAGGCACCTGGAGGTATCTGTAATATAAATTACTATTGCTATTGTATAAGTGGTTAATCACCAGACATCAGAGGACACACAGCACCCTCAAATAATTAACACCAGAAATATGATAAGGTATAATGAGGGAAGCAGGGGTGCCACTGCTCCTGGACCAATGAGCCTGGAAAAACTACTCCTCCCCTTTACATTCCAGATTATGTTTTTTTTCACATTTTCCATGGAATAGGGTCGCATTTTTATCTCCTTCATACACATTTTCCTTTTTTATTTTTGAGCTGAAGTTATTAGGAACAATACATATGTATACTTTTTTTATCAAAGAGAAGTAGAGGAACGAGGGGTATCCTGTTCAGATTTTGCACCAAGGCCCATCTAGATTTTACTAATATCATTGCAAATATGTGTATGCTGCTGAAATAAGTGCTGATTTGAAAGCTCAAATAAACCAGACAAACTTATTTTTAGATGTATTGCGTCAATCATAAGCCCATTTCTAAATTTCAGAAGCAGACAAATACCACCCAAATGAAAAGCATCATTCGACAATGCAATGCGCTGAATTAGCATTGAAGAGTATTTCAAAAATATCACACATTCCCCCTTGTTTCCAAGAGGATCAGTCCTTTAAACTAGAGATGATAGCCGTCACCAAGCATTAAAGCTAATACCACAAAAAGTAATCCAGTGACGTTAACATAAATACAATGAATACCACAAAAAGTAATCTATACCCAATTGCCAAATTCTATAAAAAACATCAAAAGTAATCCAGGTTCAATGGCCAAAAGCCTTAAAAAGTAATCATAAGTAATGCATACCTTATGACCAGAAACCTTAAAATTCATCAAAAGTAATCCAGACTTGATTGCCAAAAATCATAAAATAAAAGTAAAATCCAATCCAGGAAATGGAAAAAGTAGTGTTCTTATGATTTGTTTTCTGGCGTGTGATAGGTGTTACCTTTGAATTTTCAGGGTTGTATTAACTATTAATAAAAGTCTGTGTATAGTCTTTATGAGATGGTCATAAAGACATTTGTCTGTGTTGGTTTTAGTTCAATGTGCAGCACCCAGGTAGATAATTGGCAGACAAATCCTCTGACCAATTGATGATGGTATTATTTGTTATTTTTTTCAATTGTCCCCCACACAATTCACAGTTTGACTTGGGGACCACAGACTAGATATCACACATTTGGCCAAATCGGCATGTTTTCCATGTACATTTGTTTACCTTTATGGCTGGTGTCTCTCAGTTTTTTGGGGGTTTTTTGTATTTGTTCATCCAGTTTGTAAGTGCTTTACATCTGTCAGTGATTGGCCTGATTTTTAGTTTTTTCACCGACTGGAAAATAGGTCATGCATTGCTGTGTACAAATGTTGGCCAAGACACAAAGGGGTTGATTTACTAATGGCAAATACACTGTTCACTTTGCAAATGAAGTTGTACTCTGCAAGAGACTTTTCCCCAGAGTTTAGTGAATGTGGTGAAGTCTGTTTTTGCAATAAATACCCAATCACGGGCAAAGAAAATAATAAACAGGATTTTTGCTTATACGTGATTGGATGATGGAAATCAGCAGAGCTTCACCTCATTCACTAAGCTCTGGGGATAATTCTCTTGAAGATTGCAACCTGCCTGCAACCTCACTGTCTGTGTGCCTATAATAATGTCCTTTATAAATATGTCATTCTGGTCTAATTTTTCTAGAATATTTTGTGTAATTCTAGAAAGTAGATCCTGTTCTACTTGTCTAGCTAACATACTGCTGGATTCTTTAATTTACAGAGCTCCTTCTATGGCTGGTTTATTTAGGCATTGCTCATTGCATTTTAGGCCTCATGCACACTGGATGTTTTCGCAGCTGCTTCTAGGGGCGTCAGGCATTTTTTTTCTTGCCTCTAAGCTCCCCTGCATGTTATTCTATGTGGTCATAAAACATTTTTTTAGCCATAAAAATAATGAATAGATTTAAAGAAAAAAATTGCATATATTTTTGTTAGTTTCTTTAAAAAAAAAAAAATAATGTTTTTTATTTTTTAAATAACATATGAAATCTATTTTTTTATAACAAATTACATTTAAAAAAAAATGTTTATAACATTTAAAAAAAAATGTTTCATTATACTTTTTAAATTCAAATATATATTTTAATATTTAATTCTCTTTTCAGGACAACATCTAATTTGCCCACAGAGGAGAGGAGTTGGAGGATATTCCGTTGGATAAGACGTCTGAGCCTTCCTTTGCAATACCGATGGCATGAACAAGTATAGCAGCTCACCATACCTACCTCTATCTACCCCTGAATCCACGGATGTGGCACAAATTCAGGTATCTATCTATCTATTGATCAGTCGTTGTATCTGCCTTTCATTTTTTGTACATTTGATTTCTTTACAGACTTTTGAGATGGAAACAGACAGCAGCAGTACTTTGAGAGGTTGTGGATAGAGATGTAGCCAGCGTCAGAGGGGGACCAGACTAACCATTGAAAATGGGAAAAGAGTCATGATGCTATTGCAGGAAGTGTGGCGTAGCATGGATCCCCATTTACATCCCAAAAAACAACATGCCAGCTACTGCCGGAACATATATCATATTCTGAAGGACATTGGTGGGGACCTCGAAAAGAAAGGAATGGATAACATGTATGTGGTGGCCATGCAATATCAGGCTGCCAAACTCAGTGGCGGGCCACCTCCAACCTATCATACTATTTCTTTTCAAGGTCATCCCATGTACCCTGGGACCTCAGAAGCAACATATCACCATTCCCCTCTTCAATGCCTGCTTCCACCTACCCATCAGTATTCTGTATCCGGAGGCAGGAGTTTGGTCAAGATCAATGACTCCCTCAAATACAGGCAGACACTTATCCATCATGGCATATAATCAGAGAGACGTGTGATTGGCCCCACATTTATTCTGCAGCAGTACAATGACCCCAAACATAGAGCAAATGTCATTAAGAACTATCTTCTGTGTAAAGAAGAACAAAGAGTTCTGGAAGTGATGGTTTGGCCTCCACAGAGCCCCGATCTCAACATCATCTGAAGATACAGAAGGATGTGAGGCACCTTACATCCACACAAGATCTGTGGTTAGTTCCCCAAGATATTTGGAACAACCTACCTACCAAGTTCCTTCAAAAACTGCGTGCAAGTGTACCTAGAAGAATTGATTATGTTTTGAAGGCAAAGTGTGGTCACACCAAATATTGACTTGATTTGGATTTCTCTTCTGTTCATTTACTTACCATTTTGTTAACTGAGAAAAATAAATTATTAACACCTCTTATCTGTAAAGCATTCTTAAAGTGGTTGTACACCCTATACAATCACTTTTCCCTTCAGGTAAGCCAATAGTAAGTCTTACCTGTAGGTAATGGAAATATCTCCTAAACCTAACCTCTAGAGATCCGCGCTATAGCCGAATGACGGCTACAGCGTGGACCTGCTTTGCCGGGACGACATCCATTGACGTCGTCCCGTGCATGAGCGGCCTGCGCGCCCCCTGCAGGGCGCGCGTGGTGCGCTCTGTGATCAGCGAGTCTATGAGACTCGCCCAATCACAGATTGGAGTAAGGGGTCGATCACGACCCCTTACCACATGATCAGCTGTCAGCCAATGACAGCTGATCATGTGACATCAACAGAGCCGGTAATCGGCTATTTTTTCTCCTTGCGCTGACAGCGTGAGGAGGAAAAAAAAAGACGATCACCGACGGCCGTGATCGGGACATGAGTCCCGATCACGGCAAGCACCACTAGATCATCAGTGCCCACCTGTGCCCTCTGCCAGTGTCACCTAGCAACAGGCAGCAGTGCCGCCTACCAGTGCCCACCAGCACCACCCATCATTGCCCACAGTGCCACCCATCAGGGCCCACAGTGCCACCTATCAGTGCCCACAATCGGTGCCTCAACAACAGTGCTCCACATCAGTGCCACCTATTAGTGCCCATCAGTGTCACCTACCAGTGCCCATCAGTGCTTACCATCAGTGCCGCCCATCAGTGCCGCCTATCAGTGGTACCTATCAGTGCCCATCAGTGACACCCATCAGGGCCACCCATCAGTGACAACCATCAGGGCCCATCAGTGGCCATCAGTGCCGCCTTATCTGTGTCCATCAGTGCCACCCCTTCTGTCCCCATCAGTGCCGCCTTATCTGTGCCTATCAGCGCCGCCTTAACTGTGCCTATCAGTGCCGCATTAACTGTGCCTATCAGTGCCGCCTTAAATGTGCCTATCCGTGCCCATCAGTGCAACCTATCAGTGCCCACCAGTGCTACCTCATCAGCGCATATCAATGAAGGAGAAAAATTACCTGTTTGCAAAATTTTATAACAAACTATGAAACATGATTTTTTTTTTTTCAAAATTTTCCATCTTTTTTTGTTTGTTTAGCAAAAGATAAAAATCCCAGCTGTGATTAAATACCAACAAAAGAAAGCTCTATTTGTGGGAATAAAATGATAAAAATTTCATTTGGGTACAGTGTTGTATGACCGCGAAATTGTCATTCAAAGTGCGTCAGCGCTGAAAGCTGAAAATTGGTCTGGGCAGGAGGGGGGTTTAAGTGCCTGGTAAGCAAGTGGTTAAAGTAAAGCACTATACGTATATGAGATGAAAGCGCCATGGAGGACAAAAGTGCTTTACATGATCTCTGTGCTTCTCTGTGCTTCTCTTCAAGATTTCAGAATATTTAAAGGGTAAATCCACTTTTGTGGGGAAAAAAGCAAGTAAAGAAAAATAATATAGCGTGAACAATTGCGATACAAGTCATATTGTAATTGTTATTAAAAATATTATTAAAAATTACCTATTCAATCAGCAGCCTATGTAAATTTGTATATATGCAATGCAATATGGCTACCTGGAGTTGTTCTGTACACAGAATGTGTACTGACCACTCCCCAGAAACATCATTTCCTGCTTGTGTGATTGGCTCACCAATTTTCCCAGAAGTCTGCCTAAGATACAAGTCAGATTTCAGGCATCCCCTGCAACAAAAATGTAATTTTCGGTGAGATATTCCCAATAGGAGCACATCTAAAGGGATGCAGGCCCAGCAGATTTCCTCATTAGTGCTCTGCAGCTGCCACAGCTGACTGATAATTATGAAACCACTCCCAATAGACCCACTCAGCACAGAGGCACAGACAAACACACATGGATTTCTTCATAATAACAAAAGGTAGGAATCTGCAACAAAGTTTGTTATAATCCTTGCAATGTACATAGATCACCCAGAGGGGAATGTTTTTTTCTCAACAAAAGTGGAGTTACGCTTTAAGAATCTCTTAGCTCTAACCTTGCTCCAAACTGAGAAATTCAAAATTGCCCAATATACCAAAAATATACTGTATATTTACTGACAAGATAAATACATGGCTGAAATGTTAATAATTATGGAAACATAATGGGGTATGGTTCTCATATCATGTATTCCAATAATTTTCACTGTTTTCTGCATTCATTTTATAAGATTATAGTTCACATCTACTTTACATTGTAACAAAGTGTAATTTCTTCAGTGTTGTCACATGAAAAGATATAATAAAATATTTACAAAAATGTGAGGGGTGTACTCACTTTTGTGAGATACTGTATGTATGTGTAATATATATATATATATATATATATATATATATATATTCCCTATATCCTTAAAACTATCATATTCACTCTGAAACCTAAAATCAAATATCCCTTTTACAAAAGTTTTCTCATTCTGCTGTGTACAATGTTTTTTTCCTCGGATTTTTCCCCTGATGATACGTTTCCACAATTAGATGAGAAATCGTCTGAGGGTTTCACTGTCAGCCTTATTGGGTCACCAGCTATATGTACTTTATGTGATTAAACTGTAAGCTGTTATCACTTCTAATCAAAGTGACTTAAGGATCCCCGGAGAAGATCTGTGATCTGATTATGTGGATTGTCTACATTTCACTTATCCATGTGACACCTTGTGACACATAAGGCTCCTAAAAATTCGAGGTTTTCCCTCTCACTATTATTATTCCCCCCTTTACTACGGAATGAACAATACACATTGATCCTCTGCAATCAAACTTGGGAGCCCAACAAAACCTTTTTTTTCAAATATTTGTAAGGCATACTGTTAGCTCAATGCATCTCTATTAAGTGTGACCTTACTTAATCAATAAGTACAACACTAAGAAAAATAGCAATCGATACATTAGAGAAAATAAGCCTGTGGATGATTACATGCTTCTAAGCCCTCATGTACACTGGATGTTAGAAAAAAAAACCTAAATGCCAGTACTGCTGGCAGGAAAACATGGCATAAAAAAGGCGCTTTTAGCACAAGCATTTATGCATGTTAATGCCCTGTACACACGGTCGGACATTGATCGGACATTGATCAGACAACAAAATCCATGGATTTTTTCCGACGGATGTTGGCTCAAACTTGTCTCGCATACACACGGTCACACAAAGTTGTCGGAAAATCCGATCGTTCTGAATGTGGTGACGTAAAACACGTACGTCGGGACTATAAACCGGGCAGTAGCCAATAGCTTTCGTCTCTTAATTTATTCTGAGCATGCGTGGCACTTTGTGCATCGGATTTGTGTACACACGATCGGAATTTCCGACAACGGATTTTGTTGTTGGAAAGTTTTATAGCAAGCTCTCAAACTTTGTGTGTCGGAAATTCCTATGGGAAATGTGTGATGGAGCCTACACACGGTCGGAATTTCCAACAACAAGGTCCTATCACACATTTTCCATCGGAAAATCCTATTGTGTGTACAGGGCATAAGATACATTTAGCTGTGTCAGCGTTTACCTGTGTTTTTTTTTATTTCTAAAAAAAACTCCCCCTCTGCTATTTTTCACTCCAAATTTCCCAAAATGCATTCATAAATATTAATTTTCCATCGTCTTCTTGACATTGGCTGATGTAAACCTAGCTTTACCACTTGCCCTCTGGAAGGTTTAACCCCCTTCCTGACCAGGCCATTTTTTCTGAACTGCGCTATTTTAACTGATAATTGCGCGGCCACGCAAAGCTGTAACCAAACAAAAATGATGTCATTTTTTTCACACAAATAGAGCTTTCTTTTGGTGGTATTTGATCACCACTGTTTTTTTTTTTATTATTATAAAAACAAAAAAAGACCGAAAAGTTTGAAAAAAAAAAAAACATAATTTTTTAATTTCTGTGATAAAACATATCTAACAATTTTTAAAAGAATTCTTCATAAATTTAGGCCAAAATGTATTCTGCTACATATTTTTGGTAAACAAATCCCAATAGGCGTATATTAATTAGTTTGCATGAAAGATATTGGGGATTAATTTACGGTGTCTACAAAGTATGGTATATATACTGGAATTTGGTTTTTATTCATACTAGTAATGGCGGTGATCAGTTACTTATAGTGGGACTGTGATAGTACAGCAGGAAATCTGACACTAACCAACACTTTATGGGAACTGACATCAGCACAGTGACACTAATTAGTGCTAATAATATACACTTTCAATGTACTAATGACACTGGCTGGGAAGGGGCTAACATCTAGGGGCAATGAAAGGGTTAACCGTGTGCCTAACAATGCTTAGTATGCTTACTGTGTGCTGATTTTACTAAGAGATGTGCCGACTTTTATGCCCTGCTTTGCAGAGAAACAAACACCGGATGTCCTGTCATCTGCTTTGAAGATCGTGGGTCCTGGCCATCAATCATTGGCCAGGACCCGCTGATGGGCTTGTGCTAAAACTAATCACAGCACAACTGGGGTGGTACACGCCTGGAAGAGCTGGATCACATGTCAGATACGTAATCAAGCGCAGAGAGGCCGCTTTGCCACCATACTTCTAAGTGAGGAAGTTGGCAAGCAGTTAATATGTGTGGATGTCAGAACCTATGTCGGAACCTACAGCAGCCAAGATGCATGGTCAAAGAGCCTTCCGTGAGACGCCACCCATACGAAGGACGCCTCCAGATTCCATGCACAGCAGAGCCAAGTCTTCAAATGGTCATCGTGGCAGATGAGGCTTTTGGACTGGCTGACAATCTAATGCAGCCATACAGTCGGTACAGACTGAGCCACAAGCGTAAGATTTTTTAAATTATTGTCTTAACCCTGCCTGTTGGGTTGTTGAGTGCACATTTGGTGTCTGCACAATGAAGTTGTGTATATTCCTGTTGTGCATGCAGTCAGATGAAGAAAATGCATTTAAAGTTGTACCCAGTTGGCCTACTGGGTGCTCCATAATTTGCTATGTGATAAGGAGAGAAGCACCTGTAAACTGGCGCCATCAAATCCTGCTCAGCGTGTCCACTTTACCTGAGAGTGAAGTGTCCTTGGCAGATCAATATGTGTGTCATCCATTGACTTTGAATTTTCTCAGCTTACTGTTCTCAAAATAAAGAAAAATATGTTTTTTCTTTGATTAAAAATGTTCAGTTATCTTTTGTCATTTTGTTCTCTTGTGTCTTTTAGCATATATATATTATAAGTAGTGCTACCCTGAAAGAGCTGCTTGATTTCGGGCCTATTTCTCCCTCACAGCACCCATGGCGAGGCAAAAGGCATTTTCAAACACTTCCAGATGGCTTAATACACAGTCTACTCTTCTGTTTTTTGGTGTTAATTTGAGAAACAATAAACATGGATGGGGAGTGGGAGTGCATGGGATACCCTGAACTACCCTGAACTAAAGAAAACAGAAAATGTACAGTTGAGGACCTGCTAAGTCTCTGGCTGCTCTAATTCCAAGATACAAGCTGTATTGCATAGCTGTGGAATAGTAGTACAAAGCAAAAAAAGTATTGTATAACTGTTCCAAAAGGGCATTAAATACACGGAATATGGCTGTATTGCATGGCACCTGGTTACTTTAGTCCTAAGGTTTGAGAATTAGTGTGGTCCTGGCTGCCTTGCTCTGCACTTGAGCTACACTTTGTCTGAGACACGTGAGGTATTGCATTTCACTATCCTCTCCATTCCTTAAGGGGTGATGACTGGTTTGTACTCACTCAGTCCCTTAAGAAACTCCCAGGATCCAGAATAGCTGTTGTCTTGGCCTTTGCTAGACAAGCTGCTTCTGGCTTGGCTGAGGGTCTGCAGCTAGGCTTAGCTAAGACCTAAGCTGGGTGAATTCATGGAGCTCTCCTCTTCTTCCTCTCCCTCCTTTTTCTCCTCTCTGCCCCAGGGATAGAGCCCCCAGCACAGGGGTCATGACCAGGTGGCTGGACCCTGAGCTCTCCTCCCAGACTGCCAGGCTTCTGAGTATTTATGGGTTGCTTCCCCACCTTCTAGGCCCACCTCCCCAGGGATTGGTGGAACTCCCTTGAATATTCAGGCTGCAGCCTCTGTCCCCCCACCTATTATGTTCTGGAAATCTCTAGTTCCAAAATACGGGGGGCAGTAACAGAACCACCTGTGAAGCACTGCAAGTCTCCAGAACAATTTACCTAACAACTTGCAACCCCTGCTTAAATATCACCACTGAGGAAGACCCTTTAGGTCAGACTGAAGGCCTTGGACACTGAACCATATTCTATAGATAACTTACTTTGAATCACCTCACGCGAGGTTCTTCTCTCA
The DNA here is from genome assembly GCF_042186555.1 of Aquarana catesbeiana. Classification (NCBI taxonomy): domain Eukaryota; kingdom Metazoa; phylum Chordata; class Amphibia; order Anura; family Ranidae; genus Aquarana; species Aquarana catesbeiana. Next base: position 693,252,951 of record NC_133324.1, read on the forward strand.
ACCCCATTGCTCTGCATTACTTACACATCTGTGACAGAGTGAAATGCAAGGCTAACCTTATCTCACCTCCCCAGCCCCTACACTCCCTCCTTCGAAATCCTACTTTCTATCCAGCGCTAGCCTTCCCATTCACGTTCCACCACTGGACATGCCTGCAGTTTACTTGACTGCAATGTCTTGTGATGTCTAAGGGCTAAAAGTGCTTCCCGACTCTACAAGCCCAATATAAGATTGCCTACTCCAAGATTTTCAGATATCTCCAAATAAAACATATCTACACAAATAAATACTCGTCCGATATGGACCTGGACGTGATGTCCACCTACAAACGACTATGTACAGTACGTCTGAACCACATGCAAAGGGAGTCATATCTACACTCTACACAACATTGTTAGCTAAACAAAGAAAGGATATCCCCTAAATGGACTTTTAAGGAGGCACTGAAATAATTTATAAAAAAAGCATATTTTATTAACCACTTGCTTACTGGGCACTTAAACCCCCCTCCTGTCCAGATCAATTTTCAGCTTTTAGTGCTGTTGCACTTTGAATGAAAATTGCACGGTCATACAACACTGTACTCAAATGAAATTTTTATCATTTTTTTCCCCACAAATAGAGCTTTCTTTTGGTGGTATTTGATCACCTCTGCGGTTTTTATTTTTTGTTAAAAAAATTGAAAAAGACCAAATTTAAAAAAAAAAAATATATATATATTTTTTTAATATTTTGTTATAAAATTTTGCAAACAGGTAATTTTTCTCCTTCATTGATGTACGCTGATGAGGCGGCACTGATGGGCACTGATAGGTGGCAGTGATGGGCACTGATGGGTGGCAGTGATGGGCACTAATGGGTGGCAATAATGGGCACTGATTGCTTACACTGATGGCAGCACTGCTAGGTGGCACTAATTGGCACCGCAATAAAGATAAAATGTATTGGAATGGTTACAGTTACTGTGTACAAGGTACAAAATCACCACAACGATTGACAGTAAATGTCTTGTAGTTCATCCGACGTGTTTCAGAGTATCTATGTCTCCTTCTTCAGGGGTGTCTATAAGAAGGTCAATCATATATCTACAATGTAAAACGAAAACGAAACATTCCGATAAGGTGAACTACGAGAAATTTACTGTCAATCATTGTGGTGATTTTGTACCTTGTACACAGTAACTGTAACCATTCCAATACATTTTATCTTTATTGTGTATACTATGTTTAATAAAATATGCTTTTTCTATAAACTATTTCAGTGCCTTAAAAGTCTATTTAGGGGATATCCTTTCTTTGTTTAGTCCATTCGGATAAGGCACCTTACAGAGATACCCTCACCGATATAATTATTGCTTAGCTACCCCACAATCACCCCCTCTCCAAGCTGTGTGGCCAAGTGGACTGCTGACTTGAACCTGGACCACACATCCGAAGATTGGTTAGACATTTGGTATACAACTCAGTGTTTCTCCAAATATTGCAGCCCTGGAAAATTCTTATACTTTTTTTTTAGATGGTACTTAGTGATACAGAATAACAAAGTGTGTCCCAGGCTACCTGTCTGCCTGTTTTAGGGGATTGTGGGGAGTACATGGTACACGGTACATACTTACACATATGGTGGCCTGTAGTGTAGTCTTATTGGCTGGAAAACTTTACTGTACTGTCATCGCTGTTTGATAAGCATGTCCTACCTGATTCACAGACAGCTCTACTAAATTACTCACCTACAGGGCTAACCAGGAACCAATGTTGCTTCCTCTTTTTTATTACACCCACTGCGAAGCAGACTGTTGCCAGAGCCTGGAAGTCACTGGCCCTTTGTGTTACCACAACTAAAAATCAAGTCACTCAGGCGAAAATACGCGCCAAGTTAGAGGCAGCACTTCAGGATAAGGTGCACAGGTACACCAAAATTTGGCAACCCTGGGTCAACGAGTACTTAACCCTGGATTTTGATGCCACCCTTCTGGAGCCCTAACCAAATCTATACCTTTGTCATCGGTTTTAGTTCTTGGGACCACTACCGACAAAGACCTGGAACCATCCCCCCTTCTCCTTCTTTTCTTTACTCTCTACCATCCATCTTGATGTCTTCTGTATGCCTTCTCATCACTGCCTGGTCCTTGCTACCCCCTGGGCTATGGCTAGGGTGGCCCATCCAAGTGACAGTTCTTTTTGCTTTCTCTAAATCAGTAGCTTGTGATGGCTCTCATACCGTCTAATAAAATGTTTGAAAAAAAACAAAAACGTCTGACGCCTCTAAAAGGGCGTTTAAAATGCTCAGTGTGCATGAGGACTTAAATGTATTCCCCTTTTTAGCCAAATTGGGATAATGCCTACTTTATATTGGTTACATGTTTCCATTAACATAGCAGAATTAAGAAAAAAATATATATAAAAAATGCTGCTTTCCTTTTTACTTGCTTAAATATCCCACCTAGTTTTCTCCTTCTGTGAAGGGAGCAACGGAGTTATATTTACCATAATTAACCCTGTCTGTACTGTTCTAGCAGATCTCGTGACCAGTTGTGAGCTAGATGTGTCCACAATCTTTACTAAAAAACGTTTAACGCTATTAGCTGCCTACAAAGTCTTATGTATAATCCTTGTCCCAGAAAAAATAAAAAATAAAAGAAAGAAAGAAATATTTGTTTAGAAGTATGTTGTAGGAATTATTATTATTAATAATATACAGGATTTGTATATCGCCAACAGTTTGCGCAGCGCTTTTCAATATGACGGCAGACAGTACAGTCACAATACAATTCAATACAGTAGGAATCAGAGAGCCCTGCTCGTTAGAGCTTACAATCTAGGAGATGGTTGTCTCTTTTAGTCACAAGAGAATGTTAGTGTTTTGTAATAGGCTTTATACACGTGGCCATACAGGGACTGTACAGCATGCACAGTCCACATAGTGCCATTCCAGGGACCCCCTGCTGCCATGAAAAGCTGCCCATTGAGATGTAATAGTAGAGGCAGCTGTATGCTGTTGTGTGACAGGGGTGGCGTAAAGTGCCCAGATGCACACCAACGTATTCTTTGAATGCATATTATCTGTGCACGGAGCATATATCAATGCTGCATAAAGGTACTTTACACAACCCTGAGCGCACTACCTCTTACCTTTTCTAATGTATTTCAATGGATAGCTGTATGTGGTGGCAGTGAGTCCCGGGAATGGCATCATGCAGACTCTGAACACTGTGCAACTCCAGTATGGCAGTGTACATGAAACCTAAGGCTGGCCATACATGGGTCATTTCTGGGTATTCTGACTGCAGGGACTCCTCCTCTGTCTAAGTACACTGATCAGTGCTGCAGCTGTTTGCCTGTGGCTGCTGATTGAATGAAAGTTTTCCAGCATTCCTATTTGAGAGAAGTCAATCATTAGATCAACTTCTGTCAAGCGGGAACGGTCATAGATTGATTGGACGAATTTGGATTTATCTGTAGCAGGGACGTGCGGTGAGGTCAGTGGCTGGTGAGACACTGGCCAGTATCAGAGCCAGATACACACAGGTTACATACACCACGAACGTTGGAGTGAGAACAATAATTCTAGCACTAGACCTCCTCTGTAACTCTAAACAGGTAACCTGTAAAATTAATTTATTTGTCTTTTAGACACATGAGAAAAAATTGTAGCAGCACTAAACCAGGGCGAACAACACTTATGTTCGCCCTGGAGGAACTGATGCGTGGCTGCTGTCCGCGGAGTCTGAGTTCCTTTTTCATTCTGGGTAACATTTGACCACTCTTTATGGGACCTGCCTGATCAGGGTATCCTGGCTGTCTGCTAGATATATCATTTACATCATACCAACCATTTAGAGGTATTGTTTTCAAATCACCCCTGGATAAAGGCCCCGGCTGGGTAATTGGCTGCAAGCCCATCAAGCTTACGTTGTGGTAAGCGTGCATTTTGTGTGGCGTTAGCACATTTTTTGCGTGGAGGAATTTGTCACTGATTATTCATCTATTTATGCACACCTGTGTTCACGGACTTTGTTTTACAATACCTTTATTGTGGATGTGTATATCCTACAATCACACATGTTATGCAATTTTGGACTTTATCTATGTAAATTTTGGGTTTTATTTATTTATTGATTAAAATTTTTTTGTTATGCGTTTTGGCATAACCACACATCATTAACTGGTTCATACTCAGTTTTTCACGTTTATATTTGTATTTTGTATATGTTTTAGCGCTGCTACAATTTTTTCTTATCTTATTTAGTGTGTGTCTCACTTTTAGTGGCTGCTTACTTTTATTTTTATTTTATCTTTTTCTTATATTTCATGTTTTGAAGTAGCGCTGTATTTTTCTTACTGTTTCTTTTAGACACATGCCCCTTCTATGACACTGCAGTGAGAGGCGTGCCTCCACTGCAGCATTTTTATTGGACATATTGGTCCAAGACTCCAAGCTGTCCATTGAGCTTGGTGCATCTGACAAGAAGTGAGAGGCACTGTGTGAGCTCATTCTCTCAGTCTTCTGCAAACAGAGTGTGTCAGCTTGTATTTAAACTGGCCGCTCTGTATGTAGCTTCTGACAGGCTGCGCCCCATATCTCCGGAACCATAGGAGCCCCAAATTTTGACCAGTAGTGAGGTAGGACTTCAGCTACCTACCCCCCAAATGTTGGGGTCTCTGTGACCCCAGGTCGCCAAGTTAAGACCTTCTAAGCGCAATGTTTTTTTTTTGTTTTTTTTTATGTTCATGGCGGGTGATTGTCTGCCTCACCTGCCTCCCCTGACTGCAGGTCCCTGATCTGTACCCAACTATAGTTGCCTAATTTTCTTAATTATTAAATCACAGCCTCTGGGTTTATTGATCCTTAGAGGTTAGTAAACTGCATTGAGTGAAAATCAGATTTTACTTGGAATGGAACAATTTGTGGACTGTAAATGTCAGCTGCTCCTCTACCCTATGATATATTACAGACTGATATAGCTATTCATTGAAGACAAAAAAAGTCTGTACTTTCCTGTATATTGGTTCTGCTCCCTCCATCAATTCCAGGCCTATTATTTTAGTATGGGAAGCCCAAAGTTTGTCTCTCTTCACTTCCAAAAGCACCTGAGGAGCATTAACGCAGCCCCTTAGTGCATAATAAAGGGCTAGGAAATCCTGAATCATGTACTGTTCATGTACCATAGGAAGCTAAATGACAGATGTTTCAGGGAACTCTTATTTCAAAGCCCAATCAGAGCAATAGATGCTGGGACTTCCACATATTGTGTATTGAGATGTTCAAAAAATGAAGTTCAAGTGCAGAGCTTGAAGAGCATTTGTGCCCATTTAAACTGAAGAGAACCTGTCATACTACAAGGGCGTTATTACAAAGGCAAACATTGAGGGAAGGTTCATATCACACACGCTGATGGTGTACACTGTGATGTGTTTTTGCACGTGCTGAAATGTATTTTTTATGTACAACTTATGTTGCTTTTGTTTAAGTTTTTTTTTTTTTAATCTGATGTTCAGGTTTACTTTCATTCTAAAGTTCGTTTTGGAACAAGCTGCCCAAAATGAACTATTTCCTTCATTAACATGTGCACCCACTGGCCATACTGTATAAACTGTATGTAGCCTCAGCTACATACCGTATACAGCACCATGTTCTGGGTGTGAAGCAAGACCATCCTGTCTCACACCTGGAACAAAATAGTGTTGGTCTGAGTGGCGCTCAACCATTTATGGGCAGCTTTGTATTCTATTAATGAATACAAAGCTCGCCCTAAATTGACCAAGTCAGAGAGGCAGGCTGAGGACATCACAATCTCTGACACAGCCAATTATAGAAAGCTTTGTATTTATTCATAGAATACAAAGCTACCTATGAGTAGCAGAGTGTGAATCAGCCCAATGCTATTTTGTCTCACACCCGGAACACAGTGCTATATACTGTATGATGTAGCTGAGGCACTGCACAGTTGCAATGAGCTGCAGTGTGTAAGAACACGCTGTGGTGCCTGCCTAATTTTTTTCGGTGCACAGGAACACTGAAAAATTGAGCACAAGAGGAAACAGGCTTTTTGCTTTGTCTATATATTGGGATTGTGTTGACCAACGCAGCCCAACACATTTTGTGTGAACGATGCCTAAAGTTGCTAACCAAATATTTCCTCTTTTATGTCTCATAAACAAACCTCAGTTGGCCTTGGGTGCACTGCATCACTGGCTTCGCCCCCTGGCCTCAACTTTCTATGTACTAATGGGTGATATTCACTGTAAAGATAAACAGTGAGGGGTGCACTCAAAATCTGTCCAAGCACAGGTTAGAAATGGCCAAACTGGGAGCCTGTGCTAGCCTTATCTATCTGCCATTTAGGGGTCTTAATACTCAACTTAACCTCTTATACCAAGGGGTCTATGTATAAAAAAAAAGAGTTAGACAGATGTGACAAGCATTTACCCATCCTTGACGAATTCTGGATGTTTTTTCTAACCACTTTGCGACCATCGCACGTACATTTACTGCGGCAGGGAGGCTGCTCTGAGTCAGATCACATACCTAGCACGTGATCTGATACTTCCGGGTACGGGGTGCATGTGCGCACCGCCGGCGACCTACTGATTGTGTCCAATCACAGCGGGAGCGAATCAGTGGGTCCAGTGGACTTGATGTCCGCCAGGACCTGCGATAGTTTGGGACACAAGCAGTCTGCCTATCAGCAAGGAAGGCTTTGATCCTGTGTTTCTGCTAAGCTTCCCCTAGTCAAAGCACCTCCCTCACAGTGAGTAAGCACAACCTAGGCATACAACCTATTAACCCTTTTATCACCCCCTGGTGTTAATCCCTCCTCTGCCAGTGTCATTTGTACAGTGACAGTGCATATTTTCCAGCATTGATCACTGTATTAGTGTCACGGGTCCCCAAAAAGTGTCAGTTAGGTGTCTGATTTGTCTACCACAAAATATCATAGTCCCACTATAAGTCGCTGATCGCCGCCATTACTAGTAAAATATATATTAATATATCGATAGATAGATAGATAGATAGATAGATAGATAGATAGATAGATAGATAGATAGATAGATAGATAGATAGATAGATAGATAGATAGATAGATATTGATATATATATATATATTGATATATTAATATCAATTAACACTTATTGGGATTTTTGTTTACCAAAAATATGTAACAGAATACATATTGGTCTAAATTGATGAAGAAATTACATTTTTTACATTTTTTTTATTGGGTATGCTTTATAGCAGAAAGTAAAAAATACAGTTTTTTTTTCAAAATTGTTAGTCTTTTTTTATTTAGAGCGAAAAAATAAAAACTACAGAGGCGATCAAATACCACCAAAAGAAAGCTCTATTTGTGGGGAAAAAAGGACAAAAAATTTAATTGGGTACAGCGTCGCACGACCAGGCAATTGTCAGTTAAAATAACACAGTGCCATATTGCAAAAAATGGCCTGGTCAGGAAGGGGATAAAACCTTCCGGAGCTCAAGTGGTTAATACAGTGGTTTCCTATGATCATCAGCTTCATCCAGTAGCCATAAAGAGGTATTGTGGTATTTGTACTAATTGAGGTATTTCAGGAAAAAAACTGCATTAGGGGTACTAAATGGAGCTGACGATCATAGGAAATCACTATATTATGAAAAATAACGTCAGAGTTCATCAAAGATGGGCAAATGATTGTCATATTCGGCCAACAATTTTTTGTTTTTTATAAATAGACACCTTTAGAGTGAGGGATTTGGAGCCATTTGTTTCTGTTTTTTCTCAAATATAAAAACATAATATTTTACAAACCTTTTTTTTTTGCAAAATGTTTGTTGTAAAACTTCCTTCTCCCTTTTATATAAAATAGTATAGCAAGAACTATTATACTTAACTGTAATGCCCCGTACACACGGTCGGATTTTCCGATGGACAATGTCCGATCGGAGCGTGTTGTCGGAAATTCCGACCGTGTGTGGGCTCCATCGGACATTTTCCATCGGATTTTCCGACACACAAAGTTGGAGAGCAGGAGATAAAATTTTCCGACAACAAAATCCGATCGCGTCAATTCCGACCGTGTGTGGCCTGTTCCGACGCACAAAGTGCCACGCATGCTCAGAAGAAATTCCGACACGGGACAGCTCGTTCTGGTAAACATAGCGTTCGCAATGGATACAGCACTTTCGTCACGCTGCAATGTTAAAAATGGTTTAATACAGCGCACTCTCTTCTTCTTTATAATGTGACAAGAATTAAGTAGTTTTGCTGCTCATATTCACACACACTTCTCACAAAGTTTGATTTGTGTTTTTTTTAGTGGGATTCCCTGAATATATTGTTATTAGTTGTCACATCTGACAGTTTTATATTTTTTTTATTTTTTTTTTTTTGGATTTTCAGCCTTTTTTTTTGTTTTAATGTTTGGATTTTTTCCAAGGCTGATCTTTGTTCAATGTTAGTTTTATTTTTACTCCAGAATATTTTTGTCTGTGTTTTGTGTGTCAAGTTACCCCAACACCATTGATATCTTTTATTATTTAATCTCAAGGAGATTGTTTGTTGTTGGTGTCCCTTGTTCATTTCACATTGTATATTTGAAATGTACCTGAATCCTCACAAACCAACTGTCATTTTTGAAGTAAAACACATAGGAGAGTATAATTCAAAACAAAAATCCTTTATTAAGGGATCAGAACCAAACAAAGAGGAAGGCAACACTGGATCAACATGAGAAATTAGCGAAGCCTTGGACCCCCATGGCAGACATCAATTCTTCAACATCAAAATTGGTGGCCTGAGGAGTCCATATCTAAGGGAGGGCAGTCTGGTCCAGAAGTCCCAGAGATCCGGATAGCAGCAGATGACATCTGTGTCCCCAGGCTGTGGTACCACAAGAGGCTGCATCTTTTGGCCGACCAGACTGAACCCAGGGCAATCACTGTCTGGTCTTCCTTCCACGCTTCCTTCCGGGCTGTGGCTGTGCAGTTGGAGATGTGGCAGGAGGAGGAGTAGGACCTTGAGGAGGAGGAGGACTGGGGGGACCTGGAGGAGGACGGGCAGGACCTGGAGGAGAGGGAGGAGGAGGAGGAGGACCTGCAGGAGGAGGAGGAGGACCATCCCAAAGATGTGTGTGAGGTGTAATTTGGCCCCTCATACCTTTCTCCAGAGCCTCCGATATGAGGGCCTCACACAAGACTTTTTGGCCCTCCTCCATCCTCTGCATTTTATAGGCTATGAAGGCAGCAATGTTCTCCTGCATGGTGTGGGGTGCTCCCAGGACCTCTGTAGCCCTCCAAAAGAATGCTATAGCAGCCTCCTCTAGGGTACTCCTCCTACTGCCACTTTCTGTTTTCAGGGGGGGTGGAGGGACCTTGATATCAGCCAGCCGGCTCGGCCCGGCCACCTCCTGGCTGAGACTTCCCTGTGTATGAAAAAGGGACATAGTTGTAATGTTTTGCATCATCAATCACAATCCTAAATTAGTACTCCCAACTAACATCTAGTTAACATCATTGATTGGACAAGCAGAAATATTTAAAAGGAATGCTATACCTGGCTCAATCTGGGCTCCTCCACATATCGCCTGGAAGGCCCAGGTTGGGCGTCAGAAGCCTCAGCCGGGGGGGAAGGAAGCGTGGAAGGAAGACTGGAGAGGGATGGCCTGGGTTCAGTCTGGCCTGCCAGAAAGTGCAGCCTGTCATAGTACAACATCCTGGGGACATAGATGTCATCTGCTGCTCCGGATCTCTGCGAATCCTGGACTTTCTTGCGCTCCCTCAGATATGTGCTCCTCAGGCCACCAATGAAAATCTTTAAATAAGTGATGTCTGCCGTGGGGATCACCTGCTTCACAATTTCACACAATTGCTCCAGTGCTGCCTTCCTCTTTGCTTGGTTCTTGAAATGGGGGTGGGTAATCTCCCACAGACAGGGCAGCTCACTTAGCATCTCTACGAATACTGACATGAAGTAATTGTCTTTCATTAAGATATCCATGTTCACTGCAAGACACAACACAAGACAAAGCCTAATGTCAGACAAAACTCTCCTAATCTTGTTACAATATAGGCCTCAATCTAGAAGCAGTATAGGCACAAGTTTGTCTCTTACCTTCGTTCTTACGATCGGCGCGTCCAATGCTCCTTCCTCCGCTCACAGATCGTACGTAATACGCACGCGTGTTACACTTTATACACACTGCGCATGCGTGTAACTCCGCCCGCCCCTGACGTTCTTTCTAGTCTATTCCCCGCCCCTTTTCGTTCGGCGCAGTGGGTGAAGAGCATGATGGCGGATTTAGAGCAGGTGTGTGCTAATTATAGCAACGAGGAGGAGGAGGAGGAAAGCCCGGATCCAGGCACGTCCCGATCCAGAAGGAGACGTTTTAAGGCCACAAATATGTCGTTTGGGGAGATGTTGGAGATGGTCGACATCATGAGGAAGTCCGACTATGACGGAAAATATGGGCCTTACCCCAACCCCAACATCCGAAAGGCCAAGATCATGGCGAAAGTGGTCAGGAGTCTTGAGAGGAATTTCGGGGTACGAAGATCTAAAGATCAGCTCAGGAAGCGGTGGTCGGACCTGAAGTTGAGAGAGCCAGAGCAGTACCGAAAGATCCGGAGAGTGCTGCAAAAAAGTAAGTAGTTGTGCTGTGTTCCTATTCTTTCTGTCTTTATTCCGTTCGTTCTGCTCCATATGCTTTTATTAATTGTAACGTTTAAAAGGGCAACTTTAATGTTCATGGGCCCATTATTCGTTCGTATCAAACATTTTTCTTTCGGCCTCTAGAACACCATTGTTTAGGCCATATGCATTTTCACACATTTTTTGGGGCCTACTTGGATGCCAAATATTTGTTTGTGTAGATGGGTTTGTTACTAGAATGAAATGCAAACTAGATTGTGTGTAAGGAGAGGACACTGAGCAGCTGTTTTCACATCTGGACACTGGAGCACTAGTGTGGGACCCCAGAACACCATTTTTATTAGGGGGGGCACACAGGTGCTCCAGTGTATACTATAGGGGGGGCTACATCTGTGAAGCTTGTACTAAACAGGTAAAGTATTGCAGCTTGACAAAGGGCAATAAAAAATATACATCTTGGAACTCGGCTAAAATAGACAATTGTACACCACTTCCAAGCAATGTTTACTATTTCTAGTTCTGCCATCAAATATCTGTGTGCTAATTCTACCATTTTTGTTTTACATAGGGGAGAAAAGACTCGGAGGACACCCCTCATCCCAGGAGAATACAGACCCCCCACCTCTGGAAGAAGGGGAAATACCGCAAACCCAAGAAGCTGAGCAGGAGGAGGAAGAAGATGTGGTGGAGATTGGCACCACAACAGGTGAGTGTCTGCGATCACAGGCTCAGGTAAAAGAGATGGATGGTGGCAGATTTTTGAGACCTTTTTTTTTGTTCTTTATCTCTTTTTAGATGATCGTGATGTGAGGGAGAGAGAACGTTTCACATCTGAAAGTGCCCAGATACTGATCGGGGAGATCATGGGGTGTAATCTCGAATTGCACAACATACAGCAACAAATCAGTGATGTTATTAAAAAAAATAATAACATCATTGATGTTTTGGGGCGAATTTAAACCCCACAAAATCACCTCTTTTCTTGTGGTCCAATCTTGCAAAAATTTTTTCAATGTTTAGAAAAGCCAAATTTGGAGGATGCACACAGTGTGCCAACATGTGCTATCTGCCATCACGGGAGATCAATGGACGCGTTTTGGGGGTGCAACCCCTTCCTCAATTATAAAGTCGCGTTGAGGAAGGGCTTGCTCCCCCAAAACACGTCCCTTGATCCCCCCTGATGGCAGATAGCACATGTTGACATTCGTAAATTGGTGTGCATCTTCCAAATTTGGCTTTTCCAGGGGTGATTTCCCCCCATCTGAACGCTATATCAAACCCAGTTCCTAAATACTGATGTCTGATATAGCCTTCAGGTTTTACCATATGTGAACTTTGTAAGTTCAAGCTTTTTGGCTTTCTTGTTGGTTTTACACAGGCCTGTTTTATCTGAAATGGATATTTCGATTTTTGATAATGCTACTGCAAAAATTGTTATACAACAAACATGTTGGTTTGTTTTAAAAACCTTTCGTAAATGCACATGTGATTCTGCAGGTATAAAAAAGTGGCCTACTCAAGAATGTGTGGATTATTGTGTCAACACTACAACACTTTTAGGGTGATGTAATTGCTTTTTTATGCAAAAATGGGGGTTATTTCCTAAGGGCAAATACATTTGCACTACAAGTGCAGGTTCAGTGCAGTTGCAAGTGCACTTGTAGTGAAATGTGTTTTTGCATTTAGGAAGTACCAGCCAACACTGTTTTTTATAAGGTTACCCAATCACGACATTTTCTGCACTCAACACATTTCTGTCAGGGTCAGCTAAAACAAACACAAGCAGTAAATGTCCACAAAGAATTTCTTTTGGTTGTTTTTTATTTGAAAAAGGTTTCACAAATTGTCTGGCATATTGATAGCCCCCTACCCGCAAAGAACTCCAGGTAGCGTAACCGGACATCACGGGCACTCAGGGAGGGCAAGCCAGGACGGCCACTTTCAAGCGCCGTCAGTGTTGATGGATTTGGGATTCCGGCCTCAGGCCCAACTGAGCCAGCATAGTTGGCTGAATGTTTTCTTAAAAAATTATGGAGAACACAGCAGGCAAGTATTATATGGTTCAGTTTATACTCCGCCATATGGATGGGTGTCAGAAATAATCGGAACCGGCTGGCCAGGATTCCAAATGTGTTCTCCACCACTCTTCGGGCTCTGGCCAGCCGGTAATTAAAAACCCTCTGTTCCGGGGTGAGGGTCCTCATCGGGAATGGCCGCATCAGGTGGTCCCCCAGCGCAAATGCTTCATCAGCAACGAACACAAATGGGAGACCTTCAACATTGTCCTCTGGAGGTGGCAAGTCCAAGCTGCCATTCTGGAGACGCCTGTAGAACTCCGTCTGGGCGATCACTCCACCATCGGACATCCGGCCATTCTTCCCCACGTCCACATACAAGAACTCGTAATTAGCCGACACCACCGCCAACATCACTATACTATTAAACCCCTTGTAATTATAATAGTACGACCCCGAGTTGGGTGGTGGGACGATGTGGACGTGTTTCCCATCAATTGCCCCTCCGCAGTTAGGAAAGTCCCACCGCTGGGCAAAGTGGAAGGCCACAGTCTGCCATTCCTGTGGCGTGGAAGGAAACTGTTGAGGAAAAAACAATAAAGATTACTATTTTTTCACAGAAACATGGCAAGCAGATTAGACACAAACATTATGGGGCAACCTCCAGATAGCATTTATTAAGGGGAATTTAACAACAACAAAGTATAAGGTACACCTATCATATTCCCCCTCCCCCCCTCATGGGCAATTTCTAACATTATAGGGGGGGGAACTCTTGGACAGGTAACCCTCTAAACTTCATTGAGAGATGAATGCCTAAATAATGGGTATTACTTGGAACAGACCCTCCTTAGTTACACTATTGGCAGACCACTGGACAGGTAAGAAGTGTCATAATACAAAGATATAAATACACACTGTACACATTTGAGCACATTTGAACATTCTGCTATTACCTATCAAGATAATAATAGGATACAAGAACTTTAAACAGTACCATTGGAAAGTATACAGGCAGGCCCTTGCACTACATGCTTTGGGGAATTCATCCATAAATCTGACCAGTAAAGAGGTGGGTATAGTGTGTATGGGATTGGCAAAGTCAGCAGATAGATGATTGAGGATAGAGAATTGGGATCAGCTGACTTAGCAGTTGGGGGAGGGAGGGTTACAAAAAATTTGGGGACACCACAAAAAAAAGCCTCTGGCACTCTGCCTGAATTTAAATAAAAAATAACATTTCCAAACATTTTAGGGGGTGTTTGGGGTAAAGCACTACTATAGAGCTGATAAAATACATTGTTAAGTGACTACATGAGGTGAATATAGGGCAGGAGACACCATGCTGGAGAGGTTATTGAAGGGCAAACATGTATGAAGGACATAAAATAATAATTACATAAAAATCCAGCATGCATGAGGACAAAGGGGACATTCACAGCATATTACAATCATGGTAATTAGGGAATGAGGAAAGAAATACAATAAAATGGGATATAAAAGGATAAAAATATTACCTTCATATATTCCTTCTGCAGGACCTGGATGATGGCAGAACAGGTCACTGGGATAATGATCCCCAGAGCCTGGGGGGAGATGCCTGTCGAGAACTTGAGGTCCTGCAGGCTTCTCCCTGTGGTCAAATACCGCAAGGTAGCGACCAGCCTCTGCTCCGCAGTGATGGCTTGCCTCATGCAGGTATCCTGCCTGCTAATATAGGGGGTCAGCGAAGCCAACAAACGGTGAAACACGGGGTCCGTCATCCTGAGAAAGTTCCTGAAATCATCAGGATTATTCTCACGGATCTCACGGAGCAAAGGCATATGACAGAATATGGTCTTGAATATGATATACCTCTATGGTGGGATTTCTCTTTTAATTTATTTGCTTATTGGATATCTTGGATTGGAAGACTCCGTGTATTTGTACGCACCACCCCCTGTTGGAAGCTCTATTTCATTCTGTGAACCACTGGTTTCCAGGACTTCTTGAAAAACTGCTTCTCCTTTGTGAGCCAATTCTACCTTATTGGATAACTTTTTTCTACATTGATACGTTGAATCAGATCTAACTTTCTGCAAGATAGTGAGACCCACTTTCTTGCCATCATCGAATCCTGAATGTGTCCTGACGAAGCCTAACGGCGAAACACGTTGATGCACTAGGGCTCACATTTTATACTGTATATTTCTCTCTATATATGGTTTTATAACCTTTTCCTGCCTTTTCACACCATTTTGTAATATGTATGTTTCTATGTCCCAATAAATATGAATATTATTTTTCTATATCCTCATTGTTTACTGTGCCACTAAAGTCCAACTGTGGGTCACTTTTTAGGACCCGTTCTTTTTGTGCTATATACACTTTAATTTATTTGGTACAGACTACAGAAAAACTACAGTTAAAAACATAAATTGCATTCATTTATATCAACCAAACAGCAACAATATTTTATTATTCTAATTGATTTGAATTGATGATAGGTGAAAACTGCTTGTTAGCAGCTCCTGCATTAAGCACACTATCACTTCTCCATACTTTACTAAGAACACTAATTTTGCTTTTCATATATCTTAATGATCTACAATTATGAGCAGACAAACTGAAACAACTCACTGTTTAAAAAAGAAAACTTAACAAGAAAAAAAAACCTTCAAGGAATGAACGTGGATAATCCTCTGACTCAACCTTGAAACTGCAGGAGGATTTCGTGGTTTATGCGGTCTTCATCTCGCCCCAAATTTAGCCAGTTTTTGGATGATCCAGATATAAAAGAATCTCTGTGGAATTCTTAGACCAAACAAATAAGCACACAAGAGTTTCCAATCAATCATATCCCAAGATTGCTTACTAATGAGGTAGATTGAGACCTGTGATATCACTAACTGAACACACAGTTTAATAATTCTTTCCAACCAACACTTGACAATAGAAAGGAAAATTGGGCTATTTTTTCACAATCTAATTACTGCACAGCTGCTGTTTATTAAACTGCAATATATGAGATAAACTTACAGACACTTTCCTCCCCGACTACATTCTCAAATGTTCAAAATATCATTTTACAATCTACCAGCCATATCATTTAACAATTATGTTTGAAGTTTACCATGAATAGTTGTTAGAGTGATCGCATTACTCTACAATAGCCACAAGAGGGAGCTGTTTTGCTCAAACAGTCTAATACTGCAATATTATAAAAGCTGCAGACTGAATGATTCTAAAAAAAAAAGAAACTTATCTTATTTCAGACAAATCTGTGCAGCTGACTCACTTTGTGGTTTTACCCCCCTTAAAGAGCAAACCAGTTTACAGGCTTTGAGGATGGGACAGTTTGGAAACAGTTTAGTCTAAAAAAAACTAATTTTGAGATAACTTTTTCATTACTAATCAGGCTTTTTTTTCTGGTATTGTCCAAGTATAGACTTTTGTTCCTTCTCTACAACTAAAGCTAGCCATACACTGCAGGCTGAAAGTGACACTGGTTTAAAAAAATCGATTCACCTATGTATTCTTAAAACAGAGTTCCAATTAAAAGGGGAAGCTCCGCTTGTCTGCCTCCTCCCCCCCCCCCCTCCGCTGCCACATTTGGCACCTTTTGGGCGGGAGCGGGTACCTGGTTTTGACAGGTACCCGCTCCTACTTCGGTAAATTGAGTTGGAAGTTTGTTCCCCCTCCTACTTCCCCCGCGGCCCACCCATTCACAAAGCGCAGTGCAGCAGGGAAGCTGCAAGGCTTCACTGCTGATTACCCTTAGTGAAGATGGCGGTGGCAGCATGCAAAAGCTGATCGAAAAACCGTCTCGGGTGAGGACAGTGCCGGATTTCTGGACAGGTAAGTGTGCTAATATTAAAAGTCAGCAGCTATAGTATTTGTAGCTGTGTGGAAATACAGAGCGGTGTACGCAGAGCGGTGTGGAAAACTGCAACAAGACTGTATTTTTTCGCACTGCAGCCCAAAAAAAGCAGTTAAAATCATAAAACGCACAGTAAACTAATGCAGCAGGATGCAAAAAAAAAAAAAAAAAAAAAGAAAAATGATTGGTGGCTGGTGAAAAGCCTGCATAGTGGCAGCTTCCAGAAAACTCACATTAAAAAAAAGACGTTACTGGAATAAAGAAGCAGCAGAGGAGAACATTACGGTATCCTTCCTGATCACGGTCCTTGGCTAAGTTTGGCGATTCCATGCTGACCCCCCAGACGGGTTCCTCTGGAGATTTCTTGTGTCCCTACATTTGATAAAGGCCCTGGCCGGGTATAGGCCGCAAGCATCATTTGCTTGCCATCTGGTAAGCGAGCATTTCTCTCAGCACTAGTGGTGTGGTGGAGGTTGGAGTATTTACCGTGGGCCATTAATCCTGTTATTTTCTATACACATATATGAACTTTGTGTCACCATTTTGATATATGTCGCTTAATCTTTTCATCGTGGATTAAGAAGATGGACTATATAGGTCTATTCTGACCATCAGTGATTTATTGAGTGCTTTAATAATTTTACACCAATCTTTGATTATTCACCTTTGATTATTCACTTATAAATTTTATTTAACTTGGGGGATCAGCGCTGCTTTTTATTGTTTATTATTTGTTGTGTGTATCTCACTTTTTGCAGCAGCTTTCTGTTTGGGGTATTATTTAGTTTTATTATCACAGCGCGGTAATTTATTTTATTTACAAAAAAAAACAATGCAGCTAAATGCGATATGTAAACAAAACAAACAAAAACAAAAAAAACCTATGAAAATGTAGGAAAATGCCAATAAAAACTGAAGTAAAAGCAGGTGAATGCACATGAGCTTTTACCTAACTTTTTATGCATACTAGTGTGAACCTGCCCTTTGAAAAAAAGGTTTTGTTCTATGTAACAAGTTATTTATCTGAAATACTATACAAAGCAAACAGTAAATGCACACATAATGATATCCTATTAAAATGTTTAGAATGACCCATGATTGCTGTTTTTCTCTCTCACAATGTTTATATTCCTCTGGTACCACAGACACTGCCTGAACCCACAAGCTAATTATCATGTATGTTGTTGTAGCAGTCACCTTTATATAAATACACCTTCCTTCCTTACCAGTGGTCCCTTGCTAGGCTGCGGCAGGATGATTAAAACACATCGCTCACTCACCAATTCAATGCGGTTAGGACAGGCATTTCACCCTAACCTTAATTATCATGTGCCCAATTTTCCCAAATTTTCCCACACATACAAATACTGAGGAAAATGATGCGGAATAAAACCTTGTCATTGAATGTCTGCAGTGACGCGATGGAAGCAGCTCAGGGCCAGACCCAGTGTTATGTAGCAAAGTACAGGCTACCAGTTCAGTTATCTTGTTGTTTCAAAGACGGTGACAAAAGCGTTCATTAAATTATATTTTGTTGATTTAATTTTGACATATATCAATTTCTCACAAAGGAACTATTGTCCCACAGTATCAATGAAATCAAAGTTATAATGATAATCTACTAGTGTGTTGTAAGGCTTGTAAACACTGTTAGGCCTCGACCACACTTGCTGTCCCTCTGCTGTGGTTTTCTCTGTTGACAAGCAGCTGGAGGGCAATAAATCGTCTTCTTAGTCGCTGTTTTAACTATGAATAGGCTGAAGCACGGCGTCGCAACCGTGTACATTGCGCACAGTTGCAGGGTGGCACCATTCACTCATATAGGTCACATTTAACGGTGGTATTGCCTGTTAAATGCTACGTGGGGCTTAAAGGGGTTGTAAAGGTTCCTTTTTGGGGTTTTTTCCAATAAAAATAACAAACATGTTATACATGTCATAGAATACATTAAGGTGAAAAGCCTGGAGACTTTACAATCACTTACATTTTTGGCAATCATTTCTAAGTGGGTATAATTAACTTAGAGACACCCTTTCTGGAATTTAGCATTGATCAATATCTAGACCAGCCTTTCTCAACCTTTTTACCCCAGAAGAACCCTTGAAATAATTTTTGGGTCTCAGAGAAACCCTGGTAAGATTAGTCTTCCAATTGTCATTAAGAAAATGCCTCTATTATTGGTAGTAGTAAGAGAGAATAATGCCCTCCTTACAGTGCTGGCCAGAATGACTCCCTTGCAGTCATGCCCTTGGCTCTGCCAAGTGGCATTGAACCTTGAACTGAGCAGACACCAGATCAGATGGGAAGTACGTTAGCCACAGCTCAAGGAAACCTTAGCTACCCCTGGAGGAACCTCAGGGATTCACATAACCCTGGTTAAGAATGGCTGGCTGATCTAGACCCTATGATAGCTGGTGCTTGCCTATGGGGGAGACACATAAGGCGAGGAACCACTGGTGATCTTAGAATCATATTTACCACTTAAGACTACAAGTGAGGTCCTACTGACCTTCTATACTTCTCTACCACTTTGTACGAAGGCTTTTAGGACAGGCTATCATAAGGATCTAGATAACGATCTAGATAACGATCAGATTCTGGAAAGGGTGGCTACAGGGCAATTATTCTAACTGGGAAATATTGAAATATTAAAGGATCAATATATCATATATTTCCACCTACGGTCCCCAGCAAAAAAGGGGGGTTTTAGCTATGGGCTTGCAATATTCATTGCACATCCAGTTGCAATGTACAAAATATTACCTTCATTCTTTGTAAACACGGCCCCAAACAAGTGTCAAATTGGGAGCAGCGGCTCTGTCTGCTGTAGTACACCCATGTGAAGGAGGTCTAAAATAACATTTTATTTTTTCATGTATTGAATAGAAAGTATGATTTTAATTTGTTTAACATTGTCTTTAGCACCTCTATAGTCCCATCTATATGACTATTTTTGGATTTGCATTAAAGGTAAGTAATGTTACTGAGCCTACTGTATATACCAGAAAAAAAATATTGAATTCATGTACTTGTTTAACGTGAAAATCTGTCATACTTCAGTAATAAATCTGTTGCAATTGTCTGCTCAGTATCACAGGCACAAGGGTTACAAATACAAAGGTATCTGTCACATAGACTTAGCAAAATAAGAGGCAGCCTGATTTTCATCTAATTGTGTGGCTAATTGACTTGATTAATGTACCCCAGTGTGTCCCAGTGCATGGAATGTATACCATTGACAGTATGTGCTCTCATTGGGCCATGCAGGGAAGAACGTGGAGAACAGATACAGTAAAGGAGGAGAAGAGAACATGTCTCTTCATGGAAAATGTACTTACCATACTGTTTTACTCACCAAAGTATATTGTTTAAATAAAAATGTGCTTAGAACCATGACAACTACCAAGCACTCAAGGAACATGATTTAACCACTTAAGGACAAAGCCTATTTTTTACACTTGGTGTGTACAAGTTAAAATAATTTTTTTGTACTACAAAATTACTTAGAACCCCCAAACATTATTATTTTTTTCCAAGACACCCTAGAGAATAAAATAGCGGTTGTTGCAACACTTTATGTCACACCGTATTTGCGCACATGGAAATTTTGGAAAAAATACACTTTTTTTAATAAAAAAGAAATCAGTAAAGATAACTGAATTTTTTCTATATTGTGAAAGATAATGTTATGCCGAGTAAATTGATACCCAACATGTGGAAGGGCAACAAGCTTTGACCATTAAAAATCTCCATAGGCGACGTTTTAATATTTCTACAGGTTACCAGTTTGAGTTACAGAGGAGGTTTTTTGCTAGAATTCTTGCTCTCACTCTAACGAAAGCGATGCCTCACATATGTGGTTTGAACACAGTATACATATGACTTAAAGGACGGGGCACTTTAAATTTATTAATTTTTTTCTTATTTATTTTACTTTTTATTTTTTATTTTTACAATGTCCCTTTAAAAATGTAAATATCCCTCGTAATAGAAAAAAAGCATGACAGGACTTCTTTAATGTGAGATCTGGGGTCAAAAAGACCTCAGATCTCACATTTACACTTAAAGAGGAAGTAAACCCTGATAGGTCCTCTTTGTCTCCCTGCAAAGGTAAAGCATAATGGGCTACTATATATCGCATAGTAGCCCATTATGTGTCATCTACCTGAAACTGAAGCCTGCGATGTCACAGCTGTCCCCTCTTCCACGAAGCCTCCATCTTCCTTCTGGGTATCGCGGCTCCGGTGCTGTGATTGGGAGCCGCCAGTCACGGCACGATCTCCTTTAGAAACGGCACGCTCGCCGTTTCTAAAGGAGTCTAAAACGCACCTGCACCGGCGATCGCTTTTTTGTAAATATCTCCTTAACTGTGGAGGTTTGGGAGATATTTCGAGCACCTACAGGTAAGCCTTAATCTAGGCTTACCTGTAGGTAAAAGTGGTTGTAACGGGTACTTTAAAAGCAATTAAAAAAAATTGTCCCTTTAATGCCGTTGGGTGGAAGTGATGTTTGACGTCACTCCGGTCCTCCAAGGGCATAGAGTTGAGTGGGGGCCATCATGCCCTCACTCAACTTCCTGCCCATGAGGCCACAGGACCAAATCGTCTCTGCTACTCGATGGCTCCGGTAAGCGGTGGAGACACCTGGGATGTGGCGAGGGGGGGCACCTCTCCCGTCGCCCATAAAAGTGTTCTCGGGGTGAACCCGCCACGGAGACCACTTTTATCTTAATGCAGACCACTCGCTGTGGAGAAAAATACATTGGTATTTAACGTCAAATTAGCGACGTATATCCACGGTGGGTGGTCCGTATGTGGTACAGTCTTCTTCAGTGGACTCCAGTGCTCATTTTGCCTTCATCAGATGCTAAATCTGGAAAAGTTGTATGCAGGATCTTCATGTACCTGAAAACTTTTAGAAGTCAATGATCCTTAGAAATGGGGCAAATAGCAGCAGGCACAGCGCAAGGCTGCCCAAAGTGGGGATAGTAGCAGCAAGCATAGCACACCATGCCATACATTGGGGACAACAGCAGTACACTGTGGGAACAGTAACAGCATGCCTAGTACACTGCGGTACAATGTGGGGATGGTAGCGGAATGCAAAGTGGTACAATGTGAGGATACTGACCAATAACATAGTATAAAGTAGTATAATGGGGAGCACGGGCCACGGGCCACATGCATAGTGCAAAGTGCTATAATGTGGTGATAGTGACAAATGCCATAGTGCAAATTGGTATAATGTGGTGATAGTGACCACATGCATAGTGCAACATGGTACAGTGTGGGCATAGTGTCTGCGTACATAGTGCAAAATGGCACAATATCAGGATAGTGGGCACATGTATAGCACACTGTGGGACAATATGGGGATAGTGGCAGTGAACTGAACAGCAGGAAGCTTAGTGCATGTAAAAATGAAGTGGTTTGACAGGTATAAACAGGTCTCCAGAAGATATATGACCTCTAAACAAACAGCTCTGACTTGCAGATTGGCACCACAGATCCAGTGAGTGAGTTAGCACAGAGATTCCCATGCCAGAGTAAACAGGTGGAACAGTTGGTACATTTAATTCACAAAATCAATGATCTGAAAGGCACTTACCTGAGCATAGTGAGAACGCACGTTCCCGCTGGTGGGTTTTTTTTGTGTGTGAGTTTTTCCACACGTTAATGCATGTTGTGCCTAGGGCAGCACATTCACAAAGTAGCTCCAGAACCTTTTCAGTCAAGGAGCGTCAGGCATTTTTTGCAGTGCACATTTTGGCATGTGTAGCCCAATTTGGCTATTAGGGGTTCCATTAAAAATGAAAGTTTGGTATCATGAATTTTTAGTGTCGGCCACTTTATCCATTTTATATTTCTAGCCCATGCGCATTGACCAGCGATGGCAGTGCGTGTGCAGTGTGTTTCCGAAATGCAGGGTAAAATGCACATTTTTGTGTGTTTTGTCACACATTTCGGAAACATGCAAGTGAGAATGCAGCCTGAGAGTTGTAAACAGGCATGTACTGGCCATTGGGACTACAGGGAGTTTCCCGGTGGGCCGATGGCTCAGTGGGCCGATTTCAGTGACAGTGGACCGCTGCCTCCCTCCAGTCCTCTGTCCCCCCCCGCAGTGCTCACCTCCTCTCCCTGGCTAGTTATGCAGCGCGCCTGAATACAGACATGATGCTCAGGAGTCAACACTTAGAAGCTCATCATACGATCTGGAAGGAGGGCGGCCTCACTTTCCTGCCTAATCTTGTTCCATTGGGGGGGGGGCGCCAAACTGATTCTTTGCCCCAGGTGAAATAATGTCTAGCTTCCCCACTGGTACTGCCTATAAGAGAAATAATGTAGAACGGCTAATAGCTAGTGGGGGGGCTTGGGTGGCAAGCCGGCATGGGAGAGACCTGTCAAAGTGGGCCAGTCTGGGTGAAGTCCAGGGCCAAATTTTTGTCCCAGTCCAGCCCTGGTTGTAAAAGGTCATAATGATGGTCTGAGTCAGTAAAGATCAGAAAACTGTGGACCAAAACACTCACAAGGGTGACTGACAAAAGTGGATCAAATCCCATCTTCAACCAGAACTTTTTTCTTTTCATTTTGGACTGAGATGGCAAGGAATAAAACTTCTGGCGGATTTTATTGCGGTCTTTGACCCAGCTGGATAGATTTCCCATCACTTCCTGCTGGGACTGAAAATCTCCCTAGTAGGGACACAGACAGCTTTTATTAAAAGGGAAGGGTTAGAAGCTCTGTAAGCTTATTATTACTTTCTGGGGCTTCTGGTTCTGGTGACAAATGGCTCCCTACATTTCCTATCTTTATGTTGCACAGTCTTAAGGCCCATACACACTATTAGATTCTCTGAAGACTTTGTCTTTAGCTTTACCAAAACCATATAATATGAGGTCAAACCTTAAGAGTTTCAATTTATATGCAACCAGGCAGGCCCTTGCACTACATGGTCTTAGTAAATCTGAAGACAAAAATCTGCAGAAAATCTAATAGTGTGTATGGGGTCAGGGCCGGTGCTACCACTAGGCAAACTAGGCAGCCACCTAGGGCGCACTGCTGCCGGGGGGCGCCTGGCCACTGGTGTTCCTACTCTTCTCTCTGCAGCAAGCAACTAAGTCTCAGCATCAGCAGGCAGCTGCCGCTCCATTCGCACATAGTGTCAGAGGCACAGCGGCGACGGAGGACTGTGCCTGTGTCCTGACTCCTGAATGAATTGAAGCAAGCAAACATTGATTGATGGGCACTGGTAGGCTGCATTGATGGGTGCTGGTGAGGCTGCATTAATGGGCGCTGGTAGGCTGTATTGATGGGCGCTGGTAGGCTGCATTTGATGGGCGCTGGTGAAGCATCATTTGATGGGCGCTGGTGAGGCTGCATTAATGGGCACTGGTAGGCTGCATTTGATGGGCGCTGGTAGGCTGCATTGATGGTCGCTAGTAGCCTGCATTTGATGGGCACTGGTAGGCGGCATTGATGGGCACTGGTAGGCTGCATTTGATGGGCGCTGGTAAGGCTGCATTTGATGGGCGCTGGTGAGGCTGCATTAATGGGCGCTGGTGAGGCTGCATTAATGGGCGCTGGTAGGCTGCATTTGATGGGCGCTGGTAGGCTGCATTTGATGGGCGCTAGTAGCCTGCATTTGATGGGCGCTGGTAGGTGGCATTGATGGGTGCTGGTAGGCTGCATTTGATGGGTGCTGGTAGGCTGCATTTGATGGGCACTGGTAGGCTGCATTGATGGGCGCTGGGAGCTGCATTTGATGGGCACTGGTGAGGCTGCATTAATGGGCGCTGGGGAGGCTGCATTAATGGGTGCTGGTATTCTGCATTTGATGGGCACTTCATTAAAAAGGTGGGGTATACATGGGTATGGCAAAGGGGGTGGAGTCAGGGGTGGAGCCAGGGGGGGTAGCAAAATTAGATTATGTCTAGGGTGTCAAAAGGGTGTCTTGCACCAGCCCTGTCATAGGCGTGCGCACAGGGTGTGCCGGGTGTGCCCAGGCACACCCTAATCACCCCGTGCACATTAGTGTTATCGCTCTGTGTAGCAGCAGTAACAGGGAAAGATCTCCCTCTTACCAGCTCTGCCATAGGAGAAGTGTTTATGGTCTTCTCTTTTACTGTGCCGGCAGGGAGATAAATGTGACAGGGTCATATATATGTAGACACATACACACACATGTGTGTTTGAGCTTAAGGGTGCACACCCTAATGCAATAGTCTGCGCACACCTATGAGCCCTGTATAGGGTCTTAGGCAACCCCGTGCAATGAGCTTCTATGAATGAGCTTCCTTTGTGTGTTTTGTAACAGTTCGCAACAATTACTTTTTTTTTACTTTGTGTCTATATTTTATAAGAATGTTGCTTTTATATCTTTAGCTAGCTTAGTGTGGACTTCTAATTTTGAACTTTTCAGCAGGTTTATTCCTCTTGCTGACCCACTGCTTATTTCTTTCTTTTCTTTTTTTCTTTTTTTTAATAAACTGATCTCATTGTGTTTACTTCATTACAGGAATGATATAAAAAGGCAACTGAGCGGCTCAGGTGGCAGTCAGATCTCAGGACCACTAAGTGCCCCAGCTGATGGCATTAAAGGGCTGTAAAAAAATGTGATTTTCACCAAACATCTATCAGTCTGGTGTCTGCATCATCACTATCTGTTATCTCCATTCCATTACCTCCAGTAATCTGCTCAGCCAGCAGCACTCGGCATCCACAGAACCCAGCTGCCACCCACAGAAGCCATTTGGCTTTTCTTTTATTGTTTTTTTTTGTTTATATATACTGTTTAAAAATTGAAGTGACAGCAGTGTCCTGATGCAGGAATAGCAATCAGGTATTTGCAGGCAGATGAACTGTGATGTGAAAATGAAAATCTCATAACTGGAAAGAAGGGTCTTTAAGCCGGACATGTATTATAATCCAGTACAGTTGGTCATATAGTGCTCTTCACTGGCATTGCCACTGCTCTGCTAACATCCCTGCATGCCCAGAAGAAAGGGTTAAAAACCTGTGAATCTGAGTGACTTAAAAAAGCAAGGTCCATGGACATCAGGGTTATTCTGTATGCAGGATTCCCAGTGATAGATGAAGGAAGTCTTATGCCCCGTACACACGGTTGGACATTGATCGGACATTCCGACAACAAAATCCTAGGATTTTTTCCGACGGATGTTGGCTCAAACTTGTTTTGAGTACACACGGTCACACAAAGTTGTCGGAATTTCCGATTGCCAAGAACGCAGTGACGTACACCACGTACGACGAGACTAGAAAAGGCCGGTTCAGAACCAAGCGCGGCACCCTTTGGGCTCCTTTTGCTAATTTCGTGTTAGTAAAAGTTTGGTGAGAGACGATTCGCGCTTTTTCAGACTTGTGGTTTTCAGATCGTTTTCTGCTGTTCAGTTTGTGCTTGTGGGTTTGTATCTGCTCTTCAGTGCGTGCAGCAAGTTCCGCGTGACTTTAATTAGTCATTGTATTCTTGTTCGTTCGTTACTGTTTTTCAGGTCGCTCTTCACAGGCCTTGCTGTTCTTCAGTGCGTTCTATTACTTCGTTCTGAGCAGCCGACCGTTTTCTAGCCATGTGGCATATACGTACTCCTCGTAGAGTTCGTGCTGTGCGGGGGCTTGGTGTTGGGGTCCTGACCTTGACACAAGTCCAGTCCATGAACAGGGTGGGGAGGAGTTCATGGACCAAGAATTGGTTGCTTCAGCGTGACCAGTTCTGTCATATGCCTTTGCTCCGTGAGATCCGTGAGAATAATCCTGATGATTTCAGGAACTTTCTCCGGATGACAGACCCCGTATTTCACCGTTTGTTGGCTTTGCTGACCCCCTATATCATCAGGCAGAATACCTGCATGATGCAAGCCATCACTCCAGAGCAGAGGCTCGTCGCCACCGTGTGGTACTTGGCGATGGGGAGAAGCCTGCAGGACTTGAAGTTCTCGACAGGCATCTCCCCCCAGACTCTGGGGATCATCATCCCAGAGATCTGTTCTGCCATCATCCAGGTCCTACAGAAGGAGTATATTAAGGTAAGATTTTTATCCTTTAATATCACATTTTATTGTATATAATGTTTGCTAATATATTGTATTTCTTTCTTCATTCCCTAATTACCATGATTGTAATATGCTGTGAATGTCCCCTTTGTTCTCATGCATGCTGGATTTTTATGTAATTTTTTTTTTGGTCCTTCATACTTATTTGCCTTCACTTACCTCCCCAGCATGCTCTCCTGCCCCTATATTCACCTCATGTAGTCACTTAACAATGTATTTTGTCAGCTCCATAGTAGTGCTTTACCCCAAACACCCCCTAAAATGTTTTTAAATGTGATTTGTGCTTTAAATTCAGGCAGAGTGCCAGAGGCTTTTTTTGGGGGGTCCCCAAATCATTTGGAACCCTCCCTCCCC
This sequence comes from Aquarana catesbeiana, assembly GCF_042186555.1. Taxonomy (NCBI): domain Eukaryota; kingdom Metazoa; phylum Chordata; class Amphibia; order Anura; family Ranidae; genus Aquarana; species Aquarana catesbeiana. Next base: position 693,279,873 of record NC_133324.1, read on the forward strand.
CCAACTGCTAAGTCAGCTGATCCCAATTCTCTATCTATCCTCAATCATCTATATGCTGACTTTGCCAAACCCATACACACTATACCCACCTCTTTTGAGGTCAGATTTATGGATGAATTCCCCAAAGCATGTAGTGCAAGTGCCTGCCTGAATACTTTCAAATGGTACTGTTTCAAGTTTTTGTATCCTATTATTATCTTGATAGGTAATAGCAGAATGTCCAAATGTGCTCAAATGTGTACAGTGTGTATTTATATCTTTGTATTATGACACTTCTTACCTGTCCAGTAGGCTGCCAATAGTGCAACTAAGAAGGGGCTGTTCCAAGTAATACCCATTATTTAGGCATTCATCTCTCAATGAAGTGGAGAGGGTTACCAGTCCAAGATGTTAGAAATGGCCCATGAGTTTAGAAAATGACAAAGACAAACTTTTGTCTTTGATAACGCCCTGGAGGAGGGGCGAAACGTGTCGACATAATATCCAGCTCACTTCCTAAACCAGTGACGCTGCTTCCTGTTGCCGTGGAACGCACGCTTACAGCGGCGAACGCGGAAGTCTCTCTGAATGCCTGTTCACCACCTTGTTCTTGTGAGTAGCGCTGTTATGCGCACTTAATTTTTATTTATGATACTCACATATGCCTAGCATCCATTTAATAGGTATCATCTGTGTATGATCATAGTGTTATTGCACAGTGTTTGTCCATTCACATAGCCAGCGCTGTATCTATCTGCTCTCAAACTTTGTGTGTCAGAAAATCCGATGGAAAATGTCCAATGGAGCCCACACACGGTCGGAATGTCCGACAACACGCTCCAATCGGACATTTTCCATCTGAAAGTCCGACCGTGTGTACGGGGCATTATAGGAGACTTCTGTACACAATAGGGGCTCATGCACATGGGCGCAGCTCAGCATACAATTACAGTAGTGGAACTAAACCTATAAATAAACAAAATTGTGAGCAGGTAGACCTAGGATGTCTCTTTTGTAATAAGACGCACTCACCTACCTACTTGCATATTTCTATTGAATGTACACTGAGATGAGCATGTTCAATTCAGCATGCATTCACCCCCCAGTCGGTCGGTTACCAGCCTCGCACTTACCCCATCTATGGCGTGGGCAGCGCTTCCCTCCGAGCGACGGGTGGTGGCTTCCCCTCCGTCTCCTTTCTCCTCCTCCCTCCTTCTCCTAGGCCAATAGGATCGCCTCTTTTGACCAATCGGGAAATGGGCCTCAGGACTCGCTTCCTGATTGGCCGGGAGGATAATCAGGAAGACGATAGCGAATATTAATTTGCTATTGTCACACAACTGGGTGGGCTTTGCACCCCGAGCTCACCCTTTATTAAAGCTTATTAGAGCCTCAGGCTCTAACCATATGCTTAAAAAAAAAAACCCCAATGGAATCAATGCGTCCAGCACTCCGCATGTAGATTAGGGGGCCGGACGCATGGATAGGGGGGTGGCGACCCTGCGCCCTGCATTACGGGCCGCCACGGCCAGAATGATTGACTCCCATGCACATGCATCATGTCATCCCCCTGCTGGCCAATCAATAGGCTGAAATCCCAGCACCCAAATTTGACACGGACCAGTGAAGGATTTAACTGTCGCAGAACTGGAAGGAGAAGGTGTATCTTGATGAGTTTCTAGTTCTGCTTTGAATTGGTGAGTTGAATGCCATGGGGGCACCTGTGTGGGCACATTCCTGAGTCCTGCTGCTGCGTCCATTGACACAGAAAGCAGGACTCGGTCCCGTCCTCAGCTCCCATGTCACTGGATTTGATTGACATCAGCGGGAGCCAATGGCTCCCGCTGCTATCAATCTATCCATTGAGGACCAGAGACAGCGGCTGGAGCTTCTGTGCTCGTTCTCGTTGCTGGAAAGATTGGGTTCAGGTAAGTATTAGGGGGGTTCTGGGGGGTTGCTGCACTACAGAAGGGTTTTCACCTTAAAGTGGAGTTCCAATCACATTTTCAACTCCTCAGCATCCCCCGCTAATATGTGCACTGTAAACAAATTGGATATTTGTTTATTTATTTTTTCAGCACTTACTGTATTAATCAAGTATTAATTTTTCACTTCCTCCTGTCGGCCACGGCCCCGCGTGTCATTTCCAGTTTGCAATGCCTTCTGTGAGATGTGTGTCATCAATCCCCGGAGGCAATAGGCATTGCTCAGCTGTAGCATCGCATTATTTGCAAACCGGAAATGACGCGATGCAGGGCGACGGCCAACTTCATTTTTAAAAATTGTAACCGGGCTTTTGTTGCCATAAATACCAAAGCTTCTTTGATGGGCGATGGGCGATGGGTGGTGGGGGAGGTGGCTGGAACATCTCAGCTCTGATTACAGAGCCCAGGGGACATCACAGCCACACCATGTACTGATGATTTATAAAAGAGTACTATGATGGGGACAGTATGATAGGGCAGTTTTGATGGGGCAATTTTGATGGTGGCAGCATGATGGGGCAATTTTGATGGGGCAGCTTTGATGGGGGCAATATGATGGGGCAATTTCTGATGGTGGAAATTTGATGGGGCAGTATGATGGTTCAGTTTTGATGGTGGCAGTATGATGGGGTAGTTTTGATGGGGCAGTTTTGATGGGGGCAATATAATGGGGCAATGTGGATGGGGGGCAGTTTTGATGGTGGCAGTATGATGGGGCAATTTTGATGGGGGCAATATGATGGGCAATATGATGGGACAATTTTGATGAGGGCAATATGATGGGACAATTTTGATGTTTCTGTGCAGATATATTTATATATATATATATATATATATATATATATATATATATATAGGGGGGACGGAAAGTATTCAGACCCCCTTAAATTTTTCACTCTTTGTTATATTGCAGCCATTTGCTAAAATCATTTAAGTTATTTTTTTTCCCTCATTATTTGTACACACAGCACCCCATATTGACAGAAAAACACAGAATTGTTGACATTTTTGCAGATTTATTAAAAAAGAAAAACTGAAAAATCACATGGTCCTAAGTATTCAGACCCTTTGCTCAGTATTTAGTAGAAGCACCCTTTTGATCTAATACAGCCATGAGTCTTTTTGGGAAAGATGCAACAAGTTTTTCACACCTGGATTTGGGGATCCTCTACCATTCCTCCTTGCAGATCCTCTCCAGTTCTGTGAGGTTGGATGGTAGACGTTGGTGGACAGCCATTTTTAGGTCTCTCCAGAGATGCTCAATTGAGTTTAAGTCAGGGCTCTGGCTGGGCCATTCAACAGCAGTCACGGAGTTGTTGTGAAGCCACTCCTTCATTATTTTAGCTGTGTGCTTAGGGTCATTGTCTGGTTGGAAGGTAAACCTTTGGCCCAGTCTTAGGTCCTGAGCACTCGAGAAGGTTTTCGTCCAGGATATCCCTGTAGTTGGCCACATTCATCTTTCCCTCGATTGCAACCAGTCGTCCTGTCCCTGCAGCTGAAAAACACCCCCACAGCATGATGCTGCCACCACAATGCTTCACTGTTGGGACTGTATTGGACAGGTGATGAGCAGTGCCTGGTTTTCTCCACACATACCGCTTAGAATTAAGGCCAAAAAGTTCTATCTTGGTCTCATCAGATCAGAGAACCTTATTTCTCACCATCTTGGAGTCCTTCAGATGTTTTTTAGCAAACTCCATGCGGGCTTTCATGTGTCTTGCACTGAGGAGAGGCTTCTGTAGGGCCACTCTGCCATAAAGCCCCAACTGGTGGAGGGCTGCAGTGATGGTTGACTTTCTACAACTTTCTCCCATCTCCCGACTGCATCTCTGGAGCTCAGCCACAGTGATCTTTGGGTTCTTCTTTGCCTCTCTCACCAAGGCTCTTCTGCCCCGATAGCTCAGTTTGGCCGGACGGCCAGCTCTAGGAAGGGTTCTGGTCATCCCAAACGTCTTCCATTTAAGGATTATGGAGGCCTCTGTGCTCTTAGGAACCTTAAGTGCAGCAGAAATTTTTTTGTAACCTTGGCCAGATCTGTGTGCACAAGTCTCTGAGCTCTTCAGGCAGTTCCTTTGACCTCATGATTCTCATTTGCTCTGACATGCACTGTGAGCTGTAAGGTCTTATATAGACAGGTGTGTGGCTTTCCTAATCAAGTCCAAGCAGTATAATCAAACACAATTGTACTCAAATGAAGGTGTAGAACCATCTCAAGGATGATCAGAAGAAATGGACAGCACCTTAGTTAAATATGTGAGTGTCACAGCAAAGGGTCTGAATACATAGGACCATGTGATATTTCAGTATTTCTTTTTTAATAAATCTGCAAAAATGTCAACAATTCTGTGTTTTTCTGTCAATATGGGGTGCTGTGTGTACATTAATGAGGAAAAAATGAACTTAAATGATTTTAACAAATGGCTGCAATATAACAAAGAATGACAAATTTAAGGGGGTCTGAATACTTTCCGTCCCCACTGTATATATATATATATATATATATATATATATATATATATATATATATATAAAACAAGAGATTTTACATTACATATATATATCTGCACAGAAACAAGGGATATCATTTACAATTAGCATCTTTTAAAAAGTAATTACCTTTTGCAGGAGCTTTTTGTATTTCTAGATTTATAATCTCTGTAAATGTAGATAAACTTCCTAGTTTCTGGAGGGGGAGAAGAGGTTTCTATAGCTAAGGGGCGGCAACTTCCTCTGATATGGAAACCTGACCTACAACCTATTACACTGCTTGTGCTGCTCTGAGCATGTGCGAGATCTGGAAGTTCATGCTGGGTAACCAGCATGCATGAAATACAGGAAGACATACAGTCTGGCTTCAGATGCCCACACATGAGATGGCTGCGGCCTGCTGGGACTTACAAAAGTAAGAAAACAATGCTGCAAAATACAAAACAGACCTTAGTTTACAGCATACCTTTACTAGAAAGCATTAAGCATGAGGATTATAGGGGGATTTTTATCTAAAAAGTAAAATTTTGTCCAGAACGCCGCTTTAATGCATAGAATGCATTAAGGTGAAAAACCGTGAGTGTTTACAACCCCTTTATGGGAAGCAAAGATGTGCATGAGAAAAAAGGCAAGTAAAGCAGAAAAACATTTTTAAAAAAATGTAAGGTGATTTCACATAAGCATGCCTTTTTTTTAGGGGAATATCCATTTTTTGGGGCTTGTGTGTGTAGCGCTGGTAGAATTTTATCTAATGCTGAAAATGTAAAAGGTAAATTTAGTGGGTCGCTTATTATAGGAAGTTAGATTTGCCTCTGTTCCAGCTTGGCTGACGTTGCATGCAGTTCCACATCGTGCCGGTGGGTGTCGTTGTCACCATCGGCAGTTGTTGGAAAAGCAACATGTTGAGGCGAATGAGTGCTCCTCTGTCCCTGAGATAACTCGGTGGAGGTGGTCCTCCGAGTTGCAATCTGGGAGAGGGTCCTCTGTTCCGGAGGCCCGCATCGCTGCGGCATGTGGGTGGGCCCAGAAGCCTGTCTGGGGCCTACCACTGCAGCGGAGGAATGGTCCTGAGCTGTCTATCCTGAGTGAAGAAGCTGGACAACCGGGGAGATCCCAGGGGAGGACCCGTCATGGAAGGATCATGCAGAGTGCTGGTCTGGAGAGGGGCCTGGTGACTCGGTTGGAGGACGCATTCCGAAGTAATCTTACAGTATAGTACTGCCGGGTTGGCTTAAAGGTCCAAGTACTGTATCTGATATTCATCACAAACCAATACATCCTGTGGCAGAGAATAGTACGGGTTTTATTCCAGATAAGTCTGTGGCAGAGACTTTTGTTCGTGCTACGTGCTGGCTGCTAGGCAAGTGAGAGATGTCTATCCAGGCGGGCAAAGATTGAATCCTACGAAAGGGGGACTATTCAATTACAAGTGTTCAATTACAAAGAATGTTCTGAAGAAATACAACAGAAAGGTATTTGAGCTTCCCTGTAGCTTCCCTACTACCTCTTTCCTGCTACTTCCCTTGTTCCTTTTATTAAAGCATTGGAAAACCTACTCAAGTGTTTGGTGCTCATATCGTCCAGAGGTAAACTCAACGGAACCCTAGACCCGGTGCCGGTGAAACAGAGGTATCGAGAGTGAAGGTAACAAGCCCGCTTAAACCAGCAGCTCCACCGAGAGTTATTGCTACATGTGCAACGGAGCGTAGTGCAGGAAACCCATGTTCCCTATGCATTTCCCACAATGTTTTCAAACCATGCTGGGTGTGTGATCTGCTGTGGGTGTCAATATAATTCTAATGATACGCCGAATGCAAATGCAGCGTGTTTGCCTACACCGGATCGCATGGTACCGCAGTAGTATGTGATCTGGTGCTGTGTTTTTTAAAAGTCATGCATGCACTACTTTTGGTGCAATCTAATGTGATATCAGCCCATTCAAATGAATAGCCTAAAAATCACAGCACACTGAGTCACATAGGCATTGCACAGGAACGCAGTCCATATTCAGCTGTGAACCGGCCCTCAGTTGGTCCACAGATCACGTGTGACAATTCCCATATCTGTAAACTACTAAGCACAGATGCAGGGTTATTGAATGATGAGCCCACTGTTTCTATCTAACACACATAGCAGTATGAGAAATTTTGCTGACACTTTGATGTTAAGCTGTAAGCATAAAAGTGAAAATTCTAATGCCAGAACTCACATCAGAATTTGTAAGGCTGCATTCACACCTATGCAAAACGCTTGTAAAACGCTCATCTCAAAAGTTACAAAACACCCAACAAGCAAAATCCCATTTATTTAAATAGCCCCTGTTCACATCTGAGCATTCTGTCACCTGAAGCAAAATGCCTGAAGCTTAAAAAAGTACATGAGCTTCCATTTAGGCAGATTACAGGCGTTTTACATTGGTGACCTTTGGAGCTCAAAACGCCTATACAAAAACGCTGCGAAAACTCTGCAAAAGCGCCTAAAAAACACCTTAAAAAACGCCTGAAAACAATACGCTCAGGTGTGAATGCAACAGAAAAATGCAGCCCTACAGTTAACCACTTGCTTACTGGGCACTTAAACCCCTCTCCTGCCCAGACCAATTTTCAGCTTTCAGCGCTGACGCACTTTGAATGACAATTGCGCGGTCATACAACACTGTACCCAAATGACATTTTTATCATTTATTTCACACAAATAGAGCTTTCTTTTAGTGGTATTTATTCACAGCTGGGATTTTTATTTTTTGCTAAACAAACAAAAAAAATGGAAAATTTTGAAAAAAAAAAATCATGTTTTATAGTTTGTTATAAAATTTTGCAAACAGGTAATTTTTCACCTTCATTGATATGCGCTGATGAGGTGGCACTGGTGGGCACTGATAGGCTGCACTGATGGGCACAGTTAAGATGGCACTGACAGGCACAGATATGGCGGCACTGATGGGCACAGATAAGGCGGCACTGATGGTCACTGATAAGATGGCACTGATGGGCCTTGATGGGTGGCACTGATGGGTGGCACTAATGGGCACTGATAGGTACCATTGATAGATGCACTGATGGGCACTGATGGGTGGCACTGATGGGTGGCACTGATGGGCACTGGTAAGTGACACTGATAGGCAATGATAAGTGGCACTGATGTGCAGCACTGTTGATGAAGCACTGATTGTGGGCACTGATAGGTGGCACTGTGGGCACTGATAGGTGGCATTGTGGGCACTGATGGGTGGCACTATGGGCACTGATGGGTGGCGCTGGTGGGCACTGGTAGGCGGCACTGTTGTCTACTGTTAGGTGGCACTGGCAGGTGGCACAGGTGGGCACTGAGGAGCTGGCGGCAGCTCTCTGTGATCAGGACTGATGTCCCTCTCACGGCTGCCGGTGATCTGCTTTTTTTTTCTTCTCACGCTGTCACCTGGCTGACAGCTGATCACATGGTAAGGGGTCGGGATTGACCCCTTACTCCGATCTGTGATCCAGCGAGTCTCATAGACTCGCTGATCACAGAGTGCGCCACGCGCGCCCTGCAGGGGGCGCACAGGCCGCTCGGGTATGGGAGGATGTCAATAGACTTACTCCGGCAAAGCAGGTCCGCGCTGTAGCCGTCATTCAGCTATAGCGAGGATCTGAAGTAGTTAATTCTATAAATTATACAAACATATATCATGCAAATAATTTGCATCATTATGTATTCATACTAATCATATGATGTATGGTACTAATTAAGACTCTATTTGTAGAATTCACATGACGCTTTCATCTGTGCTATCCGCAAGGCCCCGACGAAGCAGAATATCCGTGAAACGCGTAGGGCATTACTTGTATAATTTGTTGGGAACCAGCACATCCCGGAACTCAAACTGAATTACCAAGATTGTAATGTATTTTAAACTTTGTTCTTTAAATAATAAAAATTTGATTACTCTTGTATAAATATATTGTATCTCATTTTGTTTATACTCCTCCGAGGCACAATTAGAGTCCCATTTTTCTCTACAAGTTTTTGGACACATATTTACATATCTTTCTGGGATGGTGCTTCTGTAGGAGTAGTAGTGTTCCACGCTCACCCCACTCCTATACATATATATATAGAAAGACACAATGAATGGTATAAAAGGTATTGGCTAGTTTACATAACCATCAAAGTATGTGACAGTAATTTACACCCTTGAAGAAAGGTATACATACCTGAAATGCATCGGATGATGGAGAAACTTACAACTTGCAATCTGTCACATACTCTCACAGAGTCGGCCACATGGTGTATTTAACTCTTAATTTATGAGCTGTAAGGGCTTTTAAAGCATCACCTATGGTGATCTTTGGGCACCCTAGTTTTTGGCAATATCGCGGACGCATGCAATTTTAAAACATGGAATGTTAGCTATCTATTTACTCAGTGCAACCTCATCTTTTATATTTTAACCAAAAATGGGTATTATATGGTGTGGTTTTGCACTAAAACTTATTTTATTATATTTTTTCCAGGAAAATTTGCATTTAATAAACAGTTGCGCAAGTATCACGTGAAATTATTCTACAGGGTCTCTGCTTTCAGAACATATATAATGTTCTGGGGGTTTATGTAATTTTATTGCCAAAAATTAGGATTTTTCTATGTATGGGAATGATTAAAGGCTAAAGTTAATTTCATAATTAAAATTGTTTAAATGACTTTACTCTAAAATGATGTACCTGTATGTCATTTTGTTGAAGTGGTTATACCCGGGTGATGCCTGCAGCCAGAGGCATCACCCTGATACCAATTTTTAGATCGAACAGTCGGCTTTCATGTGATACCAACCGATGTGGCTCAGCAGCCGATCGCCCGTTATCACAAGCAGTGGGAAGGGACACCCACCGCTTCTCTGCTTGGGTCTCCCGTCCCACCAGGAGACCCGAGTAACCAGCTGGCACGTCCACCGGCTGCCCGGAGTCCCAAACAAAGCCGGAATGGGCTTCGATCGGGTCTCCAATTAAGTAACCCAGAAGCGGCGTCACTTCCAGTGTACTCGGCAGCCAATGATGCTGATTTTAAAAAAAGGTATTCAAAATTTTTGTTTTTGGTGTTTTGAATACTTTGAAGTGCAGATGAGGGGTTGGGGGTCTTTTAGACCCCAGATCCTTCCATAAGGGGTACTCGTCAAAGCTTATTACTGTCACAAGGGATGTTTACATTCCTTGTGACAGCAATAAAACAATCAGAATGGTGGGGGAATTTAATTATATTTTTTTCTTCTTCCCTGGGGTGGGGGGATGAGATGGGGGGAGACGGTGGACTATCTCTAACCAGAGTGTGTTTCGAGATAGATCCATGTTTGTGTTAATTGTGTTTTTTGTTTGTTTATTATGAATGTTTTGTGTATGCTTAAATATATGGTCGTATGGTTTTTATGTGTAAAATATCTTAATAAAAAAATGATTAAACAGAATTATTTTTTAAAAAGAACAGTGTAAAAATAATAAAAAAATAAAAATAAATAAGAAAAAAAAGTTTAAAACAGCCCTGTCCCTGTGTGCTCGCGCACCAAAGAAAAGGCATACGTAAGTCAAACCACACATGTGAGGTATTGCCACGATCGTTACAGCGAAAGCAATAATTCTAGCAAAAGACCTCCTCTGTAACTCTAAACTGGTAACCGTTAACATTTTTAAAAGCGTCGCCTATGGAGATTTTTAAGTACCGTAGTTTGTCGCCATTCCACGAGTGCGTGCAATTATAAAGCGTAACATGTTAGGTATCTATTTACTCGGCGTAAACATCATCTTTCACATTGTACAAAAAAATTGGGCTAACTTTACTGATTAGTTTTTTTTTTAATTCATGAAAGTGTATTTTTTTCAAAAAAATTGCATTGGAAAGGCCACTGCGCAAATACAGTGCGACATAAAATATTGCAACGATCGCCATTTTATTCTCTAGGGTCTTTGCTAATATATATATATATATATATATATATATATATATATATATGTATATATATAAATATATATTAGGGCTGTTACTGATTAAAATTTTTGTAATCGATTAATCGACTAATTTCAATTAATTATAATGCACATACAAATCCAACTACTTTTAGCTGATTTAGCACCGTTGTTATGGCAACGGCCGAAGCCGGACATAGCGGGGCATGGCTAGGTCGTCACATGTCATAAACTCAGCCTCACCGTGCCCATAATCTCAGCCTACCGATGAAAAAAATTTTGATCGATCAAAAAAATTAACGATTAATCAAGGAATTAATCGTTAATTTCCGCAGCCCTATATATATATATATATATATATATATTTGGGGGTTCTAAGTAATTTTTTAGCAAAAAAATACAGATTTTGACTTGTAAACAACAAATGTCAGAAAAAGGCTGCATCCTAAACGTTTCCATAATCCTTGTTGTGCTTTTTGTATTATTTAGGTATGTGTTTTTATAGTATGATGGGTGGTAATGGGGTGTATTCTCCAGTCTCAGTAAATCACTCCCATAGAGTCATTCACTTGGACCATACTGGGCTCTAGTCTACATCGGAGTGTTCAGCAATCACCCCGCTATACCGGTATGTGGCCATTAGGGGGCAGTGTGTACACACCAGTGAAGCGCTTCCCGATGTATAAACATGGATTGGGTAACCTGCTCTACTAATGAATCCCTAATGTACATCGGACAAGGTGATGACAGAGCTTCTAGTACAGGGATTCCGCGCTGCATAGTAAACGTTCAGTATGGAGGTATTGAGGGTGTGATGTATAGTGATGTGTTCTCCCATCCATAGACTCATCAGTACGGTGTACACATACAGTATATAATAATGGTCTCAGTTGTCAGTCCAGAGTGTGATCCCGGGGACCAGTCCATCTCCATCCACATAACGGTTCATGCGAGCGGATTCATCCATTGGCCCGCACACAAGAGGCAGCAGCCAATCACGGTGAGGAGGGATTAGCCGGGCATCCCAGGACTGTGCGGAGAGGGGCGGGCACTTCGGTAGCCGCTGGCCAATCCGTGTCTCGGGGGGGAGTTGCTGGAAGTGACAGGCGTGTGGCTGGGCGGGGCGAAGGATGGACAGGAGGGAGGGGAGGGGAGGGGGGAGAGCTCCAATGTTGGCTCCCCTGAAGAGGGATCAATGAGCGGAGAAAGTTTTTTTGTTCAGTGAAGGCTCCGGGAGACACTTGTAGTGAGAGCTCAGTCCTCACTATGACCGCACAACTCACCCGCACACCCCCGATCATCGCCGCTCTCCTGGGGGGGCGCTCATAGGAACCCCCATTTACTGGATTACAAAAAAGAACAAAGTTGCTGCTTGGATGCGCAAGAGATCTGGCATGGTGAGGAAAAAGAAATGTGCGGCAGGCTGCGGGGATGAGTAGCCGGATTATAAAGGGGGGTGCATGCGGACAATGCACGGATCGGTCCTGGGGAGCCTGGCAGAGAGATCAGGGAGACATCGGAGCTGAGTGCAGCTGATGACCGATATGTGTATGGACATCCACACTGACCGATGTGTTTATAGACCTCCACACTGATCAATGTGTCTCTGCACCTTCATATTGATCGATGTATGTATGGCTGGATCTCCACACTGAGCGATGTGTCTATGCATCTTCACATTGATCGATGTGACTTTGGACCTGCACACTGATTGATGTGTCTATGGATGACTGTGAATAGTGCCCGATCCTCCTGAGATGTTGGTGGTTGTGCAGTGACTGCAGTGCGGAATGCTGTCTTCTCCTCCTTCTCCTGGATGTACAATCTTCTCCATCCTCATCCCTCCAGTGTTGCCAACTCTTCAGCTGATGGAGACAACTTTCCTGTTATCTCACTAAGTCTACAAGGTGTTCCTAGTTTTATTTTAATTGTTCTCTTCTAGAAAGGAAAGTTTTGGATGGACACCATGACCCTGCTGAGGACCTGGTCAGCAATGCTCCTCTTAGCCTTCTTCTTTCTGATATGGGTTCCTGGGACACTGGGCAGCAATCAGCCACGTCAGGTTTTTGAAGTTCTGGAGGAACAGCCAACAGAGACCTATGTAGGTACCATAAGCACCAAACCGGGATTCACTTACAGGCTGAGCGAATCCCATGCGCTTTTTCGAATTAACTCCACTTCCGGATCCATCTACACCACCTCTACCATCGATAGGGAAAGTCTTGCCAGCGATGTCATCAACTTGGTGGTCCTGTCCAGCCAGCCGACGTACCCGACCGAGGTTCGCATTACTGTCCTGGACATCAATGATAATTCCCCTGTGTTTCCCGAACCATCCATCGTGGTGTCATTTAAGGAGGACACTCAAGGTGGGAGGCAGGTCATCCTAGACACAGCCACAGATTCAGATGCTGGTACTAATGGGGTAGATCATCGATCTTATCGTATTGTGTCGGGGAACCAGGATGGGCGCTTCAAATTGGGCATTACAGTCAACCCTAGTGGGGATGGTGCCTTCCTTCATTTAATGTCCCAGGGGCCCTTAGATAGAGAAACCACTCCATGTTATTATTTGATTGTGGAAGTGGAAGATAAAGGTTCACCCAAAAGAGTAGGCCACTTACGAGTCAATGTTACCGTGCAAGATATCAACGACAACCCACCTGTGTTTAAAAGTTCTCAGTACCAGGCTAAGATTGAAGAAGATGCCCCTATAGGTTCAAGTGTACTTAAAGTAGAGGCTACTGACAGGGATGAGGGAGATAATGGTGCTATTATATATCAGCTAGTAGAAGGAACTCCTTTTCAGATTGATCCAGAAAGTGGGCTTGTTACAATCAGGGAGCCATTGGACTATGAAAGTCGAAGACAGTATACCCTCAGCATTGAGGCCAGAGACCTAGGCACTCCACCGCTTACTGGCCGGGCAGAAGCTGTTGTTCGCTTGATCGATGTTAATGATAATGACCCTGTAGTAAAATTCCGTTATTTCCCTGCTACATCCCGTTATGCCTCAGTGGATGAGAATGCCCAGGTTGGGACAGTGGTGGCGTTACTTACAGTCACTGACTCAGACTCCCCTGCCGCCAATGGTAATGTTACAGTTGCTATCCTGGGGGGCAATGAGCAGCGCCACTTTGAGGTACAAACATCCAAGGTGCCCAACCTTAGTCTTATCAAAGTGGCTAGCGCGCTGGACCGTGAGCGCATTCCTTCCTATAATTTGACTGTTAGTGTATCTGATCAGGGCCACCCTAGGCCAAGATCCTCAGTGGCCAGCCTTGTGATTTATGTAAATGATATCAATGACCACCCACCAGTCTTCCAAGAGCCTCAGAGCAAAGTGGAGATAAGTGAAGACCTCCCACCGGGATCCTACATCTGTGGCGTTTCAGCCACTGATGGGGATACAGGCCTAAATGCCAACCTTCGTTATTCTATTGTATCCGGAAATCAATTGGGATGGTTCTCCATTAGTGAACACAGTGGTTTGGTAACCAGTACCTCAGCGTTAGACCGCGAAACAGCAGCTCAGTTACTTCTCAATATCAGTGCAAGAGATCAAGGGCCACAACCCAAAACTAGCTTTACTACTCTTCTTGTTAGTCTTTTGGATGTCAATGACCAGAGGCCTACTTTCACCGGTCTCCAAGCTAGTGATCAACATTGGCTCTCCCTACCAGAAAACTCCCCCACTGGCACTGAACTGATAACGTTAAAGGCTACAGATGGTGACCTTGGTAGCAATGGCACTATACGATTTTATTTTGATTCTGAGAGCCCAAGCCAATGTCAAGGATTTTACAGACTAGACCCTTTATCTGGCCAACTTAGTACTCGGGCGGAGTTGGACAGGGAGCAGCAGGAAAATTGCACCTTGGCAGTACTGGCTACTGACCTTGGAACCCCTCCACTGTCTTCCTCTGCCAAGATCACTGTGACCCTCTTGGATGTTAATGACAACAGTCCCGTATTTTATCCTGTACAGTACTTTGCCAACATTCAGGAGAACGAACCACCTGCCAGTTTCCTTGTTTCTGTGAAAGCTGCTGATCCTGACTTAGGCGTCAACGGCACAATTAAATATTCCATCAGAGCAGGTGATACCTTAAAATTCCACATTCACCCTGACACAGGAGCCATTGCTACAAAAACTGCCCTAGACAGGGAAGAAAAAACAGCTTACCAATTGAAAATTGTGGCAACTGATGGCGGAGGTCTACAATCACACAACCATGCCATAGTTACTATCACTGTTTTGGATACTCAAGACAATCCGCCATTGTTTACCCAAGACACATACAATTTTGTTATGTTTGAAAATGTGGCATTAGGATATAATGTTGGGATTGTCACAGCAACCACAATGGATCTGAATACCAATATAACTTACCTGATAATCACAGGTGACCAAAAAGGAGTGTTTACTATTGACAAGTCTACAGGACAGATAATGACAGCTGGTGTTATTGACAGAGAAGACCAGAGTTTTTATCATTTGAAAGTTGTGGCCAGTGGTGGTCCAGTGACCGGGGAAGCAATTGTTAATATTACGGTGAAAGACTTGAATGATAACTCTCCTCACTTTTTACATGCTGTTGAAAGTGTGAATGTGGTAGAAAATTGGAAATCAGGTCACGTTATATTTCAGGCTAAAGCTGTGGATCCAGATGAAGGAGTAAATGGCCGGGTTACCTATGGCTTGAAACAGAACCCTCTAGGCCTGTTTCATGTAGATACTATTAGTGGTGCTGTGAGTATAACCGGAGCCTTAGATGTCAGTGCTGGATCATACCAAGTAGAAATTCTAGCAGCAGACATGGGGGTTCCACAGCTCACATCCAGCTTTATACTAACTGTCTCTGTGCACGATGTCAATGACAACCCTCCTGTCTTCGACCAACTTTCCTATGAAGTAACGTTGTTAGAGTCTGAGCCAGTTAACTCAAGGTTTTTTAAAATACATGCTTCTGACAAAGATTCTGGGGCAAATGGGGAAATCAGTTATCATATCACAGATGGAAATGTGGCAGAGGCTTTTGGGATATTCCCAGATGGGCAACTGTATGTGAAAAGTGAACTTGACCGAGAGGTTAAGGATGTCTATGTTTTGATTGTAACAGCCTCTGATAGAGCCGTTGAACCTCTAAGTGCCACTGTAAACGTCACAATAATACTTGAGGATGTCAATGATAATAGACCACTGTTCAACAGCACCAATTATGTATTTTATTTTGAAGAGGAACAGAGAGGAGGCTCTTTTGTTGGTAAAGTCTATGCCATGGATAGAGACTTTGGTTCTAATGGTGATATCATGTATTCTTTTGAGACTATGCAACCTGACTTTGAATTAAATACAATTACAGGTGACATCACCAGTACCCATCAGTTTGACAGGGAAGCTCTCATGAGACAAAGGGGGGCAGCAGCTTTTACACTCAAAGTGGTCTCTACTGATTTAGGCCTACCAAAGCCCCTTAAAGACCAGGCTACCGTGCAGATTTTTATAAGGGACATCAATGACAATGCTCCTAAATTCTCCAAAGATCTATATCAAGCCAGTATATCCGAGCTAGCAACAAACATGACCCAGGTGTTAAGGGTTTCTTCTTCTGATGTAGATGAGGGAAATAACGGTTTGATTACTTATTCTATCATTAAAGGGAATGAAGAAAATCGCTTTTCAATTGACAGCGGTACGGGCCAGGTGACATTGGTGGGAAAGTTGGACCATGAAGCCACAGCCACCTATTCTCTTATCATTCACGCTGTGGACTCTGGGGTGATCCCTTTAAGTTCAACGTGCACATTAAGTATTGATGTACTTGATGAAAATGATAACATACCTTCCTTTCCCAGGGCAGCTCTGTTTGTGGATGTCTTGGAAAATATGAGGGTTGGGGAATTGGTGGCCTCAGTTGCAGCCACAGACTCTGATTCTGGTGACAATGCTGACATTCATTATAGTATTACAGGAACTAATAACCACGGGACCTTCAGCATAAGTCCCAACACTGGGAGCATCTTTCTGGCCAAGAAGCTGGACTTTGAAACACAGGGGCTGTTTAAATTAAACATCACAGCTAAGGATAATGGCAGGCCACCACGCTCATCTACTATGTCTGTTGTCATACAGGTTAGAGATTTTAATGACAATCCACCCAGCTTCCCTGAAGGAGACATCTTCAAGTCAGTAACAGAGAATATCCCTATAGGTACATCTATTCTGGCTGTAACTGCCACAGACCCCGATGCAGACATTAATGGGCAGTTAAGCTATGCTATCATCCAGCAAAAGCCACGAGGCAACCATTTTGTCATTGATGAGATGCGTGGAACAATTTATACAAATTCAGAAATTGACCGTGAATTTTCCAACCTATTTGAACTGACCGTCAGGGCCAGTGACCAGGCAGTGCCTGTGGAAACCAGGAAATATGCCCTCAAAAATGTCACTATTCTAGTGAGCGATCTAAATGACAATGTCCCCATATTTGTGTCTCAAAATGCTTTTGCTGCAGATCCTTCCCTGGTTATAGGATCCGTGCTCACTACGGTCACGGCCTTTGACCCAGACGAGGGTCCTAATGGGGAAATAGAATATGAAATTATTAACGGGGACACTGAAACGTTTATTGTGGATCGTTATAGTGGTGACCTAAGGGTAGCTTCTCCCATGATACCATCCCATCTCATATACAATTTAATTTTGGCTGCCACTGATTTAGGATCTGAAAGGAGAAGAACCACCACGGAACTGACCATTCTTCTTCAGGGAACTGATGGACCAGTTTTTTCCCAGCCAAAGTATATAACTATTTTAAAAGAGGGAGAGCCTGTTGGAACAAATGTGATCTCTCTTGAGGCATCTAGTACTCGAGGCACAAAGACTGAGCTGGAGTACTTTATTGTATCGGTGAGATGTGAAGGAAGAACTGTTGGCCGTCTGTTCACTATAGGACGCCTTACAGGTGACATTCAGACTGCTGCAGTTCTGGACCGGGAGCGTGGAGCACGTCTCTACCAGGTGGATGTGTATGCAATTGAGAAAGAGTCCAGTTTTCCCAGAACCCAGAAAGCAGAGGTAAGATGCTTTATATCTATGTAATATACATTACTGATGTGCAGTAGAATCTTGTTCTTACAGTATAACTAAAGTTAAAACTTTTCTTTTTTTTTGTTTTGGATAGAGTGGAGAGGGATTGGAACCCTTGTCAGTTTTTATTGCTGTGTACCTGTTAGGGAGATTCACCCTCTCTACTATTCCTGTTTACCATTATCAGGTAAATGAAAATCCCAAATTGTGGGTTGTCCCGAGAAAAGTAATAGAGGAGAATGCTTCCAATGTGGACAGGTGACCTGGGGTGCCCAAAGAATTCCCTTATTTGCAGGTATTTCCTTTCACTTCCTGTTTGGCTATGAGACAGTAAGTGCAGGGAAATCTCCGCAATGGGACACAGATGACGAAAAAAAAATCTGACAGGGGTTATAACCCTCCCTTACTATATCCAAAATGAAAATAAAACGTTTTGCCTATAATTCTACTTTAAGGTGATAAACCTCCATTAAATAAGCTTTCCTGTCTGAAAAGTCAAAGATCAGTGTGTAGAGTGCACTAACCCATAGCAACCAATCATATATTCATGTATAATAAATTCATAATATTATATGATGTTAATATGGTAACCACAATTTGCATATTACTTTGCTTTCCTAAGGTATACAAATGTCTGTGTTACCCAAAGCAGCCCATCAAAATTCCCATTGCTTTTCAGTCTGCTCTAGATTGGTAGTTTTGGGTAACACAGACTCTATCACATGCTATATTTAGAGAAGAACTAAAGGCAAAACTTTTTTTCTCAGGGTCATAACCCCTGTCAGTTTTGTTTTTGCCCTCTGTGACCTGGAGATTTCCCTTTGCATCCTATTGCATAACCAAAACAGGAATAACAAGGAAATCCCTCTAAAGTAAGGGAATGCCTGGTTGTCACCAGAACTAGTGTCCCCATTGGAAGATTTCCTGTTTTCCTGTTGGGATTTTCTTTCACTCTTTTAGTGAAACAGGACAAGTAGAGAGGGTGAATCTCCCTAATGGGGACACAGACAGCAATAAAAACATACAGGTATTCTAATCCCTTTCCGCCCTATCTAATAATAATACAAAGTTTTGCTTAAGATACACTATATTACTGAAAGTATTGGGACGCCTGCCTTTACACGCACATGAACTTTAATGGCATCCCAGTCTTAGTCTGTAGGGTTCAATATTGAGTTGCCCCCCCCTTTGCAGCTATAACAGCTTCAACTCTTCTGGGAAGGCTGTCCACAAGGTTTAGGAGTGTGTCTATGGGAATGTTTGACATTTCTTCCAGAAGTGCATTTGTGAGGTCAGGCACTGATGTTGGATGAGAAGGCCTGGCTCGCAGTCTCCACTCTAATTCATCCCAAAGGTGTTTTATTGGGTTGAGGCCAGTCAAGTTCCTCCACCCCAAACTTGCTCATCCATGTCTTTATGGACCTTGCTTTGTGCACTGGTGTGCAGTCATGTTGGAACAGGAAGGGGCCATCCCCAAACTATCCCCACAAAGTTGGAAGCATGAAATTGTCCAAAATGTCTTGGTATGCTGACACCTTAAGAGTTCCCTACATTGGAACTAAGGGGCCAAGCCCAACCACTAAAAAACAACCCCACACCATTATCTCCCCTCCACCAAGTGATTTAGACCAGTGCACAAAGCAAGGTCCATAAAGACATGGATGGGTGAATTTGGGGTGGTGGAACTTGACTGGCCTGCACAGAGTCCTGACCTCAACCAGATAGAACACCTTAGGGATGAATTATAGTGGAGACTGTGAGCCAGGCCTTCTCATCCAACATCAGTGCCTGACCTCACAAATGCTCTTCTGGAAGAATGGTCAAACATTCCCATAGACACACTCCTAAACCTTGTGGACAGTCTTCCCAAAAGAGTTGAAGCTGTTATAGCTGCAAAGGGTGGGCAACTCAATATTGAACACTACGGACTAAGTAATATACTGGTAATATAGTGTATGTCTTAATAGGAAGCTTAAAATGTAAGCTGTATATTAATAATATACATGATACAATGTATATGTAAATTGCTGTGTAAATTGATGGCGCTATATATGAGTACCTTAAATAATAATAATGATACATGTTTGTATTATCCACAAGTAAAGGAATCCCTGGTTGTCACCAGAACTAGTGTCCCCATTGGAAGACTTCCTGTTTTCCTGTTGGAATTTTCTTTCACTCTCGGTGAAACAGGACAAGTAGAGAGGGTGAATCTCCCTAATGGGGACACAGACAGCACTACAAACAAGACAGGTGTTTTACTCCCTCTCCACTCTATCTGAAACTAATACAAAAAGTTTTGCCTTTAGTAGTATCCTAATGGGCAGCTTAAAGTGTAAGCTGTGTATTAATAATATAGAGAACCTATCTAGAGATTTATTTCATGAAACACAAAAATGCTGATATCATCATGGAATATTCTTTGTAACTTATAGACCAGATTCTAAAAATGCCATCAAAAGGATGTACTGTATTCTTTTTTATATATGTATGTATATATATCTATCATGCACTGTAGGTACAAGGTGTTCCTGATGTATTGCGGACAGCATGGTGAAAGGAAATCTGCTTCTTGATACGTTGCCATTTACAGTGTTTATTTTCTCTGTACACACTCCCTGACAGGTTGATTGGTATCATGCTGTAACACCCACCCCCCCAGGATAATTATACGAGGGGCACATGGTACTCACCACTAATGGTAGTACAGGAGGACAGCAATGGAAATGATCTTCAAAAATCGTATATTAGCACTGTGTGATAAGTGTTTATATTATCCGTGTGTCTATCGATCTAGTGGTTAATGGTAATACAACGATACACGATTTTTGATTGATCATGCTTGCTGAATCTCAAACCGCATATGTTTTATTTATTTGTATGTGACTTATGGGTCAATGTGCACGACATCGGAAGACAATAGTTACTTCATCAGCAGTTCTCACCCACCACAAAGGTTTAATAGACGTTGATAGGAGACATTTCTTTTGTTTAGAGGGCACAGATCTCAGTAGTCAGCGCTGTGGATGCAGTGTAAAGGGAATCTGAGCAGTAAAGATGTGCATACACCTGCAAACCTACACAGAGGGCACATTGTAATCCTCCTCTGCTAATCATCAATGTACAGTATAATATACAGGCTCCACATGGCCTGCCCAACAGTTATCTGCTCTGATAGGGTTTGGATAGGTCTGAAGATGCCATCATTGGAGGACCATATCCATGTGCAGTTGGCTCTCAATGGAATGTTTCTGTTTTCTTTTCCGATATATGTTCCCCTTGGAATAGGTATATCTGTTGTGTTTAGCTGTCTTTGTGGATGGCTTAATCTGTTGGATCATCAGCCTGCCGGCCTGCCACCGAAGACCAACATTCTCAGGTAGCCTGATCTTCAGGTACATGGGCAGCTTCACAAAGTAAAAGAGTGTCTACAGTTTGCCTTGAAAAGTTAAAGTGGAAGTAAACCCCTCCTATTGTTTTCAGCCAAGGAAGCTGCCATCTTGGCCTCTGTTTAATCTTCAACTGCCACGATGCTGCACATGTGATCAGTTATGACACCAGCCATTGGATGGTTTCACAGTTTCCGGCATGTGTTAGAAATGTAACTGTTTTTTGAAACTCTTCCACTTTAAGATTTACTTCCCCTTTAAATTTGAAATGTAAAATGTATGACTGTCACTGGTTACTGATTCAAAGCACATCTCTGGGGGAAGGAAACATTGGTCTCTTGCAGTGGGGCTGCTAGCGAATTGCAAGGGTTAAATGCTCTAAAAGTCATTTCACTTACCCAGTCCTCTGTTTCCCTAGCAGCCAGCACTCTCCTCTACTTACCTACACTCCAGCAGTAGACTGTTTCCCGGCGTCCTCACGTCCAATGCAAAGCTATGGGCTCTGTACTGTACTTGATGACGTCAGAGGATCTGCGACCTCCAAAGCATAGGGGAGAAGAAGCTATGGACA
This sequence comes from Aquarana catesbeiana, assembly GCF_042186555.1. Classification (NCBI taxonomy): domain Eukaryota; kingdom Metazoa; phylum Chordata; class Amphibia; order Anura; family Ranidae; genus Aquarana; species Aquarana catesbeiana. The sequence goes on from NC_133324.1 coordinate 693,301,313, forward strand.
CCAGTCTTACAACCTAGAGGGAGTGGAGGATCAAGTAAGTGAAATGGCTATTTTTTGTCAACTAGACCAAACAAGTATTTAACCCTTGCAGTGGGGGGGAAACCCCACTGCAAGGGAGGGTTTTTCCTGTCCCTGGAGTTCAACTTTTAAACCCGTTGGTTATTGTTAAAGACCAACTTCTGGAAAATCTAAAATGATCCCTTGAGCCTGCACTGCAAGGGTTAGACTCTTGCTATGGTTTGGGAGAGAAGAAACAAATTACTTAACTGATCTTCTGCTTCCCCGGCAGAGGGCGCACCCCCACACTCTGTCGGTGGACTTTCCCTTGGTGTCATCATGTCCAGTGCAGGGCTATGGACCCTGATTTGAACTTGATGATGTCAGGACTCTAGACAGCTGGAGCAGGGGGGAGAAAATGCTGCTGGAACCGATCTAGCTGTGGGAAGGAGCGGAGGATCGGGTAAGTAAATCTTTTTTTTTTTCTTGCCCTGTACCTAAGCAAGCAATTAACCCTTGCAGCGCAGGCACAGTCCCACTGAAAGAGATCATTTTTAGGTGCCCTGAGTTGGGCTTTAACATTGAAGTCTGATGCATGTGATCCAGGCTTAAAATGGGTCCTTTTTTCTGCTGGTGACAGGTATATTTAAATTGTATGTATAGCCCAAACTTTATTGTCTCAGATAAAGGTTGCTGTCTTTGTCCCATTGGGGAGATTTATCTTCATTTCCGGTCCCATTGGGAGATTTCTCCTCAGTCCCTGTACCTTTGGGAGATTTCCCCTCACTCCCTGTCCCATTGGGAGATTTCTCCTCACTCCCTGTCCCATTGGGAGATTTCCCCTCACTCCCTGTCCCATTGCGAGATTTCTCCTCACTCCCTGTCCCATTGGGAGATTTCTCCTCACTCCCTGCCACTTTGGGAGATTTCTCCTCACTTCCTGTCCCATTGGGAGATTTCCCCTCACTCCCTGTCCCATTGCGAGATTTCTCCTCACTCCCTGTCCCATTGGGAGATTTCTCCTCACTCCCTGCCACTTTGGGAGATTTCTCCTCACTTCCTGTCCCATTGGGAGATTTCCCCTCACTCCCTGTCCCATTGGGAGATTTGTCCTCACTCCCTGCCACTTTGGGAGATTTCTCCTCACTTCCTGTCCCATTGCGAGACTTCTCCTCACTCCCTGTCCCATTGGGAGATTTCCCCTCACTCCCTGTCCCATTGCGAGACTTCTCACTCCCTGTCCCATTGGGAGATTTCTCCTCACTCCCTGCCCCATTGGGAGATTTCTCCTCACTCCCTGCCCCATTGGGAGACTTTTCCTCACTCCCTGTCCCATTGGGAGATTTCCCCTCTCTCCCTGTCCCATTGGGAGACTTCTCCTCACTCCCTGTCCCATTGGGAGACTTCTCCTCACTCCCTGTCCCATTGGGAGATTTCTCCTCACTCCCTGTCCCATTGGGAGACTTCTTCTCACTCCCTGTCCCATTGGGAGATTTCTCCTCCCATCCTATCTTAAGGATGCAACAGGACTTAAGAAGAAAACTCTACAAAGTGGAACATTCAAAGATTGGAAGATTTACCCTAACCTCTTGCTCTGCTCATAACTGTAAAATGTTGGATTCCCCTTCACTTTCAGTCTTAGTGACGCAAATAGAGAATGTAAATCTTGACAGCAGGGACACAGCAATAAAATATGACAGGGGTTCTAATACTTACCTAGTCTCTCCAAATCTAAATAAAATAAAGTGTCTCTGTTCAGCGGGAGCCAGGCATCATGTATGAAAGCAGTATTCCTCCTGCTTCTAAATATAACAGCTCAGAAGAGTCACTGGTTCCTAAGGAGACAGTGGGTGCTTGCACCCGCTGCATCCCTAGGAACTGTTGATGTCGCGGCATATTGCCTTACATGGCCCAGATACCCCAGACACATACACAAGGGGGGGGGGATAGTTGTGACATCACTACCCCAATATAGCACTGGCCATATTGGGGTATTGATGTCAGCACTATCCCTGCCCCTTCCCTTATATAGCTGGTGACAGTCGGAGAGCTGTCATTCAGCTAGTTGTACCACAGGGATTGGTTGAACTCTTGGGGTTTTTTTTTTTCTTAAAGTCGGTGGGTGATGGGCATTGTAATTGACCGTGGATTTACAACAAGGAACTTTTTTGGGGAATTTATATTTTTTAATAAAGGACTTGTCAGACATTTGATTGTGTTTATTTCTTGGTGGCATCTTCTTTTTGTGAATGAGTAGGAGTAGCCCTACTCATTCACGTAAGGGAGGGCTGTATCTGGAGGCATCTTTATTATTAAAGGTGCTTCCAGATTCCGATAAGCCCCCCTTTTTTTTTTTTAACCTCTAGTGGTGGCGCCTCCAGGTCCTTTAAGAGGTTTATGACACCGGGAGGTGGGGCTTAAGATCACGTGACCACCGTGATTGACTGTCACAGCGATTACTTGATCCGAAAACTTACGATCGCAAGCAGCATTTGGGAGCTTTCAGTTAGGTGCCGGTAACTGTGCCGGGAGCACGCAGCACGCGCGCTCTCGACACAGCTCTAATGACAGCAATTCACGCAAATATGTGGCCTCTCAGTGCCAAGGACCAGATATGCGGCCTGTCGTCAAGGGGTTAAAGAAGCTGGCAATGAAATGTCATTGGCTGGAAAATTTAAACACTTTTTTTTTGAAAATGTCAGTGCTGCTGCAGCACATTCTGTACCTCCCAGAGATGAGCCCCTTCACAGCAATAAAAGCATGATAGGGTATTTAATACTTACCTAATCTATCAATATCTAAAAAAAAAAATCGTTTTGGGTATACTTTTACTTTACTTTGGCAAAGAAGGATGTATAAGTTACAGCAACTTATAGCAATCAATCAGCAGTCATCTTCCATTGTCCTGACTGTCCTTCACTGGTGAAAAGTACAATGTGATTGGTTCCTGTGGGTTCCTGCACTTTGTGAAGTAAGCGGTATTCCAGTTTGTTTTTATGCTGTTGCAATCCATTGTAATGCCAGGAGCCTTTCTTTGTGCTGAGTAAACCTCGGCAAAGTTGTGTGGCCTTAAACAAAACATAAGATTAGGTTGTCTGTACTTGGAGAAAACATTTTGAAGTACTCAAGTTCTGTAGCTGACTTGCTTTGGTTGTTTCATTGCAGAAGTTTCAGAGTGAACTTTTCTGACTAAGGAGCTCAGGTTTCAAGCCAATGTTCTGAACCCTTTTTGGTTGCAGTAGCTTGTGAAATGTTTTTTTTTTTTTTTTGCTTACAGTCGCTCTACAAGCAAGTTATAGGCTTTTACTGGTAAGCGCAAGCCTTACCTCAAATGAAAAACAAATGTTTTCCTATTGAAGCATTTTAAGTTCTTCACTTAGAGGCTAAAGTTTATACACGCATGGCTCCTTCCTTTACATTTGATACAAAAAAATACATGTTCTGTTTGGAATTTCCAGTGTAAGATTGTAGTATTATGGTTGCAGTCATTATTCAGATTACATTTTTGCATTATTTAGCCTGCCACAAATTCAGAACACAGCTTGAAATTTTTCTAATTTTTTATAGAAGAATTATTATTATTATTATACAGGATTTATGTTGTGTCCACCATTTGCCCAACAATTTACAGAATAAAGGTAGACAGTACAGTTACAACACAATTCAATACAAGAGGGATAGGAGGGCCCTGCTCATGACAACTTACTATCTAAAAGGGGTGATCAAGTGATTTAAAAGGTAATTCATTGTGAGGGATGAGCTGATGGAGCAAGTTCAGTTTATAAGTTGGAAGGAGCCAACAGTTTGGTTCAAACCTTTCGCCCATTCCGGCCCCTGGTTCAGTGGGAGCCGAGCATCATATATAGAGGTGGTATTTGTACTGCTTCTAAATATGACAGTTTCCCACTGCCACTGGTTGCTAAGTGCCACCCGCCGCGTGCCTAGGAACTGCTAATTTTGTGCCACATTGCCTTATATGGCCAGGATTCCCCAACTCATTCATGTGGTGGAAGGCAGTATTATTATTATTATTATTATTATTATTATTCAGGATTTATATAGCGCCAACAGTTTACGCAGCGCTTTTCTGGGGCCCCTCTATTATTAAAGATGCTTCCAGATTCTGATAAACCTCCCTCTCTCTTTTTTTTTTAAAGAAGCTGGCAATGAAATGTCATTTGCTGGAAATTTTAGACACTTTTCTTCTCATGTAAATGTCTGTGCTGATGCAGCACTTTCTCTACATCCCAGAGATGTGCACCTTCACAGGCAGGAGGATTAGGGCACACCCCAGGAATAATATTTAAAGGAATTGGGCATTTTTTTTTATGTGCTGCTTTAATCATTTAAAAAATTATGTTCCTGGTCAAACTGAATTTCCAATTTTTTTTGGATTGGTACCCAGGGCATTGCCCACACCCTATGCTATTTTTTGATACCCTTTGCCCATTTTGGACATTTTTAGTTTGACAGATTCGGCTCCTATTGCTTTCAGTGGGATTCAAGTTCAGCATCTGAACTTACTTGAAGTTTGCTGAACAGCCCTTGAACCAAACCCAGGTCAGTTTGGCTCACCCCAACTCATTAGGCGGAGACTGGAAAGGCCTCGCTGAAAAGATGAGTTTTCAGGGATCACCTAAAGGCAAACAGAGTAGAAGACATTCTGACAGGTTGGGGTGGGGAGATCCAGAGGAAGGGAGAAGCTCTGGAGAAGTCCTGGAAGTAAACATGAGAGGAGGTGATGGGGGAGCTATAGAGCAGGAAGCCTTGGGGGAGTGAAGTACATCGTTTGGGTGATATTTTGAGATGAAGATTGAGATAGAATGAAATATGCTATATTTTTTAATTAATATTATTACTTCTACAGCTGTAGAAGCTTATCCATATGCACATATCTGAAATATACAGTCCTAGAGATAAATTAAAGAAGGAAATGAAAAAAAGCTATTATTATTGTACAAATATATCCTCTTTAGTAATATTTATGTAATATTTACCGTATATATTATATTATATTGTAATATTTATGTCCTTCATGCTTTGTAATGGAGATGTCATTGCTTCACACCAAACCATGTAAGTGATAGCTGTTTCTGTATATACTGTACATATTAAAAATGTTGTACGTGGGGAAGATGCTCAGATATGCTTTTGCCATAATCTCAATATAATGAATGAAGGAAACGATACAACAGTTTCATTGCTCAGGTGTTAATGGGGGTCTGTGTTTAACCACTTACGGACTGTAAGGATTTACCCCCTTATTGACCAAGCCATTTTTTGTGATACGGCACTGCGTCCATTTAACTAACAATTGCGCGGCCGTGCGACATTATACCCAAACACAATTTATGTCCTTTTTTCCCCACAATTAGAGCTTTCTTTTGGTAGTATTTGATCACCTCTGCGGTTTTTATTTTTTGCGCTATAAACAAAAAAAGAGCGACAATTTTGAAAAAAAAGCAATATTTTTTACTTTTTGCTATAATAAATATCCCCCAAAAATGATAAAAAAAGACATTTCTTCCTCAGTTTAGGCCAATATGTATTCTTCTACATATTATTTGTAAAAAAAAAAAAAAAAATCACAATAAGCGTATGTTGATTGGTCTACAAAATAGGGGATAGAATTATGGCATTTTTATTATTATTATTTTTTTTTTTATTAGTAATGGCGGTGATCAGCGATTTTTAGCGGGACTGCGACATTGCGGCGGACAGATCAGACACTATTGACACTTTTTTGGGACCAGTGACATTTATACAAGCGATCAGTGCTATAAATATGCACTGATTACTGTATAAATGACACTGGCAGGGAAGGGGTTAACACTAGTGGTGATCAAGGGGTTAAATGTGTTCCCTGCAGGTGTTTTCTAACTGTATGGGGGGACTGTGTGACTGGAGAAACACACAGATCCATCTTCTGATGGCATGCACAAAAGCGATTTCCCGAGCTGACGTACAGCAGTATAATGACGGCAGCTGGTCAGCAAGTGGTTAAAAATGTCCCACAGGAATATTGTTTGTATTGTGATTAGCTCCTATGATAGTCAGCTCCATCTAGTGGCCATGATGCTGTATGTTTCTGAAAAGAACTTAATACAAAATACAATATGGCCACTAGATGGAGCCAAGAATCATTGAAGATAATCATATAACAAACAATACAGTGATTGTTGTGTAGATTCAAATGTTTAAAGCATATCTAAATTCACAAAAAATATTGATAGTATCACAGCTTACCGGTCCTTAGATGTGGTGGCTGCATTAATTGTCACTGTTCTCACCCAGGGACAGAAAGTGTGTGATGACTACAGAATACTTCCACCTTTCCTCTTCTCCACATTATTGGGGGTGTTCTGTAGTTCAATGGGAGAACTGGGAACAATACTAACTGATAACAAAGTAGCACAGGCTGACAGCAGGGTCCATTAATACTTCTTTCAGCCCCGTAACTGAAGGTTTGTATATTGTTACAGAACTGCGACTGGAGGAATAGTTTTCAGGAGTCCGAGCATTGCTCCTGTGATCCACTGATGGCAGTTGCAATGCTTAGTAAATGCTCTTTTTTATTAATCAATATGGGTGCACTTATTATCTTTTTGCAAGAGGTAGAATTTGCCCTTGACCTAATTGCTGAATGTCTGTCATTGCCTAATTAGTAGGGACCTACATATATGACAATACACTCATTTCAGGAATTTGTGAAAATGTCATTGCTCTAGCAAAGCATCTTTACATCTATTAAGTGTACAATATGTTCAGAGCATGTTGAAGTTTAAACTCTTAATACTGGAAACTATTTTCAACTGCCAATACAATCTAATAAGATTATTGCATTTTCCAGCTATTAGTCTTAACATAGAAAAACGTATGGAGCAGTTAAAATAGAGAAATAGTTGATACTGAAGAGTGGAGCCGCTCTCAAACCCCACATAGTACATGAGACATGCATTCACTCATGTGCACATAATGTGGCTAGCTGGAATGTTTAGGTCATTTTGTTGCTCTGTTCATGAAGCCGGTGATCATTAGTATTATGTTACTATTTGAAACATATGTAAGGAACATGTTTATTATGCTTGGTTATTTGTAGCATGTCACCATTTTTTATTTATTTATGCAGTTGACATACCAATTCAAATTCTGCCTTACTCTAAAAAAAAAAAACCTCAATGGCACATACACTTTTAAATAGGCTTTTTATAAATGGTAGATAAACACACACGGCTATACTGTGGAGCGGGAAGGTATATATGAAGTGCAGAAATATTTGTGAGCTTTGCATTTAATTTCACCAGGAACGTTTGACTTTCACAAGTCTATTATGTCAGAGTGAACAAAAGCTCCATAGTAAAAGCTAAATCCAGCATAAGAATGAATTACCTTTCATTTGGTTCTGACTTGGAATGAATAAGGGACCTTCATCTCAACTACATCTAAGTAAAAATACATAGAAATTGCTGTTTCTCACACTGTCCACTTAAGTAGAATTCAAACCCTCTTCTGCTTTTGTTCTATCTGTAGATAGAGATTGTCCATTCAAGTGTAATCATACTCACGGAGAGTTTTTTTTTTTTTTAATGGATGAGATGCAACGCCGGCTTCTTCTAAATTTTCCAACATACATTACAAACTAATTAGACAACCTTCTTTGGATTTACCAACAACTTTGTAGTCTAAGGTCCTACCTGATTAGGATTAACGCTTAATGCCAGCCGAAGTATTATTTTTTTTCAAGAGATTTATTGCCAACAATGGCTCTTTTAGGAAGATTTCCCCTCACTCCAGGAACAGGAAGTGATAGGAAATCTCTCCAACAGGGACACAAACAGAATCCCCCAAAGTGATGTCCCCGGTAGCTCTGGTAACAGATGGAGGGATCCAAGGATGAAGGGCCATACCACTGCTACTGGAGCGCTCTGTGGGCCCCCACAGTAGCTGTGTATCTTGGAGAAACTGCATGCTATCTGGCATCACTGGTTCTGGAAGTAAAGGGACTCTCACCCGGTTGCAGATCATTTGCCCAGCTAGCTCACCTTTTCAGGTGTGGCATCTCTGAGATGCTGAGGAAGGGAAGCTGAGAAACTTATCTTCCCTGGATGTGTCCAGAAAACTAAGGAATTATGGAAAAAGGAGTTAAAGGGGCCTAAGTATGTGTCTGAGCACGCTAAGTAATAAGGCACTCTTCTACAATGTCAGTTGGCTGGATTGGGTCATCAGGTCACATCAGGCTGTGTTTGTACATCTATGCATTCATTGCAGAATTTCTGTTATGCCCAATAAAATACTACTACATGATGTCAATCAAACTTCTGAATTCTCCAAATGATCATATGAGGTATGTTCAGACTGCCTATGACAAGCTTTGGCAAATAATTGGCTTGCTGTATTATTACCTAACATTACAACAGAAGTTCTAAAGCATTGGCAGCACCAGTTATGGGCTTCCTAAATATCCTCCTACTCCCTTTATAGGCGTTCATTTTGTCTGATACATTGGCAGCCACAGTTTATATTTTAATCATACTACTAGACTCTCTAAGCTAACTTCATTAAGTTGTACCGTAGACATCACAGAGCACCAAACATCATTTATTTTATCACACAAATTAGATTTAAAATGCAATTTTGTAGACTCTAATAAGCTCTAAGTGCTGTCTAGTAGAATTTTTCTTAAACTATAACCAGTACCACCAGTGATTCCATTTTCTAAATTGCCCTGTTAATGGATTTATCATGTGCAAGTGGTTATATATTTTGTGTTCTTTCTGTGTAGACATTTATTGTTGCTCTTCCATGTTTTCTTTGCTGCAATTGTGGTCTACACTTTTGTCATTAATATACTGTAGGTATGTGGGGTATGTGGACAGATTGGTCAATAAAAAAGCTTTTCAGCATGACTAGCACCCTGTGTTGATGGGCTTTGTTTTGCTTCAAATGGGGAAAAAAGTCTATGGGGATGCAAGCCCCTCTCTTGAAGTAGGTCAGGAGGAGTGAACTGCAGGTCAAATGTACCTGTCAATTAATTCTGAATGAGCTCAAAAGTGTCTTAACCCCTTGGTGCCAGCCACGTGCAAATATGTTGTCTCTCAGCGGGTGGACCTTGGTGCCGAGCAGCCGCATATTTACGTGAATCGGTGCAAATATAGTTGTGCCGAGGGTGTGCTCCCTGCACGCTTACGGTATAGTTACCGACGGCTAATGGAAAGTTCCCATTCGCTCCTTGCGATCAGGAGCTTTGCTATCATGTGACCGCCATTTCAGCCAATTATGGAGGTCACATGATCATAAACCCTGCTCTGCCGGCACCAAGAGGTTAATGTGGGAGTAAATTCGCTTTGTTGTTTTGTACCGACAGGCAGGGCTGTGTTTTGGCCTAGGCCGACTAGGCCTAGGCCTAGGGCGGCACTTTGCGGGGGGCGGCAAAAGGGCCGCCCCCCCGCATGAGAGAAAGCCCCCCCACCCGGCTTGCTGATTCCCGGCTCCCGCTGCCACCTCCCGCATACATGCAGAGCACGGCGGCCGGCTTTCTGTAGCGGCACCATGGTGTATGGGCGTGCTTGTCAGAGTAGGGGGCGTGAGATACACGCCTCCACCCTCTGACAAACACGCCCATACACCATGGCGCCACTACAGAAAGCCGGCCGCCGTGCGCTGCATGTGTGCGGGAGGCGGCGGCGGGAGCCGGGAATCAGCAAGACGGGTGGGGGGGCTTTCTCTCATGCGGGCGGCGGCGTGTGTCACTCGCGCCCCCATAACCAACAGGTGACAGGTGGAGCCTTAAGCTCCGCCTACCCTCCCCTGCACTGCTTTGCTGCAGTGAATCTTCTCCTCGGCCCTGGGGCTGTGATGTCAGGAGAGAGAGGAGCATGAGGGAAACCCCCAGGACAGCAGGTACAACTAACACCTTATGACATTACCCTGCGGGGGGACCAATTTCGTTTTATTTTCAAACACTGTTTACTACTACTACTACTACTACTACTACTACTACTACTAGTACTACAGCTTTAAACTGATGCCACTGACACAAGCCCAAAGCAGACACAGACTCTAAGGCTGCCCATACACTGTTAGAACATTTATCAGATACAACAGAATATCTGATCTTTACATATTGGTACTGTGATTGTTGTGGTTTAATAGATCAGTTCCATGCAACAAGAGAAACCATTCAGTAAACTGCTAATGTCATAATTCAAACATGGAACTTTCGCTAAAGCTGATTTACTTTAAACGGTATCTCTGGACCAGCTATTCTCACCCAGGGTTCCATGGAATTCTAGGGTTCCTCCAGAAGGTTCTTGAGGTTCTTTGATCTGTTGGTGATTGACCTTACATCTGCATATCTCTGGAGCAAACCTTAAATAGCAGAGCTAGCAATATGATACCAATGAGCTCTTTATTTGTCCACAAAGGTGGAATTCTGACCACCAATGCATGTAGCATTTTCTCACTGACCACCAATGAATACCGGGGGTTCCCCAAGATCTGGAATTTATTTCAAAGGTTCCTCTAGGGTAAAAAGCTTGAGAAAGAAAGCCATGGACCAATCTGTTCTTGAAGTTTTTGATTGTGAAAGGGTAATGCCTGGTACACACGGCGGGCACTAACACAAGTGATGTTAGTATGGCGATCTCCCCGCTGAGCTATTGATCGGATGCTGGTTTTCCAGCATGCCCATTCAATAAAAGCCGGTCATTAGACTGGCTTCTGTTGAACCAGCTGATACTGGCTGATATTCGGCCCGTGTGTGCCAGCCTTAAGAATCTCTGTCAGATTTCTTTTGTTTTCTGTGCCCCTGTCAGGTAAAGTCACCCTCTGTATTTATTCTGGTGACCATTGTCACTGATATAGAAAGTGACAGGAAATCCCACATTTTAACAGTTGTCACAGGAGGCGAGGGAAAATATTTCAGTGGGGATATCTACTCCAACGTCAACTGTCTTAGAGGAGATTTCTGCTCACTTCCTGATGTGTATTTGTGATAAAAAAAATAAAGAAAAATCTCTCCAAAGAAAATGGAGAAAAAAATAAAACATGGCCATTGGATACACTTTAATTTGAGTTGTCAATATTTCACTGCAGCTAGCGTTTACAGAGCTCCAAAGAAATAGGATTTCTGAAGGTGAGAGACAGCATAAAAAAATGCAGTTGGTTTGAGTATACAGCTCCTAGAACAAAAGATAGGATTTCCTAGACAGATCTAATAATATGTTATTTGTGCATAGCAGATTCTAAAAGCAAGATAGGATTTGTAGTTCCTAATGTCATTTCAAATTTAAGGGCTTTATAAAATTTGTAATCTTATTCTGTAGAGTGGTATTTGTTTGGAAATGATATATAAATGGATGTGAGATTATACAAATTGTGCAAAGAACCCACATAGTGTAAGCACCAACTTTGTACACAGACCCCCATACATGCCTATTTTCCTCCAGATACATATGATAATAGAGGTTATCCAAATCAGTTTCTGCCAGTCCTGTTCTGAACAAATCTGATTTGGTCAAACAATAAAAAAACTTTGCAAGATAAACCAATCAGTTAGTTCATAGATGATCAAACTGGGCAACTTAAACGTCCTATTCTGCCAGATGGCCCTGAGTCACCCCACACCGCACTATTCCCAACACATTTTCCTTTGGGTGTGCACTGCATGGCTAACCCCATTGTATGCTGTTGAGAATAAGCCCTGTCACTTTATGCCTAAGCCTAATGTGTGTTTTATTGTCACCCATCTGTTTATCGGCATGAATGGGCTTATATTTGCTAACTCTGAAACTGGTCCTAGGCTGCAAATGAGTGAGTGTCTGGAGAGGCCTCTAGCAGGAGAGTGGCCAGGGCTTCCTTTTAAAATAAAATAGAGAACAAGAGGAAACCGTGCTCTTCCTGTTTAATTGTTCACTTCTTTTTATTGTTAAAAATCACAAAATGCCATAATGCATACTTATGTGAGAAGGCATGAATCATTGCCATCAGATCATAGTCATCATAGCATTTTGGCTGATTCTCATGATCTGTGTAACGTAGCAATGCATCCAATCTGTACTGTACTAGCATATCCAGTTGAGGTGATGTTGCTAGGCGATCCACTAGTTCCCGCTCTGCAGTTCTTGTTGGCACTTTTCTTTAATAAACTTGTCACACATACTTGAGATGCCATTGCTGATTAATTTCATCCTTGCCATTCGGTGTCTGCTTACTCGTGTGCCGAGTACTTTGGTTCCCAAAACGTGTCTGAAACTACCTGATGTTCTAACATTATCATTATTGTTTGCTTAGATTTTGTCTTTCTACTCAGGTTGTATCTGGTGATATTTAGCTCCAGGTATTTTTTCCTATATGTGAGGCATTCATTCGTAGAGCAACGCTTTCAGTATGCATGAGTGTTTATATGACACCAATGGAAGAGCTATGGCCTTTACAGACCATACGAATGCTATAGGGTCAGGAATGCCGGTGTTCTGTCAAAAGAGCCACCTCATCAAAATTTCCAATTACGTCACTTCTGGTGACTCTCCAGCAGCAGTAATTGCAGATTTCGACGACTTGGCTGTTTTCACAGAACACCGGCAGCGTATACACTACGGTACACGACGACTTGGCTGTTTTCACAGAACACCGGCAGCGTATACACTACGGTACACGACGACTTGGCTGTTTTCACAGAACACCGGCAGCGTATACACTACGGTACACGACGACTTGGCTGTTTTCACAGAACACCGGCAGCGTATACACTACGGTACACGACGACTTGGCTGTTTTCACAGAACACTGGCAGCGTATACACTACGGTACACGACGACTTGGCTGTTTTCACAGAACACCGGCAGCATATACACTACGGTACACGACGACTTGGCTGTTTTCACAGAACACCGGCAGCGTATACACTACGGTACACGACGACTTGGCTGTTTTGACAGAACATCGTCTAAGGATTAAAAAAGTTGTCGCCGCCTTGGATGTTGTTGGTTACTGGTGGGCGGACTAACAATGTCCATTCATTATATTGTGTACCGTAGTGTATACGCTGCCAGTGAAAACTGCAATTACTGATGCTGGAAAGTCACTGGAAGAGATTTTAACACATTGGCTCTTTTGACAGAACACCGGAATCCATAGCATCCATAGCACTGATTGGTCATCATGTTTGGTCATCAAAGGAGTCAAATGACTGGGCTACACTATGCCTTACAAGTAGAATTTTCTGTTATTTCATACATGGTGAAGGTGCTCTAAAGTTATAATATGCTAAATCAAAAATAAATATGTGTTGCGTTGCTGTGTCCTATGTTATCCTATGCAGTGCTCATAACGTAAAACAAATTAATAAACATGTATATGTAACTAAATACAATTAATCTGATTTTGTGGATCTTAACATGTTAGTACTCTAAAAAGATGCATATATAGTGTCCAAAACATTTACAAAAAAATCATAAATTCAATGCGTGTTATTGTATCCGCAATTATATGTCCACTGATCCCCTGCTGATCAAAGCAGAGTGGGCGGATGACACATCTGTGTCCAGTTTCTTAAGAGTTGACACGGACCGAGCACGCTCTTCTCTATGGGCGACTGGGTGTAATTGGACTCCACTGTCTGTTTACACCTGACTGCCCTCCGATCCACCTAGATAGAGGCGGACGGATCCCCTTCCATTTTTTTTTTTTTTTTTAGCTGACTGGATTAGATCGGAGGTAGGAGGGTATAACAAGTCAGTTTACACCTACCGGTCTTTAGGGTTGAATGCAGAGCCCAGTAAGGTCTTCCTGAAAAATTGACGGACGGTCCTGATTGGACCCTTCTTGTGAAAGAGACCTAACAGTCACATAGCTACTGTAAATAAAAGATTTTTTTTCTTTTGTGTTACGTGTTACGTGAATTGAGCCTTTTGTGTTTCTGAACCCATCATGTTCGTATCATTACAAATTCAGCCTTGAAACATTATTAAGCCTTGATCTGATTTGGTGTCTTCTTCCTAAAGATATTTAAAGTACTGTATAGCTCTAGGCAAAACCTTTAATACGTTTTGGAAAGAGCGAGGGAAAGGTTCCTTTTTGTTGCAGTCTGTGTCCCCATTGTAGAGATTCTCCCCCCCTATTCATGACAATTGCCAGTAAGATAGAAAGTTAGGAGAAATCCTAGTGGGTGGCACAGTGGTGTAGTGGGTAGCACTCTCACTTAGCAGTAAAAAGGGTTGCTGGTTCGAATTCCAACCACGACACTACCTGCCTGGAGTTTGCATGTTCTCCCTGTGCCTGCATGGGTTTCCTCCCTCACTCAGAAGACATGCTGGTAGGTATATTAGCTTCTGTCTAAATTGGCCATAGTATATGAATGTGAGTTAGGGACCTTAGATTGTAAGCTCCTTGAGGGTAGGGACTAATGTGAATGTACGAAAACGATGCATAAATTGACAGCGCTATATAAGTACTTTAAATAATAACATTTTTAAGTTGTCTCCAGAACAAGAGGCAGGGGGAAAAATCTTCCAGTGAGGACAACAATTGTAGGGACAGCTTTCCCAGAATCGAATTCCTATCAGTTTGGAAGATTTCCTCTAACGCGCCCTGTTGCAACTAAGGGACATGAAGTAAAGTCCCCAATGTTACACAGATGGCAAAAACCTTACTCTATCCAAAACTTCAGAACCCTTTTGTTTATACATGCGCTTTAAGTGGCCTCCTATCATAAAAAACCTTAAATCTAAGTAATAGGGAACTCATCTTAAGAAACAATGTTAACCCATTCATCAATGTGTTTTTATTATAGTGCACATATCCACTTAGCATAAGCATCAAACCACATTAACAGTATCATCAGTGATGGGATTATCATCGTAGAAGTTATATGGTTTTATAAGGTTGGTTTTCCATTATCTGCCCAGGAAGTATACGATGCAGATCAATGCACTTTGCCAGTGTTTGATCTGGGGCATTGAAGAGTTTTGCAGAAATGGCCTATCTCCTATACTTCCTTAGCAAGTAGAGATAGAGGTGGCTGCGATTTTGCTATGGGAATGGCAACCTTTGGTTATGTCCCATTCTAACATTAAACTTTGATGTTGACAGCGACACAGACTGATATTGACTCTAGTGAACGTTACCCAATCCCTCTTGAGATACTTTGTTCATATATTTTTTATTTATGTAAATGTGTGTGGGATTTACTGTGTCATTATGCCAACTGAAAGCCCTTATTCAGCTCAGGATGATACGTCTACTACCGATTAAGGAACAGCTCCAAGCAAGTTAATAACATTATTTTAATCGGAAGTGGTGTGAAGCGAGCCATGCCACATATGCAGCAAAGCAATAAACATGCAAAGACTATTACTAAAATCTGACATTATTTAGTCAGTCCATCTTTTAGCCTACCTCAGCCGAAAAATGGCTCAGGCTTGCATTCAAGAAAGGAAGTAGATGGAATTATGTAGAGAAGTATGATTTTATAAGAATATCTTATTTCTGTATTCCTAAACATATGCAGTATGTCAAATCGGTAGATGCCAAGTCTGTATCCCAACAGCATATCCCTTTTTATTAAGGGCTTATTTCAAGCGGCATGATGGGAAACGGAGAATATTTATGATTACAGGATGCCTGTTATTAAAGCATCATTGAAAACCTGCTGAAAATGCTGTATGTGCTTTTTTTTTCTTGTGGTGAACATGCATTGCTATGAATGATGCCATTGCTTGAAATATATTTTCAGCACCCCTCGTCATGCAGGGAAACACACAAACAAAGTGTGTAATAGTATGCAATTACATTTCCAAGTTTACTTGCCTATAAAGAGCGGACAGTAGGCATGCAATTAGGGGGAAAAAAATTAAGGGAAAGCGGTATGTTTGCTAAACAAGCTTTAGGCTGCATAAGGAGCTCTGGCTGCTGTGCATATAATAAATGAGTGCCATGTGATACCAGCACTGCACTCTGTTACACCTTACAGGCTGTATACTTTGTTCTCCAAACAGTTATTCTTTCAAGTACCATATTGTTTTTAACTGGCCTAATTCATACTATTATTTAACTTGTTTAACCTCTTTCTGACCATGTAACGCACATATGTTGTGGAATAGAGGGTGGTCTGTAAGGCTCACATTGAGCAAATATACGTTCATGGTGGACGAGGCTCACCGCATGCAGGCCCCTTGCGACAGGACAGGCAAAACAAACAATTGCTTGGGGCCCCGAGCTGGCCTGGGGCCCCAGCCGCCCACCGGCTGACGCTTCCTGTAAGCTGCAGCCTGTAGTGTGGCCGAGCTCTTCTTCCTTTCTCCTGCAGTCCGCGTGGTACAGGAGATTCAGTTTCCTGTTCCCGGCCGGACTGACAGGAAGTGCACACACTGAGTGCTCACTTCCTTTCAGTCCGGCCAGCTGGGAACAGAAAACTGAGTCTCCTGCCGCGAGGTACGCGGTAGGGAGGGGGGTTAAAAAGAACACAGGGGGGAGTAGAGGGTTGGGAGGGCCTACATGTCCATTTTGCTTGGGGCCCCCAAATTCCTTCAAACGGCCCTGACCGCATGGTTCCAGCACAGTGACTGAGCTGTAACAGACAGCTACCAGTCTCCAGGTAATAATCAGGAAGTTGTGCGACAGGCTGCAGATCATATGACCACTGTGACAGCCAATCACAGTGATCCTATGATTGGGAAGTCTGTCCCGCCTCCTGGCGTAAAGGCCTGGTTAAATGGCTGCCGGGAGGGGTTAAGCAATATATTTAGCTCTCATGCACACAGCAGGTCTGAAAAAGCCCCTCTGAACACCAGAACTCCTGGCAAGAAAATGCTGCTTGAATAACACTCTACAGTGGAACCTCAGATTGCGAGTAACGTGGTTAACGAGCGTTTTGCAATACGAGCACTGTATTTTTAGAAATCGTAACACGGTTTGCGAGCACGATTCAGGCCAAATCGGTGTGCAGTACCGCTTTTGGCCTGAGGTGGGGGGGGGGCGCCGGAGCTGAGCAGAGCTGAACGTCGCCGTTCGGAAATGCACGGAAAGGCCCCAGTACAGCACAGCTGACCTCGGCAAATCTCGGGTAGGAAGTCTTTACGAGGTTTGCCAAGGTCAGCTGAAGTGTCCTCGGGCATTTTCGGCCGTTTCCGAGGCTCTCCGGCGCCCCCCTCCCGCCTCTGGCCGCATGCGGTATTGCATCCCATTGAAGTCAATGTGGAACAAATTATTTTCGTTTCCATTGACTTCAATGGGAAAACTCGCTTTGATATGCGAGTACTTTGGATTACGAGCATACTCCTGGAACGGATTATGCTCGTAATCCGAGGTTCCACTGTATAAGCCACATATAGCACACATGCTTAGAAGTTTCTAGCATTTGGGCTTTAACACATTCTATTGGCCAGAATATTAATTTATTCTGGCCGTTTGAATGTTATAATGCTCATATGCTATACACATCTAGCGTTAATGCGTCTTTATGTGCGTTTATTATATTGCAGCTTACCAATTTTTAGATGTGATGGCTGCATTTGTTTTTTCTTTTAGTCTTTCTTTCTTTTATTTTCACCTGGCAATCCAGCCAGTAAGTCTGTTGTTTTTCAACAGAACAAGCTAACCTGCATATGTAGCACTTAGCAGGTTGAGACAGTACTCTTAGATCCCTTTCACACTGCTAGCTCGGCCGCATTATCGGTAAAGTGCCGCTAGTTTTAGCGACATTTTAGCGGCGCTTTTCGTCCGCTAACGGGTCGCTTTTAACCCCCGCTAGCGGCCGAGGAAAGGGTTAATAGTGCTTTGCAGGTGCTTCAGCAGCATTGCCCATTCATTTCAATGGGCAGGGGCGGTGGAGGAGCATACACCGCTCCTCCACCTCCCCAAAGATGCTGCTTGCAGGACTTTTTCTAATGTATTGCAAGTGCACCACCCCAGTGTGAAAGTACTCAGGCTCTCATGCTGGGACTGCAGGGGAGGCGTTTTATAGGCACTATTTTTAGCCCAAAATCACCTGAAAAAATGCCCCAGTGTAAAAGGGGTCTTAACAGTGACAAGGGTGCTTGTTCATCTTTTATATATTTATGTAAAACCTTTATCCAAAAAGGAAAAAAAGGTTAAATTTAACTGCTTATATCTAGAAGTTGGCTTTAGAGTATTTAAATCTGCTAGCCCATATGACACTCCCCTCCCCTCAGACTTAAAATGCTGCTGTCCAAAGGTGCCCCCTGTGCTCATTCATCCAGATTGGGGGCACTCTTATACAGGAAGTATGTTACTGGCCAGATCACCAGGTGAAAACAGAGGGAAAAAATCCTAAAAAAAGAAAGCAAATGCAGCCACCACATCTCACGATTGCTAAGCTAAAACAAAGCCATAACTAGAACCTTCAGGGCCCTGGTGCAAGAAACCATGAAGCCCCCCCCCCATCCAAGCCCCGGGCTTCCAGTTCTGGGAGGGTGTCCATGGACATCCTCCCAGAACCCTGCCTCCTGCATGCCCCCTGTGTGCACCATGGGAAGTGTGAAGCCCAGTAGCTGAATGATCAAATTCAGCTGCTTAGCTTCGAACTTTCCATGTTGCACACAGGAGGAGCGGGGTGGGAGGAGAAGCAGCAGATTGTCTCTCTCCTCTCCCATCTGTGCAAGGGAGGAGGGAGGGGGTCTGTCAGTGTAGGCTCTGTGCTGTATGAGAGAGACACTCTCAGCTCAGAGCCCATGCGGTCAGCAACCCTGCTGGGGTCCCTTGACAGTGGTGGAACGCCAGGACCCGGTCGCAAGTGCGATCTTTGCGAACCTGGTAGTTCCGCCACTGAGCTACAATATGTTACATTTTTGGTTTTGGGTTTAACACTGCTTTAAGGTAACAATAAAATATCGTATGTTCTTTTTTAGATAAACAAGGATTTATTTTGGTGATGTTGGGTTTGATGTACTAAAACAGCAGCGTGCAAAATCTGGTGCAGCTGTGCATGGTAGCCAATCGGCTTCTAACTTCAGCTTGTTCAGGAAAGCTTTGACAAAAACCTGGAAGCCGATTGATTTCTATGCACAGCTGCACCAGATTTCGCCCTCTCCAGTTTTGTTAAATCATCCCCATTGCTTTGTAAAAAATAATTACATTTGTTATGTAATCTATAAAAAAAATCTACTTTAATCAGCGTTAGCGTTAAAAAAATAAATGCTACTGTAAATAAAACATATCAAATTCATCTTGTGATTTGTTTTGTTTACTATGTTAATTGTTAAGCCTGTAGAATTGCCATTCTCCAGAATTTCCCCACCCTAATATTTACTTTAAGCAGTGTATGTACGGCTTAACCTGGGAAAGGAAATGCGAAGGCACAAGGACATTCTCTTGCAGTGTTTTCTATGCCTTTGAAGACCTATTAGAGTAGTGGAAGTGAAGTGTAGATGTTTGCCTCCATAGTGCTGAGTACAGAGAACAATATGCTGCACTTTTATCACTAACAGCCATCTGTGTTCCTTCACTACGATACTGGGATTTGGCAGAGAATAAAGCATAGCTTCCTTCTGCGCATTGTGATTTTACCCTACACTTTTAGTCTTTTCAGTTTGCTATCCTCTGCTTTTATTAGGAAAGACTCAAATCATATAAACTTGTAAAATTATTTCTGGCTGGACTTAACAACAAAAGTGCATCTCTATTGCGTTTATAGTGATAACACATCGCTGTGTCATTGCCAGCAGTCTTGGGTCTCAGTTCATATCCCAAAACACCATGGGCTTTTTGTTAATAACTTTGTGCATTGAAGCACAGAACATATAGAACGTATTTTTTTTTTTTATTAACCTTACTACGCCCAACTGTTGAAAGCTGATTTCTGAATTGGTTTTCAGGGATTACCACACATCATTGCCTTTTGCAGAATTTTTTTTTAAACTAAAGTGAAAATGACTGAGATATACAGCAATCCATGAGAACCAATTGTCACAGTCACTTACCTTCTGCATTCCAATGCTAGCGCCTCCTCTATCCCCCCTGGCTGTGGGCACGTTTCCTTTTTACCTGCAGTGTCACATTACTACTTCCTCTATTTAAAGTGGAAGTAAAGTCCTATCATTTTTTTTAAGGCCCCCCAGGTGGGTTATGCCATAATGTACTAGTATGCACAGCATATTAGCATATTATGGCAGACTTACCTGTCATATGGTGTCCTCCAGCACACCTCTGGTACTGATCCAGCGGGCCCCCAGTGATTCGATCTTCGCCCAGTCTTTCTTCCAGGTCCCATGACTTGATAGGCCTGGCCCCAATAACGCCACTTCTACGCATACGCATGGGAGTCACATTACCATGGCACGAATCAAGGCCGATCAGGGCCGTAAATGTTCGCTGAACTGCGCATGCGTGGCTCAGTGAACATTACAGCTGATAGGCAGAAGGATGCATTTATGGCAGAATAGAGGAATAGGGTCCCTTCTGTCATTACTACCCTGCCTGTCAGCCATTCGTTGACAAACCCGCTTTTCCTCCATTTTAAACTGGAGCTGGGTCATGCTAACGCTGCTTAAAGGGTAACTCCACTTTCGTGGGGAAAAAAAATTTGCAGATAAAAAATAAATATATAGCATATACAAGTGCAACAAAAGTCATATTGTTGTTGAATGTTAATAAAAATTATAAAAAAATTATATTATTAACCGGTTCAATACAGGGCAATTTCACCCCCTTCCTTCCCAGGCCAAATTTTAGTTTTCAGCGCTGTCGCATTTTGAACGTCAATTGCGCGGTCATGCGACATTGTACCCAAAAAAAATTGACGTCCTTTTTTCACCACAAATAGAGCTTTCTTTTGGTGGTATTTGATCGCCTCTGCGGTTTTTATTTTTTGCGCTATAAACAAAAGAAGAGCAACAATTTTGAAAAAAACACAATATTTTTTACTTTTTGCTATAATAAATATCCCAATTTTTTTTTTAAAAAACAAATTTTTTCCTCAGTTTCAGCCGATACGTATTCTTCTACATATTTTTGGTAAAAAAAAAATCGCAATAAGCGTATATTGATTGGTTTGCGCAAAAGTTATAGCGTCTACAAAATAGGGGATAGATTTATGGCATTTTTAAAAAGAAAAAAATGTATTTATTTTTTTAGCGGCGATCGCGATTTTTTTTCGTGACTGCGACATTATGGCGGACACTTTTGACACATTTTTGGGACCGTTCACATTTATACAGCGATCAATGCTATACAATTGCATTGATTACTGTGTAAATGTGACAGGCAGTGAAGGGGTTAACCACTAGGGGGCGGGGAGGGGTTAATGTGTTTCCTAGGGAGTGATTACTAACTGAAGGGGGAGGGGACGCTCAAGGGGAGGAGACCGATCAGTGTTCCTCCGTTCTGGGAACACAGATCGCTCTCCTCAGAGCTGACAGGCTGTGGATCTCTGTGTTTACACACACAGATCCACATGCCGGCCCGGTTAACGGGCAATCGCGGGTGCCCAGCGGACATCGCGGCCGCCGGGCACACGCACCGGGTCCCGAGGAACGCGCCGGGCGCGCGCGCGCGCGCCCCCTAGGCGGCCGGGAATCCCAGGACGTCATATGATGTCCACCCAGGATGGGAGATCCCATCCCAGGACGTCATATGACTATGGGCGGGTAGGGAAGTGGTTAAAAAATACCTTTCCTTTTCAATCTGCAGTGCTGTAAGTTTCTGTAAAATGCAATGCAATATGGCTACCTGGAGGTGTTCTGTATATAGATGGTGTACAGAATGCCCCCCAGATTTAATTTCCCGCTTTTGTGATTGGCTTACTGATTTTCCCAGAAGTCTGCACTAAGATACAAATCAGATTTTTGGCATCCCCGGCAACAAAAATTTAATTTTTGGTGTTATACTCTCAAGGAATAATCACGTCTAAAGGGATGCAGAACCAGCAAATTTCCTCATTAGAGCCCTGCAGGTGCAGCAGCTGATAATTGTAAAACCATTCCCATACAGATTCACTCAGCACATGGACACACAGACAAACAAACAGCTATTTATTCAGAACAACAGGAGGTAGGAATCTGCAACAAAGTTTTTTTTTTAAATCCTTGCAATGTATATAAATCACCCAGAGGGGAATGTTACTCTTTAAGCATACAGGTTGATTTTTCAAAAAAACAAATAAGCTGTTCATTTGCAATGGAAGCTGCACTTTACATTTGAGTTATCCCCTGATCTTCATGGGTGTGGTGAAAGAATAGCCAATTATGTGCAGAGAAAATTTTAAAAAATCTATTATTTTGCTTGTCTTTGATTGGATGATGGAAAACAGCAGAGCTTCACCTCATTCACTAAGCTCCGGGGAAAATTCCTTTGCAAAATACAACTTGCCTTTCAAAGTCAACAGGCTACTTGCCTTTAGTAAATGAACCCTTTAGTGTCAACACACTCTCTGAACTACTGATGTTGTTTGCTAGATACTGTCTTAAGCCAGTTGAAAATGGATCATATCTCGACCAATTCAGCAAGGACCGGACGAAATTTGGTCCATGCATGGGTAGACTGGTTGTACTGAAGTCATCCATTGATCAACTTCAGTACAACCAGCCTGTCGCATTTTTGGCATGCAATTCTTGCCAGCAGCTATAGCTGCTAGAAGTAATCACTGTGTTCTGTCGGCTGGGAAGGCTCCCTGTATCCCCCACTGACGGAACACAATAGCACTGCAGGAGGGTTTCCCCCATCAACACTGATTGTCGGGTTGCAGGAAAGAAAATCAAATTATGTATGGCTTGCCTTAATAACACACCCTAGCTTGGTGATGCTACATTTGTAGCCCAGCCACTGTTGTACCCACAGCTTAATTCTCAGCGCCACCCCAGCCTTGTCTCTGCTACAATTGCAGCTCAGCCACTGTTGTACCTGCAGCCTAGACTTTTACTGCACACCCAGCCTGGTCTCCACTGCATCCACAGCCTAAGCCTCTGTTACATCATGGCCTGGTCTCTGCTACATTAGCAGTGGAATTACCACTGTGCGCACAGCCAGAGTCTCAACAGGACCCCATTCTGGTGTTCGCCACTGCGGCACCCTCAGCCAAAGTCTCCATTGCTCCTTAGCTGTCCAATAGTCTCATCAGCAACCACAAACTCAGCCTCGCCATCTCTAATCCTGCAGTTTCTGCTGCATCCCATGCAGTCCCAACTTCTGTTATTCAATCTCTGCACTCGCATCCTCCATCCTCACTCCTGTCGTTAACTGCCTAAGGCTCCATGGCTCTCTCTCATTCCATTTCCCCAGCATCAATTCTGCTCCTGGTCTGGGAGTACCCATAGT
Source organism: Aquarana catesbeiana (assembly GCF_042186555.1). Classification (NCBI taxonomy): domain Eukaryota; kingdom Metazoa; phylum Chordata; class Amphibia; order Anura; family Ranidae; genus Aquarana; species Aquarana catesbeiana. The sequence goes on from NC_133324.1 coordinate 693,324,578, forward strand.
GTGACCTGGGGGAAGCCAGCGAAAAATCTCAAATTTCCATGAGGGGGGTCTTGGGTGGAACACCTACTTTGAGGGAAATCCGCCACACAGAGGAGCAGGGTCTACATTTCAGAATTCAGCTACAATTACATTAAAGCAAACTAAACCCATTAATTTAATGGTTTCAAAACTGTTTCATTCCCGGGATGCAGGGATTGCTTACTGTCGCATTTTGCTTGTACGTTCAGCCAAACTGTCAAATTATCAGATGGCTGGAGTCATAAATGATCACATATGCAGCACTATGGCAGTTGCAGGTCATATAGAGGTTAATGCCTAGTACACATGATGAGGAAATCGGTTTTAAAATTCCTCTCTCTAATCGATCAGATGATAACCTATTCATTAGTATACAGCTTTCGAGAGCAGATCACGACAGTTTGTGCAAAATTACTCGATGGGACAAGCACGAAAAAATTTTTCTCGTACAATACCAGAACAAACGATTTTTGTTTAATCAAATCAGTATTCGTCTAAAAAAAAAAGTGACCAGATTGGAAACAAAAGAATACATTACAATACAATACTTTACATCACTTCTGAAGTTGTATTCTGTCGTATGAGAATTTTGGTAACTTTAGTAACCCCTTCATTTTTAATATGAGACTAGCATGCAAAAAAAACCCAGATGATCAACTTGTCCAATATTCTAATCCTGTGCACGAGGCTTAAGATGACAGCCTCCTTGGCTGAAAAGGATAGGAGGGTTTAGTTCCGCTTTAAAGATTGTATTCTAATAAAGCCATTTCTGGCTAGGTTCCATATATTACTGTGCACTGTTTATAAGACCATATTAGGACAGCAGTGCTGTCAGGAGCCTATAGCAACCAGCCAACATTCACATAAAGCATCATTGATTAGATGACCAATGACCTCTGATTTCTTATAGGTTGCATTGTGTACACATTTTTTCTTTTTTATTATGTTAACATATGTTATTAGGTCTTGACAATTTGCTATAATATGTGTCCCCCCGGTATAAAACATGTTGTTTCAGAAGCATTTTGGATTCAGGTCAGTAGACGAGGCCCTTGTCTTCATGAAACTTGAATGGTTACTATTCAGGTTGTGATGGGGAGAGAATACAGAAGTGCGAGGCAGGGCAATAAATTCTTATGTGGGTCTAAACAGCCATAAATTATTTCCTGTAATTTAGCACTGGTTGACGCCAATTTCTAACCACCCGCTGTGGTGAAAAATCTACGTTTTCTTCTGGTTTGCTACTGAGCCATCAATTTACTAAATGAGGTAAACAAAAACTGCTTAATACACAAAATATGCTGGAATCATGTCTGGGTTTACTTTTTATAGTACAACCTTGCTAGAGATTTAGTCTTTAAAATAATAGTAAAGTAAAATACATGGGCCGCCTTGCTAAATAAATAACCATTACTGTTTTAAACATTCAGAGTACTCATGGAGACATGGTTTTATGAGGTTATCTACAGTCCTTCTATGAGAACTGTTTTCTTATGCTTTACAAGTTTTATAGTATAGGTTTTAGCATAAACATGATGTGGCCTCCCAACTTGCAATTAAGTGCCACAAATTATATACTTCTTAGTGTACTCCTAGCAGAGCTCTCTAGATGGTGTAAGATAACTTGAGCCTGATGAATTTACTATGTTGTACAATTTGAACATTTGCCACAGCAAGCCTACTATAGACATGATATAGAAGTCAGATATTGGCTAGCTATGGAACCTCTCAATTATTTAAATATATTGGTTTCAGATGCAGTATTGTTGGCCATCAATGGCCATGTTCTTAAGGTAACCTACCAAGGATTGGAAAACATATTGGTTTCAGATGCAGGATTGGTGGCGGTCATTAGCCATGTTGCAAGCGCTATCCTGGCTGGGAACCTACCAAGGATTGAAAGAGATAAAATGTATACACTGTAGGCCCATTATTTTGGGTTGATACAGACCCTTTTAGGTCTGGCATGCAAGGAACTCTTGTGATATAAAGAATACTGAAACCAATATATTTTAATATATATCAGTTTCAGATGCAGTATTGGTGGCGGTCATTAGCCATATTGCAAGCGCTATCCTATCAAGGATTGAAAGCGATAAAAAGTCAACACTGTAGGCCCATGTTATTTGGATTGATACACACCTTTTCAGGCCTGGCGTGCAGGAAACCTAGTAAGGGATACTGAAACCAATATAGTTGATTATATCGGTTTCAGATGCAGTATAGGTGGAAATCATTAGCCATGTTGCAAGTGCTATCCTGGCTGGGAACCTACCAAATATTGGTAGCAATAAAAAGTCAACACTTTAGGCCTTGTTATTTGGATTGATACACACTCTTACAGCCCTGGCTTGAAGGGAACTATTGACGTATGAGGAATTCTTTTAGCCATCATGTGTCCATAGGGCAAAGCTTATATTTATATATATATATATATTCATATATATCACAAACATATTCCGTAGTGCTTACAGAGCACATACATCCATTTACATCAGATTTTGTCTGTCTGTCTGTTTACAGTCTCTGTTTACAGTCTAATTTGCCATGGCCATATAGGCATATAGACAAATGGGCCAATGTTCAGCTGATTAACCCAATTAAGGAAAATGTTCTTTTTTTTTTTGTTTTTTGCTTTTTGTTTTGTTTTTTAGAGATAAATATGTGAGCTTGCATTGGGGACTTTTTGCTGAAAATTAGATTTTCCTGGCTGTTGTTGGTATCAGAACTTTCAGACTAGGGTGCATTTTGGATATATTAAGGAAAGGTTATAACCCTGTCAGTTTCTTTTTTTTTTATCAACCTGTGTCCCATTGGAAGATTTCTCTTCACTCCCTGTCCCATAATCAAAAAAGGAAATGAGAGGAGATCCCTCCAAATCCATGATTGTCACCGGGATCACCAAGAACCCATTGGAAGATACTACATGTCCCATCATGCTTTGAGCCTCTGTAGTTTCAGGACAGGCTATGGGAGTCACTTGTAGCAGTTCTGGGAGTTGATGTGGGTGGGTCCGAATGCAGATCACTCCTCAGTTTGGAAAGCAGGTGTAAATGTGTCATACCTGTCTCACAGCATGCCAAAGAATAATGGCTTACTGCAAGACTACAGAGGAAGGGCTATGGGAGGGTATTAAGAAGGAAGGTGTTTTCATATGTAAATTAATCAGATCACAGGGAGCAGAGTTCTGGGAGGGTGGGATCTGAAGGGTGGGACTCTCCCTGTTCACACTGGTCAGCATATTCAACTGGGCAGAGTTTAATTCTAATTGTGATTCATTCAATCCTGTCTAGCAGCAGCACACCTAGCTATCAGAACAGGCTGTGTATGAAGTGGTTTCCTATTTGAATGATGCAGTGATCTGAGAGGTGGAACTTGAGAGTTTTGGGCTCTTCCTGTAGGTGTGACTGGGTGGGACTGAATGCTATTTAGGATGTATTCCATCCCACCCACCATCAGATCTGTGAAGGAAGTTATATCATTTGCAGACTCTGAAAGGCTAAAGCGGGGTGTGTTCTAGGCTAGAGATTGAGCAGAAAGTGACTGGAAGGCCCTCAGTCTCTACATCCAAACTATAAAGAGTGTCACATGGTACAAAGCCTTAACTAAACCCAGAATATCAGGTGATCTGCAAACAACAGAGGTATGATCTAAGCTGGGACTAATTATTCCATTCAGTTCTAGTGAAAAGAAAGTTGGAGTTCAGCTTTAAAGCAGAACGACACTGCATCTGAGCACTACAAACCAAAAACGCTAGTTGATTCATTTTTACATTTCATAGCAAACTCCCCCATACATCCGTCTCAATGTCTTTTTTTTGTTTGTTTTACTGAAAAATCAGTTTGAAAAACATTTCTTGCTGTGGCCACCTTGAGTATGGACAGATGATTCATGTAGCATTTAATTCCTGGAATCCCTCTGCTCTTAGCTCAGGCATACAGGCAGGAGGGTGTGCTTGGATAAGAAAACCCCTCTTCCCTTTCTGAAGACCCCTGGGATGTATGACATCATTTGCTTAGGCCTGGGTTTCCAGGAAGCAACTGAAGAATTTAAAACAAATATATACTTCCCTATCCATTTACTAATGCTAGCAGCATAAGGATGAAAAATAGTCAATGAAAGAGTGAAGTTCCACTTTCAGTGCAGACAGTAAACGGTCATGATGATGGTGTTGGGGGCCACTTTGTAGCAAATTAAACAATCAAAGCTGAACTCCATTGATTATATGTTTTGCATACTGACATTGGACCAGCTTGGTTTGATGCAAGTATATATGATATCGAAAGTGCAAGTGGGGATGCTGTAAATCACTGTAGTAGACAGTAGAGTGGGAGCCATGCCCTTTTAGGTTGTGTGCGATCAGCTTCCTCTCTGCACACCGGCCACAGGGTGTTGAGCGCTTTTTACCTCTGCTAATAGAGTTGGTACACATAAGAAACAAAAAAATATATACCACAGGTTGAATTTCTTGGGCGGTACCACAGCCAAGTGGCACTGCAGCCATCCTGCATCCTTGTGTAATGCACATGGTTGCAGCACGGTGCTGTGCCCTTCCATGGGTTAAAACAGGCAATCCAGACGCAACATATCACCCCCAAGCCACCTGTCAAATGCCTCTGAAAAGCAATGCACCACAGATCGTTACTCATCGGGGGTATGGATAACTCCAAGTGTAACTGAGCCTTTAAAGGCAATAAATGTGATAATCACCAAACCAGTAGATGAATTCCCTGCGTTTTAAACGGCAGTGATTGATTCACTGCCAGTGAACATTTGTTGAAAGTCACATTCATTGCTTTAAAAATATGCCCCATCTAAATCAGTTGTGTTTAATTATTACCAGAAATAATTCCTTCATTTATTTTGTCAGTTCAATTCAAGATGTCTGTTAAAAATATCAGCCAGGACACCGGCCAAATAATGTTCATCTACAATATTAACTTTCACCAGATTTCTTCCAGTTATAGAAAGATTTTGTTACCATATGAAAAGTAAGGGAATATAATCTTGCAAGGTACTCCCTAGCTATATATATTTTACAAACATTACATTGTACTTTTATATTGATACTCGGTGTTATATTTCTATCAAATAGTTTTAAGATGTTTCCTTTCTTAGGTAATGGTTAGCTTCACATTTGAAACAAAATACATCTGATTCTTAAACTATTTTTACTGAAAATTCATCTTTACTATGGCATATTAAAGAATAAGTGTGCTTTTACCTAAAGTGGACCTTTCCCCTCAAACCTATAAAGCACAGGTGCTGCAGCTCTCCATACTGATCTATAAACACACTGCAGTCATATGCAAATTAAAAGGTACATGCATGTAAATTTACATTTAAATGATTCTGACTTTTTGGTTTTCTGATGCCCTGGTGATGTAGCCAGTGCCTAGCGGCTGCCCCTCTGAAAAACTACGTCACCAGTGCCTCCTATCTGTCCCCTTGGAAGACTATTTCACCAGTGCTTCCCAACTGCCACCTTGGAAGGCTATGTCACCAGTGCCTCCCAACTGCTCACTTGGAAGGCTACATCACTAGTGCCTCGCAACTGCTCCCTTGGAAGGCTACATCACCAGTGCCTCCCAACTGCCCCTTTGGAAGGCTACATCCCAAGTGCCTCCCAACTGCCCCTTAGAAGTCTATGTCCCCAGTGTCTCCCAACTGCCCTCTTGGGAGACTATGTCACCAGTGCCTCCCAAATGCCCCCTTAGAAGGCTACGTCACCAGTGCCTCCCACCTGCCCCCTTGTAAAACTATATCACCAGTGTCTCCCAACTGCCCCCTTGGAAAGACATGTCACCCGTGCCTCTTAACTGCCCCCTTGGAAGGCTACATCACTAGTGCCTCTCAAATGCCCCCTTGGAAGGCTATGTCACCATTTCTTCCCAACTACCTCCTTGAAAGGCTACATCACCAGTGACTCCCAACTGCCCCCTTGGAAGACTATGTCACCAGTGCCTCCCAACTGCCCCCTTGGAAAGCTACATCCCCAGTGCCTCCCAACTGCCCTCTTGGAAGACTATGTCACCTATGCCTCCCAACTGCCCCCTTTGAAGGCTACATCACCAGTGCCTCTTAACTGTCCCCTTGGAAGACTACGTCATCAGTGCCCCCCCCAATTGTCCCCTTAGAAGACTATGTCACCAGTGCCTCCCAACTGCCCCCTTGGAAGACTATGTCACCTGTGCTTCCCAACTGCCCCCTTGGAAGACAATGTCACATGTGCCTCCCAACTGCCCCCTTAGAAGACTTTGTCACCAGTGCCTCCTAATTGCCCCCTTGGAAGACTATGTCGCCAGTGCCTCCTAACTGCCCCCTTAGAAGGCTATGTCACCAGTGTCTCCCAACTACTTCCTTGCAAGACTACATCACCAGTGCCTTCCAACTGCCCCTTGGAAGACTGCAATAGAAGTAGAACTGCTCAAAGGTTACACTCTAACCGCTTCCGGAACAGCCGCCACAGTTTTACTGCGGCAGACTGGCTCCCCTGCACAAAATCATGTTACTGTACGTCATCTCATGAGGCCCAGATAGCAGGCATGTGCCCGCTGCACAGATGCACGATGACCGCCGGCCACGAGCGATCGTGACCAGGAGACACAGAACAGATACGAGTGTGTGTAAAACACACTTCCCTGTTCTGTTCTGACAGGAGTGACAGATCGTGTGTTCCTATTAGCTAGGAACCACGATCTGTCAGTTCCTATAGTTAGTCCCTCCCCCTTCAGTTAGAATCACCTCCCAGGGAACATAGTTAACCCCTTCACTGCCCCCTAGTGTCAACCCCTTCACTGCCAGTGACATTTTTACAGTATTCAATAAATTTTTTTTTTTAATCGCACTGATTGCTGTATTAACCGCTTGCCACCCGCCATATAGCAAAATGACGGCAAAGTGGTTTCATTATCCTGACCGGACGTCATATGACGTGATCAGGATATTGAGCTGCTGCGCACCCCCAGGGGCGCGCATCGCGGCGATCGTTGTTGCGGGGTGTCAGTCTGACACCCCGCAACACCGATCTAGGTAAAGAGTCTCTGACTGAGACTCTTTACCACGTGATCACGATGTAAATAGGAAGAGCCAGTGATCGGCTTTTCCTCACTCGCATCTGACAGACGCGAGTAGAGGAGAGCTGATCGTCTGCTTTCCTGATGGGGGGGATCTGTGCTTATTGTTTATCAGCACAGCCCCCCTCGGATCCCGCCCAGGACCACCAGGGAAGGAGCCCAGGACCACCAGGATGGCCACCATGCTGGACCACCAGGTATGCCCCCTAGACCCCTAGGGAAATACCAATATGTGCCCAGGCAGCTGCCAATCAGTGCCCACTCCAATGCCTACCACTGCCAGAGCCACCAGGGATGCCTATCAGTGCCTCATATCAGTGCCACGTATCAATGCCCAGCAGTGCCGCCTATCAGTGCCCATCAGTGCCTAGCAGTGCTGCCTATCAGTGCCGCCTATCAGTGCCACCCTATCAGTGCCCAGCAGTGCTGCCTTTCAGTGTCCATCAGTGTCGCCTATCAGTGCCAACCAGTGCCACCCATGAGTGCCCATCAGTGCCGCCTATCAATGCCCATCAGTGCTGCATATCAGTGCCACCCATCAGTGCTGCCTACCAGTGCTCATCAGTGCCGCATATCAGTGCCCATCGTCAGTGCCCGCTCATTGGTGCCACCTTATCGGTGCCGCCGTATCGGTGCCTGTCAGTGCCGCCTTATCAGTGCCCATCAGTGAAAGAGAACACTTATTTATTTACAAATTTTTTTAACAGAAACAAAAGAAAATCTTTTATTCTTTCAAAATTTTTTTTTTGTTTAGCAAAAAATAAAAACCGCAGAGGTGATCAAATACCACCAAAAGAAAGCTCTATTTGTGGGAACAAAATTATAAAAATTTAGTTTGGGTACAGTGTAGCATGACCACACAATTGTCATTCAAACTGCGACAGTGATGAAAGCTGAAAATTGGTCTGGGCAGGAAGGTGTATAAGTGCCCTGTATTGAAGTGGTTAATGGCAATGGTTCCAAAAATGTGTCAAAATTGTCTGATGTGTCCGCCATAATGTCGCAGTCATGATAAAAAGCGCAGATCGCCGCCATTACTAGTAAAAAAAAAATAATAATAATAATAAAAATGCTATAAATCTATCCCCTATTTTGTAGATGCTATAACTTTTGCGCAAACCAAACAATATACGCTTATTGTGACTATTTTTTTCCTCAGTTTAGGCCAATGTGTATTCTTATACATATTTACCGTAAATATGGTGAAGAATACACATCGGCCTAAACTGAGGAAAAAAATTGTTTTTTTATATAGATATTTGGGGGATATTTATTATAGCAAATGTAAAAAAAATTGCGTTTTATTCAAAATTGTCACTCTTTTTTTGTTTATAGTGCAAAAAATAAAAAGCACAGAGGAAATCAAATACCACCAAAAGAAAGCTCTATTTGTGGGGAAAAAAGTACGTCAATTTTGTTTGGGTACGACGTCGCACGACCTCGCAATTGTCAGTTAAAGCGAGGCAGTGCCGGATCGCAAAAAGTGCTCTGGTCAGGAAGGGGGTAAAATCTTCCGGGGCTGAAGCGGTTAAGGAATTAAAATCTGGAAAATAGTTCTTGATTGACAATGTACTGATAATATAACATGCATGTGATAAAGTCATCATATCCATGCAAAAAAAATATTTAGTGAATTGAAAAAAACGTGATCAATAAATTAGCAAATATCAGACAGAAATAAAAATGCCATGCATTAGGCATTTGTGAACTGATGCTAATATAGTGAAGAAACGACATTTGAAAGTTTTGTATGACCTTTCAGTGGACTTTAACTTGACCTTCCTTCAATTCATGTCCAATCACCACATCACAAATCAGGAAATGCTCTAATGAAAATAATTCAGGCTGGATTATGAGGATTGGAGGCTTCTCTTTGAAGCAAGTAATGCAGAATGTCTAAAGTATCAAGCAATACAATTGGTGTCAGCCATAAAGCAGATGCAGCTTGTTTTCCATAGCACTTAATGACACAGGCTTGTGGGCCATTTTGGAAGTGGTCTGTTCTCAATTAACCTATACTTTGACTTGGAATTGTTGATGGTTCACACTAAGGAAGAAAAGTAACGTTTTTCTTAATATCCAGCTTGTGTTAAGCATTATACACAATGAATACATGCATTTTAATGGAGTGTATTGGAACCTGTATAATTTTCATAAACTAATTAAGTTAGATTATTAGATTAAAGGTGTTTAGGTGGGTATGGCATATGACCTACAAGATGACATCTCTTGACCTCATTGTTTATTTTTCTATTGCCCACTCAGTATTCTAGAGAGTACAAAGAACCATTACATTTAAAGGGGTTAAAAAACCTTGTTTAAAAAAAAAATAACAAACATGTCTATACTTACCTGCTCTGTAAAATGATTTTGCACAGAGCAGCCAGGATCCTCTTCTTCTAGGGTGCCCCCCGGCGCAGGATCCTCTTCATCGGGTGCCCCCACAGTAGCCGCTTTTCATGGGGGCACTCATGCGGGCTTGCTCCCGAGTCCTGCTGCTGCGTCCATTGACACAGACAGCAGAACTCGGCCTCGCCCCCTGCTCCCTTGTCATTGGATTTGATTGACAGCAGCGGGAGCCAATGCTGCTATCAATCTATCCAATGAGGAGAGAGACAGCGACTGGAGCCACTGCGCTTGTGCACATCACTGGATCGAATTGGGATCAGGTAATAGAAAGAGGGGATCTGGGGGGAGCTGGAGCACAGAAGGCTTTTCACTTTAATGCATTAAATGCATTAAAGGGGATGTAAACCCTCTCCTATACCCAGTGAAGTGAATAGCCTCAGATGATGCACAGAGATTCAAGAAATCTCCCTACATATGTTTTACTTGTATATCTACAGTCTTTCTCTTTCTACATTCTTTAGAAAGTGCAGATTGTGTTACAAATATTTCTTCCTGTTTCAGCAGTGAGAGGGGAGTCTTGGCATACATTGTGTGAGAGCTGATTGGAGGAAAGGCACCCCCCCCCTCCACATGGGCAGCGGAACAAAGAAACTTGCAGAGCTGTAGTCTGAATAGACAAGCTGTCTGCTTATCTACCTCTAAGTTCCCTCCCCGACACAAATTTCCAGCTGCATTTATCTCCTGTGTCAGAGAACTTGTCAGAAGTTATCATGCTAATAACAGAGGAATGGAGCAGCAGAAAGACACGGCACTCAGAGTTTTGGAGAGAGATAAGTAAACACTACAGCCATATGTGCCCAGGTCAGGGATCATGAAATGGTTCTACAACCACTTTAAGGTGAAACACCTTGAGGTTTTACAACTACTTTAATAAAAAAAAAAAAAAAATCAGCACAAGGGCCATTACCTACCTTCAGTGTGATGTGTCCTTTGTGCTGCTGGCTCCTGATTATTTAGCAGAAGTTTTCCATCTCCAATGCCCCCCAGAGAAACTGAGGGAGCCGTGATAAGCTCTCATGAAGGGTGCCCTTTCTGCCTAGCTCCTCCATTCATAGAAGCCATATTACAGCTTCTATGAATGAAATGTGATCTGCGAATGGAGGATGGAGGGTGATTGATAGGTCTGCCCCCTCCATTCATTGACCATGTTTTATTCATAGAAGCTGTATTACAGTGTCTATGAATTAAGGAACTGAGCAGAAAGGGCGGGCATAGTTGGGTTGTGTTGATGAATGCCCTTCACAGCTCCCTCAGTTCCGTCAACCCCCACTGAAATGAAAGATTACAGCAGCAGGGCATCCCTTATGTTGAATTTGTTTTGTTAACTTAGGTTATAAGATTAAGACCCGTTCACGCTAAGGCAGTTTTCAGGCGTTTTAGCGCTAGAAATAGCACCTGAAAACTGCTTTCCATTCTCTGCAATGGGTGCTTTCACACCCGGCCGGTGCACTTGCGGGACGTTCGGAAAAGTCCTGCAAGCAGCATCTTTGGGGCGGTTTGGGAGCGCTGTATACAAAAAAAGCAGCGCAGAAGCACTGCTTAAACCGAGTAAAGCACCGCTAAAATGAGCGGCGCTTTACCGTTAACGGCCGGCGCTTTCAGTGTGAAAGCAGCCTAAGTACTACCTACAGTAGAATATACAATCCAATTCCCCTACCGCATTCCTATTTCCAACTCCCCTGTCTGTATCATTTATGCGCTATAGTAATAAGCCGGCCATACACATTAGGAGTGTGGATGGGAGAACCTGTATTGCTAGATATTCTAACAGCCAGCTGCCACGGATGTCAGATTACCTGAACAGTGCTGTCATCTGATTGGATGCAGGTACTGTTTGGCCAAGAATTTTCCTCCTGGCTTCTTCAACAAAAGTCGATTGAACAATTGACTTTTGTTGAGTTGAATGATAGGGCCATCCACAGAAATATATTGGTCATTTCAGCAGGAATTGACCGGAATTTGATCTGTGTATGGCCAGCTTTAGAGCAATCGTATGTCGTATAGCCCATGATTCTTTCCTTGTGCTTTTTTGCATAGCTGATGACCTTTTTTTCATTCAAATACATTTAGCGTGCAGCATGTTAGAATTTTGTGGCCCGATTAGACTTGTATTGCAGTAACATGTGCTAAAACATGATAAAAAGTGCTGTGCATTGCATTGGCTTTCCTCACCACACACCACAGTGCAGATATTTAGGGCCTGTTCACACCAGGAATCGCACAATGCGCTGCTGGTTTTTGTATGATTCACATGTGGTGAAGTGTGGTGCAATTTTAGCTCTTTCATTTTAAACGCCTTGAATTGCACTGGACTGCACCAAAAGTAGAGCATGCACTATCAAAAAATGCACTTCATTTCTTGTCTGGCTCACGCAGAAATAAAGGTTTGACAAAACTCTAAAAATATCCATGAAAAAAAAATATATATATATATCTATCTATATATAGATAGATATATAGATAGATAGATAGATATCTATCTATCTATCTATCTATATATAGATAGATATATAGATATCTATCTATCTATATATATATAGATAGATAGATATCTATATATCTATCTATATATATAGATAGATATATATAGATAGATATATATATATATCTATATATATATATATAGATATATATATCTATATATATATAGATATATATATATAACTGTATTTGTGGATAAGCTCAACATTTTTAATAGTAGAAGTATACTGGGAACTTTTTCAGGGGCAAGCAAGCACAAATGTTTTACATTGTGCAAATCAAATTTCCATTTACAAAGCATTATCTGCTTCTTACTGTATAATGCAGAGCACACTGTCTCTGGGATATGTTCACATTTGCCCAGTTGCATTTACCAGGAATAGTTACCTCATCACTTCTTTGTAGCATTTTTGTAGCAGGTTTTTGTAGCATTTTGCAACATTAGCAGATGTATCTTTATTTATCAATCCTACTAATACTTTGTATGACAACAAAATGTCATGCACTACATCGCCATCTAGTGACAATCTTTATTTTGCAGCAAGGAATGTATAATGATCAGTGAGCTGTGATATGGAGAACGCTCATTACATTCCATGTTCAATAATGAGCCACATATGCCGTTAGACAGTTCAGTGCATAAACAAAAATATAAGAAGGGGATTTTCCTTTTTTTATTTTCTCTGTGTCTTCCAGTACAGGAATTGCTAGACCTGTACGGAGTAATCCAAGGAAATATTTGCATTATCCATTGCAGCTGCCCCATGCCAACCATCTTTTGTTGGTTGTTTACAGCATATTGCCCTTTTTTATTACATGTGAATATTTTCAGAAGCTTTCTATAAAATGGTTCAAATACTAGTGTACTAATTTGATAGCAATAGCAAACAATCAGATTTCAGATTTGGTCATTGAAAGAGGAATTCCGAGTATTGCAATGATCTAATCATTTTTTATTTTATTTTTTTCTAGAAAGGTTCTCAAAAAATTTAAACATGTTCACTTTTAAATTTTTAAGATAGGAATTTTATAGATTTTATAATAAACAGTTGTTTGGGTAATATTTACACATTGGGGGTTATTTACGAAAGGCAAATCCACTGTGCACTACAAGTGCACTGCAAGTGCAAAGTGCACTTGAAATTGCACTGAAAGTGCACTTGGAAGTGCAGTCGCTGTAAATCTGAGGGGAAGATCTGAAATGAGGGGAAGCTCTGCTGATTTTATCATCCAATCATGTGCAAGATAAAATGCTGTTTTTTTTATTTTGCTTGCATGTCCCCCTCAGATCTACAGCGACTGCACTTCCAAGTGCACTTTTAGTGCAATTTTAAGTGCACCTTGCACTTGTAGTTTGCATTTGTAGTGCAAAGTGGATTTGTATTTTGTAAGTCTGTAATACAGACTTTTAGAATGGGGTGGATTACTAAACGTTGCCCCCCTAAAACAAAAATCCCCTTTTAGCATGCAACTCTGCATGCTGTTCTCAGATGATTTTGGAGTAATTTCTAAAATTTAAAAAAAAAATGATGTAGATACTTAACTTTTACTGTAGTCCACTTGGTTTCCTGGGGCAATGGCAAGGTTGAAAAGACCTCAAAGGTGTATCTTGGTATGGCTACACCATCAGTACGTTCCTTCCAGGTAATCTTGTATGTATGGGAAGAAAAAAGGCCTTTACACCTGAGAGTTTGCAAGATTTCAAAAAATCATGTAAGATCTTGGGGTAAAAGTCTTTTTTTTTTTAATAGATGAGAAATGGACATCATGTGTGGACACCAAGAAATGGACATCATGCGTGGACACCAATCAGGAAGTAGAAGCCGGCCACCGATAACGGCTCCTTTTTTTTTAAATGGTGGAATGGGAAGAGGAGCATGGGCAGGATGGACCAGTGACAGTGGTCAAGGCCATAGGAAGGGCAGGATGGACCAGTGGCAGTGGAAAAGGTCATGGGAAGGGCAGGATGGTCCATTAGCAGTGGAAAAGGTCATGGGAAGGGCAGGATGGTCCATTAGCAGTGGAAAAGGTCATGGGAAAGGAAGGATGGTCCATTAGCAGTGGAAAAGGTCATGGGAAAGGAAGGATGGTCCATTAGCAGTGGAAAAGGTCATGGGAAGGGCAGGATGGACCAGTGGCAGTGGGCTAGGCCAAGAAGAAGTTTATTACTATAGGTAAGTAACTGTACTTTATTAAATACATTTTATTAGTATTGGTGTACTGGGGGGAGCTGGGGAAGTGCTTCTTAAAAAATAACTGGTCTGCAGAACTCTGCACCTTAGTGTTTTTTTTACAATACTTTACCAAATATGCCCAAATGCTTTACCTTTGGACTATAGATACTGCAAGCCTTCTGCATGTTCCTCAGCAATCTGAATGTGCTATCCGTTATAGAATGTAAAATATGAGCTGCGGTCACTCGGTACAGCACAATATGTACTTTTTTTGTTCCTAAAACAATCTAAACTCTTATTTAGTCACAGCTCAACCTTACGCAATGTATAGATATATTTTTTTATTGTTTATGGAAGATTTATTATCAGTGCTACTTTCCAGTCCTTTCCTGTAATTCCTCACCTAATCACTTACACTTGTCAGGTCTTTAACCAAACACTTCCCTTGGGAATGAGAATAAGAAGGACTGGAATGAAGCAGAGAAGAAAAAATAGTATGGTTTCAATAAGCAGTTTTATATATGACTACACACAAATATTTGTTACTTAAAGCTGGACCTCAGGCAGATAGAAAAGATACGCATGAATGCAGCTGTGTACTCATCAATATGTTGCACATTATTAAATTAATTTAAAGCAGGTAGTTTAAGAACCTGAATATGACTTGTCATCAGATTCAAGCAGTCCCTGTACAGCAGAGCTCAGACTGAAAGAGGGAGAAGCAGCACAAGAAGCAAGTTAGTTGTGCTGCAATGCTCACAATGAGATTGCTGATAGGATGAGTGAGCAGAGGTATGAGCTTTTTATTCTGCTGCTCTCCATTCACTGTCTAGGCTCAGGGAGGAGCAAAACCTTTGTGTCACTGAAATGCAGCAGAGAACTAGGTAGACAGCAATAGAAATGGCCATTTTGTATGTTTCATGCAGTGATCCCCTAACTGTAATGCCCCGTACACACGTTTGGACTTTCCGACAACAAAACCGTGGAATTTTGTTCAATGGTTGTTGGCTCCAACTTGTCTTGCATACACACGGTCACACAAATGTTGGCCAACAATTACGAATGTGGGAACGTGGTGACATACAAGACGTACGACGAGCCGAGGAAAAGGAAGTTCAATAGCCAGTGCGGCTCCTTCTGCTTGATTCCGAGCATGCGTGAACTTTTGTGCGTCAGACTTGTGTACACACGATTGGACTTTCCGACAACAAAGTTTTGTTGGCGGAAAATTTGAGAACCTGCTATCAAACATTTGTTGGTGGACAACAAATGTTCGATGGAGCATACACACAGTCGGATTTTCAGCCAACAAGCTCACATCAAACATTTGTTGTTGGAAAATCCGATCGTGTATACGGGGCATAAGCATTTCTGCCATAGAAAGACTAAAAGAGGAATTACAATATGAACATTTTGTATTGGATAGAGTGGAGAAATTTTGGAACACCAGCTAGCATTGAAAGCCATCAGCCTCTGTATGTGTACAGATCTTTCACGAAAGCTGCACTCCACTCAGACTTGAAAATGACGCTTGAGATACCTACAGGAAGAACAGTTAATTTCTGTGGTGCCCCAATATACTCCAGTCCTTAATATAGAATCAGATGTATATAAAAATCCGCCCACTCATACACCCAAAAACGCTGCGCTGATGGCAAAAACCTAAATCTGAGCTGCTGCTTAAATGATAAGTATACAGTAAAAAATTGATTCACCACAAACTCGCTCCTAGTGAACTCAAAATAGCAGCGCTAAACGTGATCCCTAATCAAATAATAAAGTGTAGTGAAGAGTGATGAGCTGATGCATCAACCTGTGCAATGATTACACCACGTCCTCATCCTTCATCATTAATGTGCATACAATGACATATTCAAAAAAAAAAATTACAAACAAATGGTGCATATACACCAATTAAGTGAATAACGTATCTGTGCACATACAAATATAATGTGAGAATTATAACTGAGAGCCAATGTGAATTAACTCGCAAAAAAAAATTATTATATCTATAAAGTGTGTCCACAAACAAACCGAAAGTAAAATAGTCCAAAACAAAATCCGTGACGTGTTGTAGTGCAAATCTTCTACTTAAATGAATCTTCCACCGCACCTCTGTGACTGTGAATCCACTCCCCTTAGGTGAATGCACTCACCAGCTCCTTTTGCCCACACTCTCGTGTCAGGGCCAACAAGCTTTTATCCCACACTCACAAGGGATAAGATTGATCTTCAGTGGTAAACCTGTACACCTCTACTTCTCCAAAGTGTAATGCCCAAGAGCTCTCTCCACATGAAAAAAGAAAAATAATCCAATGGTGCAATAACGTAATAAAATTTATTAAAGATCAAAAAGCCCCTTCACCATTGCACTCACATCTTTAAAATTCACTGCAGGCTTAACAGTAACACAGCACAGCAAGTTGTCACAGCATAACAAAATAAAGTAAGTAAACCAGTGTGTGGTGGTCACGGCGGACCCAGGTACTGCGCTTCTCAAAATACCCGTCTCACCCGATCCCTGGTGTAGATGTGACCGGCTTCCACCTATCCTCGTATGGCGCTCCCTGTCACAGCGTCCTACGTCACTCAAAAGCGATTGCCGTGTAGCCACGCCCCTTGGCGTGGCTACACGGCAATCGCTTTTGAGTGACGTAGGACGCTGTGACAGGGAGCGCCATACGAGGATAGGTGGAAGCCGGTCACATCTACACCAGGGATCGGGTGAGACGGGTATTTTGAGAAGCGCAGTACCTGGGTCCGCCGTGACCACCACACACTGGTTTACTTACTTTATTTTGTTATGCTGTGACAACTTGCTGTGCTGTGTTACTGTTAAGCCTGCAGTGAATTTTAAAGATGTGAGTGCAATGGTGAAGGGGCTTTTTGATCTTTAATAAATTTTATTACGTTATTGCACCATTGGATTATTTTTCTTTTTTCATGTGGAGAGAGCTCTTGGGCATTACACTTTGGAGAAGTAGAGGTGTACAGGTTTACCACTGAAGATCAATCTTATCCCTTGTGAGTGTGGGATAAAAGCTTGTTGGCCCTGACACGAGAGTGTGGGCAAAAGGAGCTGGTGAGTGCATTCACCTAAGGGGAGTGGATTCACAGTCACAGAGGTGCGGTGGAAGATTCATTTAAGTAGAAGATTTGCACTACAACACGTCACGGATTTTGTTTTGGACTATTTTACTTTCGGTTTGTTTGTGGACACACTTTATAGATATAATAATTTTTTTTTGCGAGTTAATTCACATTGGCTCTCAGTTATAATTCTCACATTATATTTGTATGTGCACAGATACGTTATTCACTTAATTGGTGTATATGCACCATTTGTTTGTAATTTTTTTTTGAATATGTCATTGTATGCACATTAATGATGAAGGATGAGGACGTGGTGTAATCATTGCACAGGTTGATGCATCAGCTCATCACTCTTCACTACACTTTATTATTTGATTAGGGATCACGTTTAGCGCTGCTATTTTGAGTTCACTAGGAGCGAGTTTGTGGTGAATCAATTTTTTACTGTATACTCCAGTCCTTATTGTCAATACTTTGGTGATCTGGCAATTGATGGTGATGCAGGAGAGGCATTCGGAAGAGCACCTACAGCAGGCTTCTTACTGCTCCTCACATATAGAAAGCTAATGGTAAAAAAGAGTATCAATACTAATGCCGCGTACACACGGTCGGACTTTTCAGCTACAAAAGTCTGACAGCCCGTCCGACAGACTTTCGACGGACTTTCGGCAGACTTTCAACAGACTTTCTAACGACCGGACTTGCCTACACACGATCACACCAAAGTCCGATGGATTCGTATGTGATGAGGTACACCGGACTAAAATAAGGAAATTGATAGCCAGTAGCCAATAGCTGCCCTAGCGTGGGTTTTTGTCCTTCGGACTAGCATACGGACGAGCGGATTTCTGGGTCCGGCGGAGTTACGACGTAAAGATTTGAAGCAAGTTCCAAATCTAAAGTCCGTCAGATTTGCGACTGGAAAAGTCCGCTGAAGGTCCGGTGAAGCCCACACACGATTGGATTGTCCGCCGGATTTGGTCCGTCGGCGTCCGTTGGACAAGTCCGGTCGAAAAGTCCGACCGTGTGTACGCGGCATAAGACTTTTCTCACAATAAGACCCCTTTCACACCAGCAGACCAATCGGGTCCACCTGTCCCCCTTCCAGCAGACCCGATTGGGCAACCCATTGTCCTCCATGGGATGGCATATCCCGCCGGGCATACGATCTGACAAAATCCACTGAAAACTGATGTATGGCAATTTGTTCACCACCGTTCAGCGGGTCGGATCGGAGGACAATTCTATGGAGACATGCAGGAGAGCGGGCACTGTCCTTGTTCATTCTCCATAGCAGAGCGGACCTGTCATCCGCCTGCCTAGCGGGGATCAGTGAAGAGATCCCCGCTGAGTGCGCAGATTCCGATCGGACGGAACCGCCCCATGTGAAAGGGGCCTTACCAATCAGATTCAAACTTGGTTGTAATTGGAATGCGATTGTTGATACAGGGGTAGGCTAGGGACATATATACTTACCCCAGGTTAAAGGGCGTACACTCTAAAAAAAACCCTGGAGGCGCTCTCTGGATTTCACTGTAGCAAATTTACAGAAGGTACAGAGAATCTGACTTTGGCAAACTTTCCTGGATTGGATTTACAGTTCACTGATTGGCTTCCCTTGTTACCTAAAATTGCACTTCAACTGCAGACACACTTCCAGTTCCCCTTAGGCAGTCTGATCTTCACTAGTGCAGACACCCTACATACTATAAAGGTAAGCTTGTGCTGAACTTTTGCTTCTTAGGCATAAGCTTAGTGTGCTAAATCCAATCATGTAGTCCTGATTAAAATAGCTCTTATAGGATATAGTCTAAACCCACACAATGATTATACCTCCTTACATGTTCCAAAACGCAGGTGCAATTAAAGTCAGAAGATGATTACTGTTTAATGTCATCCCGAGCTTCCAGGCCTTCCAATGAGCATTCATGTAATAAAGCCAAGGCTGGATATATACCAAGGCGCATTTATTTGTATCAAATCACACCTTCTACTTTTTTTTTAACAGTAGAAGTTTTTATTTATTTAGAAAATTCGGATATACAATAGATCAATGACAGAACAATCAGTACATCATTTACACATTAGAGGGTATGACAATATTATGAAACTAACATCGTGATTTAAATGGAATGAGGTTTATACAGATAAAGCTACTGTGTTGAACCCATCACTTTTTGTGAATTTAGAATTAGGTATTAAAGGTTGAAGGAGAAGGGGGGGTGCAGGCATCGCCGCCAAGAGTTTAACCTAGTTCAAACCTACATCTCTGAATCCTGGCATATGGAAGGAAGAAAAACCCCAAGGGGGGGGAGGAGAACGGGAGAGGGGGAGGTCAAATGGGGAAGAAGGGGAAGGAGGGGGGGGGAGAAAGGAGAGAAGCCAGGGAGATGACCGTCCCGCACCCCCAGGTCTCCAGCGAGCACCACACATATTGTATTTACTGTTACATAGCAGAAGACATCTCATTTCAAACCTCAGACCACTGTGACCATATTTTCCCATATTTTGCCGGGCACACCTTCTACTTTACTGCATTGCTGCTGATTTAAAGCACACCCTTGTAGGGACGGTTCTTTCCTGTGCCATTCACATGCAGTTCTGTGCGATGCGATTTCATACCATTCATTTTGAACGGACTGAAATCGCACTGCAACCAAAAGTAGTGCATGCACTACTTTTGGGAACTCACTGCAATCGGATCGCATGGTACTTCTGTACCATGCGATCTGGAGCGGGCAAACGCGCTGCATTTGCGACCTGTGTTTGAGGTGTCAGTAACTTAATATAGATACCTGCTCCAGATCACAAATGCAGTGTGTTTTGAATGTGGTGCGGGTTTCTAGTGTGAACAGGCCCTAAGTATCCTAAGGCTATTGAACCAGCTCCAACGTTCCAGTACAAAGTAGTGCCTGCAAGATACCTTTAGCGAATTTCATTTCCAGCCCATTGACCTTGTATCTTTGAATATTATAATCTGCAAGATTTGAGACTTCTTATTTGTATTAGTACTCATTGCTGACTCCACCCCTTCCTGCTTTATGCATTTTCCTATTGGCCAGTAAGACTGCACGTCATAATGCTAGGCCAAAAGGGACTTGCAGAAGGGAAATGGGGACAATCAATTGCAACTACTAAGATGTGAAGGACCTGCGGATTACAGCAGCCTGGGATTCAGTGCTCCAGGGCTGCAGAAGAGGGTGATTAAAGCTGAACTCTGGAGGCCTGTTCAAGCTAGGAATATAAGTATTATACCTTATCCTGCACCCCTAAACTAAACAAGCATTTAACCATTGTAATGTGGGGATGGGAGGAAGGGGATACTGCAAGCAGGGCTGCTGATAAGTCAGTACAGCCAGCCCTCCTGTACTGGGCCCAGTTCAAAAGGGGGGCCCAGGCACCTGCTGAGCAGGAGGGCTGGCTGTAATGTCTTATTGCAGACACCAATCCTCTTCTGCTTCCCCCTGCAGTGCTGCAAGCTTCTCCTCCCCCCCTCCAGCTTCACTGCAGGGGAATTGGTTTGAGCACATGCGTCCCTTCCAACTGCTGTCTGGGTCCTACTCTGTGCCAACTTCCCCCACAGCACTGTTGGGTTTCCTCCTGTATCTCCTGCCGACAGCTGCTGCAGGCACATAGAGATGTTTCAGGATGGAGAATGGGGGAAGGGGCCAATAAATATATAATTTATTGGCCCCTTCATTTCCTAAATGAACGCCGTGAGTGATCGGTACAAATTACGCCTGTGTTCATTCATTACTGAAGCATAGTAAACTGTGTTTACTATGCTTCAGTTTGTGAATGAGCAAGAAGCCCCAGAGCACTTCCAATTCATTCATCTGTGCAGCTGAGGCTGCAGAGAAAGCGACTGATACATTTATGTTCTCAGTCACTTCAGGCATGGGGGCTGTCAGGTAGGCTGTATGGGGCCCCATGATTTCTAACAGCAGCCATGACTGCAAGTTCAGCTTTAATATATGTGGGGTCAGTGCTCTACTCTTCAGGTATTGACAGGCTGGAGAAACTGAAACGTGATCACGGAAGTTGTTACTCATATCAATCAATCATATCCCTTAGGTAAGGTAAGGCAGACAAATGTTAAACATTTTACAAGAACAATCATAGAAAGTATACTTTAAAGAAAAAAAAATACTATTATTATACAGGATTTACCAGCAGTTTGCACAGGACTTTACAAAATGGAAGGAGACAGAATAGTTACAATAGAATTCAATACAGATAGGTAAAAGTAGATAATAGTTTACCTAAGGCAAGTCTGTGTATTGCTACACTCTATCTCTAGCAATCTGTTTCCAGCTTTCTATGGGTTAGTGTAGGCTACTAGATTATATTTGCATTAGGGATGATAGGGATTTTTTAAATGTATTTACATTTTATAATCTTTATTTATAAGTGTACAAGTAAGAAAAGCAGAACGACCCTTGTTATAGAATGCTTATTTGAACATAGTATAAAATCTACACAGTCTGCACAGTAAAATCTGCAGAAAGCATAGGTAAAGATATTAAATTGTGACAGATGTTGCTGTAAAATGTTCCTTATGTTCGATTCAGTCTACATGGTCTACTGTAAGGTGTCTCAGAATATTTCTTGGTTCTTCCTTGATTTATTAACACAAACATTACATCAATAAATTAAAACAACCATCCAATTTGTGTTCTTGTCTCATTTTAGTTGAGCTGTGTAGTGTATGTATGGGTGGTGTCCCTAACTCTATACTTTCAGCTATTTATATGTCTCCGTGAATGTTAAATGAATCCAGATTGCCCATGTGCCATAAAATATGTGATACCGATCCCTCAAACTGTTTATCCACTGTTCGTTCTCTATTATCTAACACATTTTAAAGTGTAAGTTCACTTTTAGCAAAAAGCACATTACCAGCCTATATGGGTATAGCAGCATAGTGTGCTGAAGCTACCTTCCATCGTGCTAAGGGGTGCTGGTACCAACAGCTGTTCGTACTTTTAACGACTTTGTATGGAGCCATCACAAGCTGTAGAGGATTTTAGGAAGGCTTCCTTTGGATGCTGTTGCCCTTTAAAAAAAGGCCCCCGCTTCTCAGCCTCTACCACAATCTCAAAAGAATGTGCAGAGCCAACACAGTCTATACACCCTTCCTATTGGCTGGAGCAAGAATCAGGGTGAGGAACTACCATTAAGAATGATAGCTGCCCTCTGGCACTGGGATTGCCATTATGCTTTAAATGTTTCTGACCACTGAAGTTATGGGGCCTCTTAGGTTTTTTAAAGTTGCAGATGGCAGGGAACTGGGTTTTCTGAACTGTTATGTTAAGTGTATATCTTACTTAAAGAGACTCTGTCAAAACATTAAACTTTTCAAACAAGCATACTTGCAAAATAAGAGAGGGAGTACCTTTTCCATTACATGTACCACCAAAATGAGGCCCCATTCAGAAAAAAAGTCCACATCAAAGACAACACTTTCGGGAGTGTTGATCTCCTAGTTTCTTGTAGTGCTCACCGGTTCCATCTGCTGACCTCACGTTACAGTATCCTCAGCTGATCGGAGGACTGCAGGAGGAACCAATGAGAGCTACAGGGAACCCAGAAGATCTATACTGCCAGAGGTATTGTATACCCTGTGGATTTTCGACTAAACGAAGCAGCATTCTGGTTGCCCAGGCATCAGAGAAGACAATTCTTCCCTCTCCTATGCTTGATTTGAAAACATTTATGTCATGACAGGATCACTTTAAGAAATCTTTAAAAAAATATTTCTTGGAGGATCTTTTAGTGATTGCCTAATTTTTTTTGTAAAAATGTCCTGTTTATAGCCATCTTCAGGAAGGTACAGTAGTATGGCAGGGGGGTTGACTTAAATCCCAAATAAAAAATGATCCATTGCAGTAGACTTGCACCTGCTTTGCAAGAGTTAATAGCGCATTTTGTCCAGGGGAGAGGAGAAATAGTTTTACTTACTTGATCCTTCACTTCCCCAGCAGAAGAGTGCTCCCCCACAATTCTGTGGTGGACTGTCCATCAGCATCCTTACGTCATGATCATGATGATGTCAGGAACCTAGACTGTTAGAGCATGGGGTGCAGAAGCTGCAGGGATTTGTCTAACTGCAGAGAGGAGCGTAGGATTGGGTAAGTATATCATTTTATTGTTCCCCTAGACATAAATGAGCAATTATCCCTTGCAGTGGGGCTGTGTCCAGAGTTGGGCTTTAACCAACCCAGGTATAGCTAGCAGGAATTACACCGCATAGAAGACAGAGATGGACCATCTCTGAGCTCTGGTTGGAAACCAGTCAGGCAATGCACATGCATAAAAAAAGAGATGCTTCAAGTGCAGAGGAAAGCTTTCCATAAAAAAGTTAAAAGAGAAGTGCGACACAAAACAAGCTTGCATACTCACTTAGATGGCTGCAGGATCGATCCAATACTGCAGCTGTCCCACTCCAGCTCTACACTGAGAACTGAGCAATCAAAGCTGATGGCTAATCACTCAGTTCTCAGCTCCGCTCTGAGCACAGAGCGGTGACTATAAGTCACCGCTCTGTGCTCTGCTCTTCTATTGCTCACTGGAGCATCAGACTGTGGAAAAAGTGGAAACGGCTGGCTCATGCTCTCAGGGGGTACACTGCCGGTCAGGCATCCGCATCTGGGTGAACCCCGACATTATTGTTGGGATCCCTGTAGAACTTGGATCGACTTTGTGACGTCAGCCAACAGCGGACTTTAGCTTGCTGTCGGCTGAGTCTGGGTCACAGGAGTGCAGAACTAAGTGCACTCCTGTGACCCACATGGGAAGAAAGAGCTTTGGCCATGCCTCTATTTTAAATCTTGGTTGCCATAACCCATAACAGCCAATCAGAATTTAGTCTACTGAAGTCAGACCACTCAAATGCGAGTTCTGGTTGGTTGTTATGGGCTGCTACACAAAGCATTCACTATTGAATAAGGCCATGAATGGTTGTAGTCTGGTTACTCATCTGCCTGTGGGCTACTTTTGATTGCCTTCCATGGAGTTAAAAAAGTAACCCTTTTTATATGTAAAGATGCTGTTTTTAGATTTATCAAACAAAGTCTTCCCACCCTACATAGAGCCTTTGATATTAATTGAAAAAGACATTAAGAATTATTGAAACCTCAGGATTAGATAGATATCCCAATGCCCCAGAGATATGAAGGCGCAGTTCTGTTTGCAGACTAAACTGACTCTCTCATAAGCTGTGATTCCCATCAGCGCCTTTGTGATTGCGGGTAAGAAAAGGAATCAGTCTGGAATCATGTGCCAAGAAGGAGACTTATTCTTGTCTGACCAGTTCATTTCTTAGCATAACATCTATAAAGGACGAAAGGCATTTAATAAGGGTCCTTATCCTTTTCCAAACAATTTATTTCTTTGTGAAAATGAAGTACTAATCACTGTATCATTTTTATCAAAGGGCATAATTATCTAAATGTTTACCAAATACTAGGACTTTGTGGACTTCATCCCTAGGTTAGAAAAATATATATTCTCTTCACATATAATATCAAAGAGCAGCTTGTGGTATTTTTAATTTTTCTTTTAGGAAAGATAAACTTTTATTAAGCCATTTTTATTGTTTTATAAGGCTCTTTTATGTTTTTGCAAGTGTCGTTTTAATGTAGCTGGGGTACGTACTTAAGGGCGCACTCTGGTCAAACCAGAAAACTAAGCTTTGAAATCCATAAAATGAATAAATTAATGTAGTCTCCCTATTGAGGACTTTTTTTTGCCCGGACACTATAGTGCATGATTTTATAGTCATGATTTTGACAGGTACCCGCTTGGGGCGATCTGACCGGAAGTTCGGCCCTCCCCTCATTCCCTTGCAGCCTTTTGGCATACATCTCAGGTCCCAGAGGACTCCAGGACTAATCACGGGGCACATTGAAGCTTGCACATGCACTGTGGGCAGGTGGCT
The DNA here is from genome assembly GCF_042186555.1 of Aquarana catesbeiana. NCBI lineage: Eukaryota > Metazoa > Chordata > Amphibia > Anura > Ranidae > Aquarana > Aquarana catesbeiana. The sequence continues at coordinate 693,349,768 of NC_133324.1, forward strand.
GTGAAGCCGCAAGGAGTCACAGTTGGCTGACCACAGTTAAGATGCTGGCACTTGCACCCGAAGACCTGAAGAATTGTATTTACAAACAACAAAGCTATTCATCCTGTGAAACTGCATTTACCTTTGTTTGGGGGTGCTAAATATGTTATTGAGCTATTTTCTCTCCTGGTTAATTGTCATTCTCAGAGCAAATTACGATAATTCTGCATTATGGCCACTAGATGGAGCTAACGATAATAGTAAATAAGTTTGATCATCAGCTCCATCTAGTGGTCATAATGCAATGTTTTCCTCTTAACTCAGATCTGTATGAATGAAGAACATTCGACCGGGAGAGAAAATGGCCTAATAATATTCGATTTCCACCCATCCACACAGAACAAATATGCATGCAGTTAATTAGGATGTAAAGCTCTAAGAATTGTTTTATAAATGCACCCCTTAGGGTTTACCTTTGCATGTAAACATACATATATAAGGACTTGCATAGATAATGCATTCTGAATTGGCAAAATATGAACTGCCTTACATATATGCAGTGCACATAGACATGCCCATAAAAGTAAAACATTTTCAGCAGTAATAATAATAAGAAACACATTTACAAGTGTCTTTGCTCATGGACACCTAGGGGTACTCATACCAAAAGGATTTAATTAAAACTTTCTGTCTATAAAAAGAAATGCCAGTTTTATGTTCATGCTTCATACTCATCTCTGTATGACAGTCTCACTGAAGCAGCTGTATAAAACCCATATATGCAGAGAAAAGATTACTAGGAGAATGAAAGTTGGAACATGATATCAATTCACCTCTTTTTATTTGCATTTTTTGAGTCCAAACTACTGATTTGTTTTCTTAGTACCAAAAACTTTTGCCTTTAAAAATGTATTTCCACTTAAATCCTCAGGGCCAGTTTACTGAACTTACAATCTGCAATAGGTGTCAATGCAATGCTAAACCACACCGTAATGGAGCACACAAACGCAGTGTGTTTGCCTGCCCCGGATTGCATGGTACAAAAGTACCATGCAATCTGTTTAATTTGTATTTTGTAAATTAGTGCTGCACTCCAGCGCACAAATGAATGGGCTGAAATCGCACTACACCCAGACTGCATGCGAATCGCACAGGAACACACAGTGCAGTTAATGGCGTGAACCTACCCGCAGTCTATTTTGTATTTTAATCCTACCAAAATCGTTATACAGTAGCTAACGATCCCACAAGATTTCACGTTTTACACATATTGGTTAAAAACCACTTACCGACCGCCACCCGACTATATACGTCCTGACTTTGAAGAGGGATATCTCGGTATGGCAGCATCTGCTGCCACAACCGAGGTATCCATCTCATCAGGCAGTGGTTCGGTTAATGACAATGGTGGTCTCTGCGGTGGATTTGCCGTGAGATCACCCCCTCCCACCGCTCTCCTGCGCCCTCCGCCACTTACTGGAGCCGTCGGCAGCGGCGGAGGCGATCGGGACCTGTCTATGACTAGGTATGGAGAAGAGTGAGGCTAAGATGGCCCCCACCCATCTCTATACCATAGCAGGGCGGAATTTTTTTCAAAATAAGTGCGCTTGTAAGACCGCTGCACAAATACGGTGTGACAAAAAGTATTGCAATGACCACCATTTTATTCTATTCTCTAGGGTGTTAGAAAAAAAAAAGTATAATGTTTGGGCGTTCTAAGTAATTTTCTAGCAAAAAAAGTGTTTTTCGAGTCTGAAAAAGAGGCCCGGTCTTAAAGTGGTTAATATATTTGTTAACTTTTTGAGACATTACTTTAAAGGCCAGTTTCAACAAAAAAGAAAACTTTTCTCTTAGTTTTCTATTTCTTCTTGTGTTTCTGTTGGGTGTCAGAATGTGAATTGAGGGAAATTCTTCCCACTTCCAGTCTAATTGGTTAATGTGAGACAAAACAGGAAGTGAGGGGAAATCTCTTCGATGCAGACTCAGCAGCGAGAAAACACATTTTCTATTAGAATTAGAAACAGTCAAAGTCCAATGCAGCAAGAAAGCAGGGCAATGCGGTTCTGACACCTCCAGCATTGAATGGGGTGCTGTGGTGTGCTTAAGGGTCTATTGATTTCAGCTGCTTGGGGATATATTGTTGCTAGGCAGGGGGGTAATTTTGTTGCTGGGGAGGTCTATTGTTGCTGGTGGGGGATATTTGTTTGCCGGGGGAATCTCATGTCATTAGGGGGTTAATTGTTGCTTAAAGAGATCTAGTGTTTATGGAGGGTCCTATTGTTGTTGGCTGCTGGAAGGTCTATTGATGCTGGCTGCTGGGAGATCTTCTGTATTGTTACCAGCGGGGGTTTATTGTTGCTGGGGAGACCTATTGTTGTTGGGGATCTATTGTTGTTGTTAGGGTCCTATTCTTCCTGGTGGGGATCATATTTTGTTAGGAGGCCAGTTGATTCTGGAAACACCTACTGTTGCTGGCTGCTGGGAGATCTTCTGTATTGTTAACGGTGGGGGGGTTTATTGTTGCTGGGGAGACCTATTGTTGTTGGGGATATATTGTTGTTTTTGGGGGGTCCTATTTTTCCTGGTGGGGATCATATTTTGTTAGAGGGCCAGTTGATGCCGGAAACACTGTTGCTGGCTGCTGTTGTTACATTGGGGTCTATTGTTGCAGGGGGATCTATTGTTGGGGGGATTTTGTTGGGGGGTCTATTTTGGGGGGGAGTCTGTTGTTGTTGGGGGGTCTATTGTTGGGGGGGTCTGTTGTTCCTGGGGGACCTATTGTTGTTTGGGGGAATTTTGTTGGGGGTCTATTTTGGGGGGGTCTGTTGTTGTATTTTGTTTCAGGGGGTCTATTGCTGCTAAGGGGTATCTATTGATGCCGGGGGATCTTTGTTCCTGGGGGAAATTTATAGTTGCTGGGGGGATCTATTGTTGCTGGCTGCAGAGGATTGTGATCAGAGGTAGATTGGAGACAAAGACAAGGGGTGACTCGGAAGGGGGAGGTACCTGCTCTTATTCTCTGAGAAAAAAAGCCCTGGTTCCCCTGCAGTGTGGGCGACTTTCCATCTGCTGCTGGAACAAAATCAAGTCAGGCTGAGTGCTTCTCAACCATTCAATGGAAGCCTTGTATTTTTTTTATCAATGAAAACAATGCTCCCTCTGTTTGACCAAGGTGGACAGGCGGATGGATGACACCATGATTTCCACCTCAGCCAATCAGAGGGAGCCTTGTATGCATTGATAAAAATACAAGGCTTCCACTGAATGGCTGAAAAGCACACAGCCCGACTTGATTTTATTCTGGCAACAGATGGGAAGTCGCCCATATTGCTGCAGAACACATACATATAGCTGCTTACTAAGACACACTCAGCCAAACTCGATTTTGTTCTGAGAACGGGACTGGAAGTCTCTGTACTGCTGCGGAACACAGTGCTGTATGCTGTAAGTAGATGATGCTACTACAGTGTGATAGAGTACTCGCAGCTGCTGAATAACTTGGAAATAGTTTGTTTGGACCAGCTTGGATAAATTGGAAAACTTTTATTGATCAGAGGCTGCAGCCATTGGTCAGTGTATTCTGACAGCTCCTGGTCCTGCTGTCAGCATACAATGTCCATGTGGGGAGTTGGATTCCTTTATCCACCTCATTGGTGTGGGTGGAGGATTCTGTTCCTTTTTTGTTGTGGCAGAATGAAAAAACAAAAAACAAAACATCTACGGCCATTGTGATTCTCCCCACACTAAAAAAAAAGTTTTGTTTGGATAAAGGTTTTCAATTATTTCATATGTGAAATTAGTTAGCATGTAATCTTGCAATTATGTGTGAGTTTTAATAACAATATATACTTTCTATAGAGCTCTTTATAGACTAGGGGTATAAGGCTGTATACAGCAGAATGCATTGTGTAGAATTCTGTTGTCTGGAGCTGCTCTATAGTACTCTCCTTAGTGACATGATCTACACAGGACTCTGTACAGCCATAATTACTCTGCGGAGCCTTATTTAAGAAGTGGCTGCTTAGCAAAGCATCGAGCCAGGAAGCTTCACACAAGCCAGTATTTTACATAGTGTGAATCTTTCTCAGTAGTCTTGCAATGTTCAATCACTTTCCATTCGTGAATAGAGAGGCAGCAATCTGCATAGTTTGCCACAAAGGAAGCTTGACACTGGAATGGAAGGGTGATGAATTAAAGAAAAGTAGGCAGTGCATTCTCTCTAGTGATCAACAAAGACATTGATTAATTAGGACAGTTAGCATGTCTGTTTTGGATGGAGAAAGGTTAATTATTAACTAAATATTCTTTTCTTCTGCTCTGAAATCGGCGTGAAAGCAATATAATACAATGATAATGTCTGAGCCCAATTCAGTAGTTCAATGCCAGCTACGCATCCAAACAGCATAGTGTTTCTGATACCAAATCATTTTTTTTTTCACACGCACTATAGTGTAGGCTTGTTGCATTATCCAATGAACAGTAAGCATGATGTATTGGAATGCCTCAGATCCACCAACCAAATTCACATGTTCCTGAATCTACAGGTCACAACAAGAAAGGGAGAGCGAGATAGACATTAAACATTCGGAAAGCAGACCCAACAATTCTACAAGTTGTGAACTTTGTCAAATATGGCTGTAGTGGTTTACATATAACTCAGATTTGGTTAAACCAACACCAAATCATATCCATAACTCAGGCTTGCTGATAGGTCATTCAGGCTACAGGCCATGCGCTGTGATGACAAATATTAAGATAAGCGGTATGTGCTTACACATATGATGCCAAAATACATCATCCTCAATCTAAAGGAGACCACAGATGGAAAGAAATGTAGCTGGTTCAACAGGAACCAGACAAATTTTGATGCATGATGTGTGGACGCTCCCGTGAAGTCAATCTAACAATGGGCTTGTTGGAAATTTTTTCTCCATCAATGGCTGCAGTCCCACTGTCGGAATAGAGTATCTCAGCAGGGAAGATTCCTCTATCCACCTTGTTTGTGTGGATGCGGAGGAATTAGTTCATTATTTTCTAGTTCAGCCTACTGGCTGAAACAAATAAAATACTAATATCCATCTATGGCCAGTCTTATTATCAAGAGAGAACGCTTAAAATACGTTTCAGGGTCTCAGGAACCCCTGCTCAAAAATGATGATATCTGCAGCTCTTGGTATATAAACATGATCATCAAATATTTAAATAATAAAGAATATGGTTTATTTAGCACATTTAACATCCAGAACAGATCATTTTTTAACACCCTCTGCTCTATATGACAACATTATTTTTGCTAACAATTATAAATGAAAGCAAATAAAATAATGGCCAGAAAAAAAACGCTGACGGTGAAATTTGTAGTATCCTTTTTAATTGCTGGTTAGTGGAGAAGTGTCCCCTTTTCATGGTGTCCATTGGAAAGAATGCCTAGTTACATTGATGGCCAGTAAGAAGAATGCCTTTTACATTCATGGTCAGTATAGTACCGCTTTGTATTAATTGTTGGTGATAAGAATGGCCCATTACATTGGAGGTCCGTGGGAAGAATTACTCTAACATTGGTGGTCAATGGCAAGGTTACTTCTTACATTGGGGGTCAATGGCAAGTTTACTCCTTACATTGGGGGTCAATGGAAATAGTGCAACCCTTACAGACAGCTGAAAATGTTAGCGTCTTAATGGTGTGTTACTTACCTGAGTGGAAATGGCACCATTGGTTCCATGTCGTTGGCTCTAGTGAGTGATCCTCCTTCTGGAACTATGTAAGCACTATCAGATGGGAGATAAATTCATTATAGCTCAAGGAACCCCTAGCAACCTCCAAGTGAACCCTAGAGTTTCAAGGCTCCCTGGTTAAGAAACACTGCTTTCCAACCTTCATCCTTGCTTCCTTCAGGGTATATATCAGTTTTCTACAGCTACAACATACTTTAAAAATGCACCACTTGAGACTTCCAAATAGGCACAGTATATATTTCCACTCATTTATGTAAACTGTTATAAGTTTGGTCACCTTATAAATATCTGTCGCTACTTGATATACTTTGAGATAAACATAAACATGTAACCTAACTGTCCTCACTGTTTTCATTCAATTGTAAATTATTTTTTTGCCAGATGATGCAGAGGCTCCAGCACTGATATATAGCTAAAGCAAAGGAAATAACCTCATGACCCTAAACTATGACATCAGTTCCTCTGTAAAGACTGCATGATGAACATTGTCTCAAGTGCACATCTTTGTGTTAGGAATATGTTTGTCAATCATGGACAACTGTGTACTTTATTTTTTAAGCCAGTACTGCCTTAAAGAGGAACTTCAGTAAAAATGTAAAAAAATAAATAAAAACTTGTGGCAGCCAACTATATTGTGAATTACAATTCGGGACTTACCGGTAATATTTTTAAATACCCTGTATTTATAAGAGAAATAACTATGACCCTTGGTGCTGGTTTACACTTGCTTCAAAACAAAGCTTCGGAAAGGCTTTGTTAAAGCTCTCTGAACGCCAGTCACTACATAAAATGGTTAGCTTACAGGCTGTTTAAACCTTGCTTTTGCTTGGTGCTTCGATGAGGCTTTGGTGGAACTTCGATGGGGTTTTGATGAGCCTTTGGTGGGGCTCTGGTGGGGTTTCGATAATGCCCTGGTAAGGCTTCATAGGGCTTATATGAGGCTTCAGTGGGGCTTCAAGCGAGCTTTGCCATAGACTTCTATGCTTTTAAGATGCTTTGAAGCACAAGTAAAGTGACATGGGGTATAATTTTTTAAGCAAAGCCGAATCAAAGCAAAAGCAAGGTGTAAACAGGACTGTAAGCTAACCATTTTATTTAGTGACAGGAGCTTTGACTAGCATTCAGAGAGCATTAACTAAGCCTGTCCGAAGCCTTGTTTTGAGTGTAAACTAGCCGTAGCAATAGCAAGTGTAAATGAGCCCTTGTTGTAACAGCAGCCATTTGCAGTAAGGGCAGAGAAAGCCAGTGTCTGTTCTCTTCATTCAGCAGCTCCCAACCAAGCATGACTGACACACATACTTGCACACCTCAGTATTAAAGCTCATCTACTTTCCAGTAGATGAGCCTTTGTGATTATAAACCTTCAAATCCTTCTCTTTTCCCACAGAAGCCGGCATAACCTCAGGCTGTGCAGTGTGGAAGCCCCACAAAAAAGATCTTTTTGCTCAACAAATGTCGTTTCTCTCTTCTTCCCATCGGCTTTCCCATGTAGGCACACCACTTTTTTATGATGCTTTGCTGTTTCAGTGCCCGAAGACTCCTGGGATTTGTGATGACGATATCCCAGAAGTCTAGAGGTCATGAAGCTACGTCATACGCCTAGACGAGAAAGGAGGAAATAGAGGGGGATAATACAGAATAAAGGTATTGGAGTTTTTTGAAAAAAAGTTTTTTTTTAATCCAATTATGTTATAGGAGGGGGAGATAATAACAATTAGAGGACATTTAAAAAAAGCGTGAAGGTTTACCTTATGCTGGGCATACAGGGAGATAGTTGTTTAACAAAATAGGTACTCGGCTGAATGTTTAAATAGATAGTAACTGTAACTTGCAGTCTGCTAAAAGGTGAAAAGTTGAAAGCAAAAATGTAATACAGGTTCAACATGGCAAAAATAGGGACATGCTGCATGAACATATGAAAGCTGCACAAACATGGCCTCCTCACACTCCTCCTTTCCCCGTGACTCAATCAGGGTTACATGGCTGCATAGTTTAGTCTCAATAAGCCTCTATAACAGAGAGTCTAGCTGAGAATTACCACTTCCGTAAAACAGTACAGACCAGAAGCAGCTACTTATGATCATTTTCATAGACAAAGCCCCTCACAGTGAAGTCCAGGGTAGCTCTGGTAACAGAAGTTAACAGCTGAATGGATTCAAGGCCCAAGGAAAAAGGACCTCACCACTGGTGACAGTCAGCTGCAGGGGTGGAAGTGGCCCCCCCACAGTAGCTGGGTCTTTTGAAGAACCTGCCCCCAAACAAGCCATCTACATGTTCTGACAGTGAAGGGCCTCTTATCTGGCTGCAAATCGCTTGCTCAGCTACCTCTACCTTGTCAGGTGTTAATTTTCTGAGCTCACGAGGAAGAGAATCTGAGGAATTTTTACACTTTGGGTTTGTTGTGGGAAATTGAGTTAAAGGGGTCTGCATCTGAGCATGGTGAATAAATGGACACTCAACAACATTTGTCCATATGTAAAGTCCAGACGTATGATTATATTTTTAATCTGGCAAAACATATTCATTCTTAGCTTTTATTATACAGATTTGCATAAACTGCTTATTTCAGTGATATCTGCTGGTACATTAAACAAGAAAAGCTTTAACCTGATAAAGATGAACTTGCCCAGATCTCCTCAGCTCTTGTACTGTATATAAGCAGGAAAAAATCCCTGTCCTACATTGATGTTGTATTCATAGGTTCAGCATGGAAAAAATCTCACATGTGACAATTGTAATGTTCTAAATTGCTCTTATGACTGCACCTACACATTATGCAACGATTGCTGAGCATTGAGGCACACACAGCAAGCCTTCTAATAACATAATGTATAAATACATGTATAGGAAATGACTGTAATTCTACCAATGGTGTGTAGCCAATAGCAATGTAGAAAAAATATTCTTTGTCTCCCCTGCCCACAGGGTCAAACCTGCTGTGCTTAAAGCGTTTTTTTGCCCTGTTTAAAAAAATATTAAAAGTCAAAAGCTACAAATACTGTAGCTACTGTCTTTTAATAAAAAGACACTCACCTGTCCAGGGGTCTCACCCAAACCAGTTCTTCTCTGGTCTTCGGTACCCTGGTGCTCGCATATGTACTGTGGGCAGCCGGCTGTGATTCCCTGTGGCTTCTACAGCTGGATGCCCACTGTGCTATGCTTTATGATTGGTCCGACAGCCTTCTGAGACCTATGACTTGTCCCAGGAGGTTGCAGGCGCTGACGGGAGAACTTCCGGTGGATTGCTGCGGTGATCCGACTGGAAGTGGGAGCAGGTACCTTTCAACACCCCAAAAAAGTGCCAAAAACAGAAGAGAAAGGGGAGGAGGGCAGAAAGCAGAACTTCCCCTTTAGGGTGAAGTTCCGCTTTTATGGTAAATTAGGCGTAGGTGTTGCTTGCCAAAACACCATAAAGCATAGTTAGCTTTAAGATACACATTAAATGACTACTACCAGTGTAAACTAATTCCCTCGAGCAAATTTCATGTTCGGCATCAAGAAGGATAAATCTCAGGAGAACAATTTGCCAAAGGTGTACCTTAGACCACTGATGATAGGGTGCACCTTAGTCACCCAATTGGCGTGCCAGGGGGTTGAAGCACCATATATACAAATGTATGCTCAGCTAAAACAAATGTATACGTTTATGGCTGTAGTACTTGGATTTTCCAACCACTATTTCACACCTGTGGTTAGCCAAAGTGCCAATATTTTACTTGTCACCATCTTCTGTCATAACAGTTCTTCTGTAATTAAAGTTTTTACGCCAGCAAAATACTGAACAATTATTTCTTTGTGAATGAATAAAAGAAAGACATCTATACAGAATGGGTGCTTAGCATTTGCGATAAAAAAAATGATAGATGAATACTTGGCTGTGTCAGCCACACCCGCTGCGTGAAATAAACTCCAGCCGAGCCTTAGATTGGCACCGAACTATCTCGGCATGCTACCATTCTAGTCCTGACAGGGCACATGTGGAAAGTTCATGGATGATTATATGAAGAACATTTAACTTCTGGCAAAAAGAAACACTCTGATGTACAAAAAAAATTACTCTAAAATTAGCACAAACAAATAGCCTGCAGGAGTATTTGATTAAAGGGTTCCACTTCCAGCATATACACAATTTGTCTGTCGTATTTTCAATATATTTTTCTGTACTCTGCAGAGATTTATTCTTTTAGCTATATTGTTTTGACAGTGGGGAAAGACCATCAAGACTTTAGCCAGTGCTATTGATGAAAAAAATCTATGTTCTGTTATATTGTTGCAGATTTTTTATAGATTTTCAGTGTCAAATAAATTAGTTATGGTGTAAGTTTTAATGGGATTTGCATTATAGGGGAAAATAAAATATCATATAAAGGCATAGTACACTTAAAATAAACCTGTAAGTAAAATAAACCTTCAAGTATTATAAAATATAAATCTTCTCCAGTTTTTTTTTTAATTAGATCTTCAATTAGCTGGGTGCAGGAAAAACATTGTCCTAATGATCATAAATTAGGGATGAATCTAATAAAACTTACATTCAGGCCTTAGTCTGTACACTTCAGTTGCCCATTGGCCTAAAGGTAATGAAGTATTTATTATGGTTTTTTTTTTTTTGTTTTTTTTTAATTTCCTTGAATCTTTGGGATTTAAATACCAGGGTATGAAATACTCATTTGGTAATGCTGCCTTTTAATGTACTTTAATATGCATTCTATTCTGATCATTGTGATTCAAGATTATTTGTTTTATTAAGAAAAAAAATTTGTTAAAAAGAATTATGTCCCACTTTACAATTTACAAAACATTAAAAATTGCTACATAAATCAGTTTCTGATGAGTAAAAATTGGTTTAATCTTTATCCCGCTGCAGATCTTTTTGTAACAAAAATTATTCTCTATGAATCATTTTCTTATTATTTGTTAAAGGTCATAATACATTGTTGCGTATACTTGTGCGCACAGTGCTTGGCAGATTTCCAGACACAAATTATCATAAGGCACGGTACGCATTATTATAAACATCTGTAAATCACTAAAATTCCCAATAATACTATGGAATACTCACAATTATTTACAGTTTAAGACATGGGCAGACACTGGTGGGGCCAGTAAAAGGGCACAGAAATTCTGCTTTTGAAGAACAAGCAAAGAAGTGCAGGACCATTGCTTAACTGAGGTGATTATATACAATGTATAAATGTGCACATGTGCATGTTTAACCACTTGCCTACTGGGCACTTTTACCCCCTTCCTGCCCTGGCCAATTTTCAATTTTTAGTGCTGTGGCACTTTGAATAACAGTTCCGCAGTCATGCAACACTGCACCCAAACAAAATTTCTATCATTTTTTTGAGACAGATAGAGCTTTCTTTTGGTGGCATTTAATCACCACTGGGCTTTTTATTTTTTGTTTAACCAATAAAAAAAAAAAAAAATTTGAAAAATAAATAAAAATGTTTTCTTCATCTCTGTTATAAAATGTTGTAGATAAGTAATTTTTCTCATTTAATGATGTGCACTGATGGGCACTGATGAGCACTAATGAGGCAGCACTGATAGCCACTGATTAGGTGGCACAATAGGAACTGAGCAGAACAGTCCCTCTGCTTTCCTATTAAAAAATGACCGCACTAAGCAGAAGAACTCAACGTGGTCAGTACTCTAGCTATACTGGGAACTCAGTGTACTCTCCTCCAGTGTACTTGTCCTGACATGCCCCAACTGCACAGCCATTCACTGGGAAGCTCAGTGTGCTGCTGCTTCTCCTCCCCCCAGCTCTTATGCAGCTGAGAACAGAGGGAATGTGATCACTATACAAAAAAAAAAAAGGGAAAAGGGTATTTATAATGTTTTTTTATATCTATACACAGATGTTTTACCTTTCATTTCTATTTTAAACTGAATGAGTTGTTTTACAAGGTGAGGGTGTACAATCACTTTAACCTTTGCGGACCGTCCAGCACATATATACTGCGGCAGGGTGGCCTGGCTGTGCAAAATTATGTACCTGTACGTGATCTTGTGCACGCGGCATAGGGTGGGAGCAGTGAGAGCCAATCAGCGAGTCCAGCGGTGTTGATGGCCGCTGCGACCCGTCAGTTGTTCTGTGGAGAGAGGGAGCAGCGGTGTGCCTATGTAAACAAGGCAAGCCCCTGATCTGTCAGAGAGAAAAAGAGAGATCTTGGTTTCAGCCAAGCTGAAACACAATCTCTCTTTTCCTCCAGTGTATCCGTCCCCCACAGTTAGAAAGCACCTCCCAGGCACACACTTAACCCCTTGGTCGCCCCTGGTGTTAACCCCTTCCCTGCCAGTGTCATTTATACTGTGACGCTGGTCCCCAAAAAATGTCACTTTGTGTACAATTTGCAATGTCTCAGTCTCGCTAAAAATCGCTGATCCCCGCCATTACTAGTAAAAACAATTTAAAAAGTCCCTAAATATATCCCATCGTTTTTGGACGCTATAACTTTTGCGCAAAGCAATCAATATACACTTATTGGGATTTCCCTTCAGTTGTTAAATTTCAGTTTAAAATAAATTAATTCATGTTTTCTACACGTTTTCTACACATAAACAATTAGGACATTTGAAAGTTTCTTTTTTTGACTAGTCTGACTATTGCTCTGTTGTCAAAATCGTATTTGGCTCATGATGTTCATCAATGATATTTTGGGAAGTGTTGAGAACATGAGAAGATTTTTTTTTTTTTTTTTTTCAGGGAATGAAATATCTGTCTTTGTTTTTCATACAGTATCCAAAAACCACATGATTTCCAGGGCTACATTGCCAACTTTGCAAGAATTATATGTCTGCGTAAATGTTCGGTGCATGTTAAATAATTATACCTTGGAGTTGGCTTCGGTGCTCCATCTCCTGGGAAGCTCTTGAAAGACAAAGAAAGAAACATAATGTAGATTGTATTTAGATTGCTTTTTTTTTATTCCAGCCTAATGACATCAAACTTAGTGTTTGTTTTTTGATTCTGTGCTAATAATTCTTTATAAAAAAGTACATTTTCTAAGTGAGGGAGTGATCTTTTCCACTGCGTGGCCTGGTCTCCATTGGAATACATTATTTATGAATTGAAAGTATCAAATGCAAAATCTCCTCTTGCCTCCAGTGTTCACTCCTCGTCGTCTGTTTGGGCTTCAGGCTGCCGGATCTTATCTGGCTGAATCCAATAGAGAAATCCGCCCAATTTGAATGATGTCCAAGTTGTTTTACTTTAATTTCCTACTGAAATCCATGCATGACAAATGTGCCATTAATCGTTTTAACAGAATTCTACTTTCTCTGAAAATGATTGTTATAAATCCTACAGCAAAAAAATGAGTTATTATATGTTTAATTAAAAGACAGAACCATATTGTGTCCCATATTAACAGTATATAATTAATGCATGTAATTATTCAGTATATTAAAGCATTGGTAAAGCCCAAACTTTTTTTTTTTCTAGTTTTGTATACAGCGGGAAAGATTTAGACCCTCTGGCAAGGTTTTTATTGTTGTCTCTGTCACTGCTAGAGCCCCCCTCTCTGTATGTCCTTGCTACCATTGTGGCTTAAGGTAAGAGCTGTCTAATAGGGGATATACCTGCATGTTGGAAAGAGTTCTTCTTACTTCCTGTTATGTCTCCAGGACAGGAAGTGAAGGGAAATCTCCACAGCAGGATGCAGACAACAAAAAATAAAAGCCAGACAGATTAAATATGACTGTCAACACACTTATTCCCATTTTTCTGTGCTTTATTTTCATAAATAGCCTACCCTGTAAACAATCTCAGCTCAACCTCTAACTTTAAACATCAACCAATCCATAAACTAAACATGTCCATAAACCTCTACAGGAAATCTGTACCATGAGAAATATGTAGGTTGCCATAGCTGATCTCTCCAACTGAAAATGTTAGTTGCCTGGTTGTCTCTGGCTTCAATAATTTATGAGTTACTGGCCCAAAGTTAGTATACAGCAAGTACAATCAGAACTCTTCATCTGCTTGCCTGTTTTGGGCCAGTTATTCAAGTTAATAAAGCCAATGGTTCCTGTGGACAACAAGCATTTTTGTTTTAAACTCCAACTTCCAGTGCCTAAACCTAAACATAAAGGTTATACTATACTGAAAACTTTGTACAACAAGGTGCCACACGTGTGCTAAAAAATTTGAACCAAAAATGTTATTGTTGTTGATGAATATTAGATGTGCATTCTAATTTACTCTATATGGTCATTTTGTTGTAAGTACTGTAGGACAGAGTCAGTGTTGTGGAGATTGTTTGATATGTGCTTAGAAGAGAAGTGTGGGATCCCAAAAAAACAAACTCTTATGCCCTGTACACACGACCGGTTTTGCTGTCGGAATAAACTCTGAAGGTTTTTCCAACGGAGTTCCGATGGAATTCCGCTCAAGCTGTTTTGCATACACACAGTCACACCAAATTCCGACCGTCCAGAACGCGGCGACGTACAGCACGTATGACAGGACTAGAAAACGGAAGTTCAATAGCCAGTAGCCAATAGCTTCCGTCCCGTACTTGCTTCAGAGCATGCGTCGTTTTCGGTGCGTCTGAACAGCATACAGACGAGCGGTTTTTCCGATAGTGATTTGTTCCGTCGGAAAAATATAGAACATGTTCTCTATCTAAGTCCGTCTGAATTTTCGATGGAGAAAGTCCGATGGGGCATACACACGGTCGGAATATATGATGAAAAGCTGCCATTGGACCCTTTCTGTCGGAAATTCCGCTTGTGTGTACACGGCATAAGGCTTAATGTACACGGAACGTTTTAAAACCTCTCCTGAAAGATTTAACTTGACAGATAGTAACCGACGTTTAAAAACGTCCTTTGTGATGAGTTTATATGCCACGTTTTGCCACGTTTCCGTTTAGAAGCGTTTTTTACATTGAAAATAGTCAAAACAATTTCTCCATTAAAAACGCCTGTAAAGGAAAGTGGCTAAACGCGGGTTCCCAAATTTACACGCGTTTACATGCAGTTACAGGCATTTGGCGTTTCAAATGCTTCTGAACATTGGTCCTGAATGCATTTTTTTTGGCTTTCCAATAAATGCTTCTGAACTCAACTGCCTAGAAATTACTATAAACGACCCTGTGTACATGTACTGATAAGATAACATTGAGGAGAGTTCAGGGGCAGCTGAAAAAAAAAACACCCAACTGCTCCTAAATGTCCATTTACCAGCAGCAGTGTGCATGAGGCCTTATACTCACCTAGATGGTTGCAACACCAATCTGAGCTGTAGCTGTCCTAAACCGAGTACTGAGTGATCAAAGACTGCTCTGCACACTCACTGCCAGTCAGCGTCTCTGTTTACTGCCCCTCCAGCATTCACTGGAGCATAGCCTGGACTGGCTCTGTGAGGTAAGCCAATGGTGGACTTTAGCCTGCTGAATCTGGGTCACAGAAATGTCATACTTCTCCTTTAATATTAGATGTGCATGGTAGCTGAAAAAAAGCTTTCACAGGCGGGACAGTTTTAGTTCATGGATTTCATGTAATAGTCAAGTTGATCATGAATCCTGTTCCCCACACTGTGTATGCTGTGGGCCTTGTTCACATGGGAGGATAAAATGGGGTCTCTAGTGGGTAATTCTGTCCTTTGCCAGGCACCCCAGAGATATGCAACGTACTGAATAAAATGGCTCATTACACGTGTGTAATTGGCCATGTAGTACTGTGCAACATGGGGAGTGTCTTAGGCAACACTTGGCCCACGGCTGTCTATTGCTTCCCATGTTGTCAGAACATTGATAAACAAAATATTCCATTGTCCTGATTTATTCTTCCTTTCTTCTGGCCAAGTGACATTCTGTTGTGTATGGTCATCTCCCTTTTTTTCTAACAGCATTATTTCCAACAATGAAATATTCCTGTACAGCATGTTAAATGGTATAGCAAAAATCGAAATAACAATTTCCTATTAAACTGCACAATTCCAGTATACTTCATTTGAAGTGATTTAGGGAAAGCACTGAGCATATAATGCCCTTATAATATCTTGTTTAACAACTCTGTAACTGAGGCGTATAGCAGAGCAGGTGGTTTGTTGCATCGATCTGTTTGCTGTACCCATTACATTTCTTTGTTTACTCCGTCCTTGAATCTGTCTTCACTCACGGAAGGGTCTCTCAGCAAGCCACTTAGAGTGACGCTCTAACAATAACATGAGTATCAGATCTCCTTAATCAACCTCACACCACATGCACGATCGCCAATTAAGCATTTTTTACATTCTGGATCATCTTACATGAACAGTTGTAGTAATTAAAGATTATTTTATGGTTTAGTTATTTGAAATGATCTACTTTTAACACTTGATTACTGTAGAGTGAAGCACATATGGGCAATGTGTATATAGCACAATCTGTATTGAGAGGCTACTGCCTTAGATGCTGTGTGGAAATATATTTTAAAATGTTAAGCATGCTTTCTCCGAACTTATTTCACAATGGGTACTCTACTAAAAACGTATGCTAGCATACTTTAACCAAACG
The DNA here is from genome assembly GCF_042186555.1 of Aquarana catesbeiana. Classification (NCBI taxonomy): domain Eukaryota; kingdom Metazoa; phylum Chordata; class Amphibia; order Anura; family Ranidae; genus Aquarana; species Aquarana catesbeiana. The sequence continues at coordinate 693,365,994 of NC_133324.1, forward strand.
TCCCAAGTGACTTTTTTAAACGGTACTGGTTTTATTATAGCATCTGGTTTGGTCTCCTGGTATTCCTGCTGGACAGCTTTCAAAGAAGAGAATTTGGCCAGTTAGCAGGATCACATGCTAACACCTGTAAGCAACTTTGTGGTCAAATGATTCCCACTTTCATTGACAATATTTACAGTGCATCAGAAAATTCTGACAATTTTGTTATATTCAACTCACAGCTGTTTTAGTGCATAAGGAAAGAGGCAAGTAGCATCAATGTAGAAAAAAAAATATATGCAGTATCCCACAAAAGTGAGTACACCCCTCACATTTTTGTAAATATTTTATTCTATCTTTTCATGTGACAACACTGAAGAAATGGCATGTTGCTACAATGTAAAGTAGAGAGTGTACAGCTTGTATAACAGTGTAAATTTGCTGTCCCCTCAAAATAACACAACACACAGCCATTAATGTCTAAACTGCTGGCAACAAAAGTGAGTACACCCCTAAGTGAAAATGTCCAAATTGGGCCCAATTAGCCATTTCCCCTCCCTGGTGTCATGTGACTCGTTAGTGTTACAAGGTCTCATGTGTGAATGGGGAGCAGGTGTGTTAAATTTGGTGTTATCGCTCTCACTCTCTCATACTGGTCACTGGAAGCTCAACATGGCACCTCATGGCAAAGAACTCTCTGAGGATCTGAAAAAAAAGAATTGTTGCTCTACATAAAGATGGCCTAGGCTATAAGAAGCTTGCCAAGATCCTGAAACTGAGCTGCAGCACGGTGGCCAAGACCATACAGCAGTTTAACAGGAGAGGTTCCACTCAGAACAGGCCTCGCCACGGTCAACCAAAGAAGTTGAGTGCTTGTGCTCAGTGTCATATCCAGAGGTTGTCTTTGTGAAATAGACGTTTGAGTGCTTCCATCATTGCTGCTGAGCTTGAAGGGGTGGGGGGTCAGCCTGTGGGTGGTCAGACCATACGCTGCACAATGCATCAAATTGGTCTGCATTGCTGTCATCCCAGAAGGAAGCCTCTTCTAAAGATGATGCACAAGAACGTCAGCAAACAGTTTGCTGAAGACAAGCAGATGGTGTCAAGCGTGTGTGGCGGCAACCAGGTGAGGAGTACAAAGACAAGTGTATCTTGCCTACAGTCAAGCATGGTGGTGAGATTCTCATGGTCTGGGGCTGCATGACTGCTTCCGCACTGGGGAGCTACAGTTCATTGAGGGAACCATGAATGCCAACATGTACTGTGACATACTGAAGCAGAGCATTATCCCTTCCCTTCAGGGACTGGGCCACAGGGCAGTATTCCAACATGATAACGACCCCAAACACACCTCCAAGACGACCACTACCTTGCTAGAGAAGCTGAGGGTAAAGGTGATGGACTGGCCAAGCATGTCTCCAGACCTAAACCCTGTTAATCATCTGTGGGGCATCCTCAAATGGAAGGTGGATAAGCGCAAGGTCTCTAACATCTACCAGCTCCATGATGTGGTCATGGAGGAGTGGAAGAGGACTCCAGTGGCAATCCATGAAACTCCATGCCCAAGATGGTTAAGGCAGTGCTGGAAAATAATGGTGGCCACACAAAATATTGACACTTTGGGCCCAGTTTGAACATTTTCACTTAGTGGTGTACTCACTTTTGTTGCCAGCGGTTTAGACATTAATGACTGTGTGTTGAGTTATTTTGAATATAGACTGTATATATTTTATACTTTTAGTGTAGGTGGTCATCCATCAATTTGTCCATCTGTCTGATAAAAAAAATAAGAAGTATTTAGGTTTAGCAAGGTTATCGTTAGGTGTCTGTCAATCCATCTGTCAGTTTGTCCCTTAAATAAATTACAGCATTTAAACTATAAAAGGTTTAGTTCTGCTAGGTTTTGTGTTTGCTATACAAAAGTTTTTTTTTATGTTAATGACTTTAGGTGGCGGTTTACTGACATATTATGACATGCAGAATGTACAGTGCTGAGGAAGCATACAAGATGCTATGCCTATATAATGGCAGCAGTGATTAGAACAGTGATGAGAGCAATAATATGCACAGAGACACTAACACAATTTATAAGCCCACATACTACATCTGCACAGCTATGGCATGTATGATTCTGATAGGTAACATTCCTTATGTAGAGTGTATCAGGTCACAATGAGAAGGGTGAAGCTCTCTGCATTTTAATACATTCCCAAATATTACTTCTATTAACATAGAACCTTGTTCTGTAAAGACATATGCTATCTACAAGTAGTAAACTAAAAACAAAAGAAGCAGGACACAGATTTGGCAGCAAATTGTGGCTGAGGAAATGCTTCATTCAATGTAGCCAATCTAAAATACAAACACTACAAATACCCTATATCACTGCAAAGTCAACAAAAAATGTTCCCACAAAAAAGTTTGCAGTAGTTAAAGATAGGCAAATAAAAGTGGAAAAATAAACTTTAAGGTGCATAGAGAAGACATAACCTAGCAGCTTAGTACTTGCTACATACAGTATACTGCACTAGTCTTTGCTATGCATAGTGCACTATACCATCACAGTTCCTTTTGTTAGCACCATTGGCCTGAAAAATGTGAAAGTAATTGGTGATGTAAGAAGCCGAAAAAGAGGACATTACACAGCACAGACTTCAGAGAAGTACACTCCTACTATCTTTTTTATTGCCCCTAATTGACCAATGTGTTCTCCAGGGGGTTACAGACAATGCAGTTTGAAGCCCAACTAAAGCAAACTTTTATTTTGTTTTTTTAGGGTAAAGAAGGCTTAAGCCTGGTACACACCATTAGTTGAACAGAAAAAAAACTGTCAGTTTCCGGTTGGAGCCTCTGTTAATGCAGTGATCTCCCCTGCTGTTCTTTTGTGTCCTGACAGAGGGTGCCCCCCCCCGCCAGAACACTCCAGTCAGGTCGGGAGCCGGTTGGCTGCTGGTTTTCCAGCATGCTCCTTCTGTCGAACTGGCTGCCATACACACGGGCTGAAAGTCGGCCAGTTTTTATTGAACCATCCTATGTCGCCCGACATTCGGCCGTGTACTAGGCTTTAGAGTCCTTTTCATTTTTCTGTTGTAGTCTGTGTCTTTACTGAGTTAGAACAGGAAGCGATGGGAGATCTCTCAAGCATAGACCAAATATTTTTAGTTGAATAGGTAAGGGTTAGAACTACTGACAATATTGGTATTGAAGGACCTTTCATTCTATGAATAGTGTAGGACCCCCTGATAATGGAGTACTTTGACACAGCATAATCTTACCATTGAGGACACGTTCATGATCGTTTGTGGTGATTGCTGGTATCCACTCCAACTGTAGGAACGCTTGGCTCGTCAGCCATTGGAGGAGTCCAGAGGTTTAAAGGCCCTGGCCGGGTATTAGCCACAAGCTTTGACAGCTTGTTTAGCTGGTAAGCCTTCAATTCGTTTGGTGATGGATTCACAGTGTGCCTTTTGATTATAGAAGACTCGTCACTGGTTGTCCTCAACATTCCCTCCCCTTCGGGAAGCACCTTGGAAGAGACTGTCATTTATTTACCACTATTGGTTTATCTTGTTGACTTTTTATTTAGTAATTTTCACAATTTAATTTTTGTATTTTTTATGCATTTATACCCATTTTTTGGCACAGTATTGGTTCACTCACCAACTTTTGTTGTATCATTTACGTTATTCACATTACAGCTTCCGATTTTTTCATTACGTAGGTCACGTCATTTGATTGGAATCAAATGTGTGTGCTTTTGAGATTCCCTTCTAAGTCTATTTTTGTAGATTATTTTTATGTTTGTTTTATTCATTTATCGCTTGTGTATTAGATCACATTTGTTCACATATTATTGTCAGTGCAGCTTTTTTTTTTTTCATTGGTATTGCTGTCTGTGCCTTCTTGTCCCTGGTGAACTGATCCTGCCATTTTATTTGGGAGTCAAAGGGAGAGGAAGTGAGCGAATTAAATAATTGGCTGGGCTGGGTTGGTCAGGGCTGGTCAGGGCTGGGCTAGGCTTTAAAGTAACCAGACTATGTGCATTATACATGCATATACTTAACAATCACTAAAAGAGCATTAAATAAGCCTTCACTGACTTCTGTAGCTACCAGAATTGTGGAGAAATTTACAGTATATATAAAATTCACAACAGAGAAAGAAAGCAAGGAAACTTTAACTGTTCCCTGCTTCATCAAAAAACAAAATTAAAATAGTTTGGACCAGGCTTTAAAGTATCCAGACTAAGGGCACGAAAATACATGCATATTCTTAACAAACAATAAAAAAACATTAAAACAAGCCTTACTGACTTCTGTAGCTACAGGCATTGTGGAGAAATGCATCCACAGGATTCACAACAGAGTGACTTCAATTGCAGCTCCTTCCCTCTTATTTTCTGTAGCAGCATAAGCTCACCTCCCTAACTGTGAATGGGCTGATGATGGCAGATCAAAGGTAAAGGTGCTACTGACCACCATTGATTATTTTATATGTCTCATAAAAAATAGACAAAATGAATGTGGGTACAGTGCTGCATGACTAACTGTTAGTCTAATTATCACAGCACTTAAAAAATTAAAAAATGGTATTGAATGGGTATATATAGGTGAGTATTCAAGTGATTAATGTTCATCGTCTGAGTAGAGGTGCACTTTGAGGTAATATTAGAGAATTTGAAAACATAGTGTTTATGGGATGTTATTAGTAGCTGTGAGTGATTTTACATGTTACTTGGATTTTTTTTTCATTATCTTCAGGTATTTACTGTTTATTGGGTATGATTTTATAGAAACTAGATAACCAGACAAGTATTTCTGCTTGTCAATGTAAAAAACACAATCAAAAGTGTTGCAGTCAGCCCTGGAAACCCTTGACCCTGTCAGAGTTAAAATTATTCTAGGATGTTACATACAATATGGGTCACAAAAAAGAGCCTAAAATTAGATCATACCGGTCCACAAACTCCATTTATAAAATGCCCATCTATTCTGATAGCATGTCAAGGTCACAGATTTAAACATTACTACAAATTTTGCATTTCAAACAACTGTGTCCAAATGACCTCTCGCACAATGGTCTATTTGAAATTTGGCCCTTCATAAAACTGTCCCTTCAGCACATTTTTAAAAGTTTACCCAATATCAAAAGTGATACCAAGGGGAAAAAAAGGAAAGAAATTTCTAAAATAAAAAATGGGAAATAGATGCCTCAGCAATGAACTGAATTTTCCTCATAATATAGATGTCTGTAATCTCTGCACAGTGGATGTACAGGCTACAAATAAAGTAAGTCTATCACCACCCACAGAGTCACTTGCACATAAAGCATAGGCTGTAAAAAAGGAGCATCTGTACTTGTCTTTCGGGGGGCCTATGTCTTCATACTCTTCTACGTTTCTGCTTTCTGCAGACTTCCAGGTGTGTTGATTACCTGCTATCCTGCTGCATGCTGGGGTCCTGTAGTGATGTACGAGCCCCCTAAGTATATCTACAGTCAAAAAATCATTTTTTCCATTTTGGATATAGTAGGAAATAAATGTGAGCATTAAGCCTAGGTTCATACTGCTGTGGGATTGAAATTGTGCAAGTTCAGCTGAATCGTTGCCGGCAATAGCTGCTGATTTGGCATGCGATTTGACATGTCAAATCGCATGCCAAATCGTATCAATGTGAACCTAGGCTGAAACAAGTTTTTTTCTTTTTCTTTTTTTTTTTGCCATCTGGGCCATTGGAGAGATTTCCCTTTATTTTACCTGTAGACACAATAGGAAGTGTAAGTAAAGCTCTTTAAAGTAAAGGAAGTAAGTATTCATTGGAAGAAGTGTCCAAATTGAAAGATTTCTCAATTCCTGTTTAAGTGGCAACGTAAAATTTTGGATTTTTTATCTTTTAACTTTTACTTTCAGTGCCAGTGATGATCAGCGGGACAAATAGTGTGGATCTCCCCACAAACAGCAAAAATGGGGGGGGGGGGTCTAACGTCTTGCAACCTGGAAAAACATTTTGGCTTTAGTTACACTTTGGCTTCAAGCTTCTTAAAGTTTTACACAAGATTCACAAAGCTTTCAGCCAAGATTCCCATTCTTTCTAATTGGATTCAATTGGAAAAATGTGTGAATCCTTGGTGAGAGTTGTGTTAGGCCCCTTTCACACATGCGGACCATTCATTTTATCAGTTCATGAAGTTTACATCAGTTTTTCATCAGCTGCTCATCAGATTCTTATCAGTTTTTTATCAGTTTTTACATCCACTACAATGCAAAAACTGACTTTGTTTACATTTGTTTTTCATCCGTTGTGGTTTTTTTTTATGGAGCAAAAAGAGGGCTTGTCACAAAAAATAGGGCGTTTCAAAAAACAGATGTTGACAAATGCAAACTGATGTAATTGGATGATCATCTGCTTACATCCGTTTTTCTATAGATGCAGATTCCAGAGATGATCCATAGATTCCAGAGATGCAGTGATGTCCGTTTTTCATCCTTCAACGGATGGATGAAAAACGGAAAAAACGGTCCACATGTGTGATAGGGGCCTAAGACTTGTGGGAAAAAAATTATAAATATACTCTTTAAATATTCAATAGATTAGTGTCATAACCCATTGGTTCCTTTATACTTCTTGAAACGAAGGGCTAGTTAACACTTCAAAACATGGCTTCAGACACACTTTGTTAAAGCTCTCTGAATGCCAGTCAAAGCTCCTGTCACTAAATAAAATGTTTAGTTTACAGTCCTGTTTACACCTTGCTTTTGCTTGGTGCTTCGGTGAGGCTTCAGTGGGGCTTCAATGAGGTTTTGGTGGAGCTTTGATGGGGCTTTGGTGGGGCTTCAATGAGGCTTCGATGAGGCTTCGGTGGGGCTTCTAGCGAGCTTTGCCATAGACTTCTATGGAGGCTTTGAAGATGCTTTGAAGCACTACTAAAGCTACATGGGTCTAATTTTTTAAGTGAATCCGAAACAAAGTGAAGCAAAAGCAAGGTGTAAACAGGACCGTAAGCTAACCATTTTAGTTAGTGACAGGATTTGGCTTTGAATAGCGTTCAGAGAACTTTAAGTGTAAACTAGCCGTTAATGTATGTTGAAGCCGAAGCAAGTGTAAATGATCCCTAAGACGATCACTTAGCAGAATCTCAGTCCCTTCTCACCGATGTCATTATCATGTCCTTTCTACTAAATCCTTTGAAAAATAAAAGTCTACGAACATTTCATAAGAGCAGGAGATAGAACTTAGGCACAGTGATCTCGCTCATTTGTAATAAATGTATGGAAAAATGCTTTATGTTAAAATTTCTAGACTCTGTATCCTTTTTGTATGTATTTTTGAGTCGATTTTTGGGATGTTGGTACAGAGTCAAAGCTCATTTTGACCAGGCTTCATATACTACGGGTGATCCAGTAACACAGCGTCTACCCAAAACGAAATGCCTGGGAAAATTTAGGCCTTCATCAATGAAAGGATCCAACCTATGACCTCATCCAGCCTCCAAACCTGGATGCATCCATACCCCATGCTCCGATGATAGCTCATTCCCCGATAGTCTTCCCAGTTATATCTTTTCCTATAGTGCTCAAAACACACATTTCGAACCTTTCCAAATCACTTGTGATTATTATTCATGACACACCGTGCGTGGAGCATTTGGATAAACTGCACTGAACAGTACTTTGGATTCCTCAATTCTTTCTCACAAACTCTCAGCTGAGAGTGTGTGTGTGATCTGTTTGGGATTAATCTTTTAGAGAGAGCTGTTGAAGGATTTCTTATTTAACTTGCTGTCTACAAGGTTTCCTTAAAGTAATGCTCTTAGGAGGTCATTGGGCTTTTAAAGGTTATTTGGTTTGTTAGCCTAAACACTAAAACTTTGTGTCCTTTGATTCTGATTAGTGACACTTTAATAAAGTCATTTGAAGTTCAGTGGACTGAATTTTCTGCCATTTCTAATGTTTCTATGGTCACAGGGAAGAGTCCCCAATTCAAACCTGCATATAATCTTTTTGATGCAAATCTTTCTCAACTGTGTAATGTCGTTATCAGATTCCTTTCCTCCTGGCGAACAGATTTTTTTCTTCTAAAGAAAAAAAAAAAAATAGATAAAGGATTGTCTCTCTGCCTCATTGGTTGTCATGATATATATTTTTATGTGACATCTATTCACTGAAGCCGAGTCCCTTTTAGATAACAAAAGGTTGAGAAGATCTTGAAAACGTTTTACTGCTGCTCTCTGGATGGGCCAATAGAAACAAAGACCTTTTGTCTTCCACTTGATTAGATAATAAAGCTAACGCAGACTTTTAAGCGAAACATTTCTTAACATAGCCAGAGATATTTTTTTCCTGCCCTGAAAGTAAGAAAAACTATGTCTAATCGCTTACAATTAAATCATTCATGGTGTGCTCACATTGGAGGAATTAATGCATTTTGTATTAGGTAACAAGTGAACTTTTACAACATGTGAGAACTAAGGGGGGAAAAATTATAGTCCCTCTTTGGTTCACAAGGGGTTTGGTAGTCAGGTCAATGACTTGATTTTCATGGGAAGACTGACTCTGCACAGCATATTCATAGGGTAAACAGGCCTTTTATTGACAGCTGCGGCTTGGAAGGAGAGTGCAGTGTAGTGCCGCGCTATGGTTTGTTGAGAAAAAACAAGGCAATATTTAAAACAAAGCGCTGAATGGGAACAGTGGCTCTTGTGTCCTGAAGTTGACTGACTAATACTTGTTAGCGTCTAGATAAAAGCACTTCTCCCCACACTCCTCCCTTTCTGTGTTATTTTTATGTAAATTGACATGAGAGATGGGCGAGTTGTAATTAAACAATTCTTCTGAAAATGAGAACATGGAAAGAGGAGTGTTATATAGCAACCGAGGTCTTACAAATCTGTATTCCATAATCTTTCATTTCTTAAATTATAGTCAGGTGTTTCTATCTGATTAAGTACCCAGTTAGCGTTAAAAACCTTAAAAAAAAATATTTTATTTGTTCATATAGTGCCGACAAAGTTCACATAGTAGGTAAAAGACACACACACACACACACACATGGACCAGTTTTGGTGGAAGTTAATCAACCTACCATTGTTTTGCATAAACTTCAACAGTCCCTTGGGGATTGTGCTAATCAATAAGGTGGTCCTCCAAGCAAACAGCTAAATCCACAATTCAGATATACACTGCATATATTTACTCTTTTGTCAATTGAGTATTGTAGTTGATGCTTGGAATAAACTACCAGCAAAGGTAGTGAGACAGTCAACAGTAGATGGCTTCAAACGTGCTTGGGACAAACATTGATCTATTGTCAGACAATATAGTTAACGGAAAATAACAAAACAAGAAAAAATTGTCAGACTCAATGGACTACTCGGTCTTTTCTGCCGTCACTTTTCTATCTTTCTAAAGCGTTCTTGGACATACCTCTTCTATTGACTCACTAATTTCTGGTTTGATATTCCATGTTTGGGTCAAAAATTATTAGTCAATAAAGCCCCCTTTTTTTTAATTGAAGAGATATACAAAGACTCTTTAAAAAAAAGAACCCTGCTAGGATTTCCATTAAGGTGGGTGGGGTTGTTGAGGGGAGTGGGGTGGGATTCAGTTTTACTTTGAAAATTAGAAGGCTGAAAGGCTGCTGTATCACTGCTGAGATGAGGGCACTAAGTTGCTCTCCAACAGTCCAGCGATGTGGGCGCACAAAGCCTCGTTCCTCTCCTCCTCCTCTCCACGGCGCTGGCATTGTAACTGTGGGCACCCAGCCGGGCGCTCACTGCACATTCTCGAGCCATGCTGTGGGTTTGCGAATTGCCAGGCATTCTTCTGGGACGTGTCCCAGAAGATTGCAGGGAGGGAGGAGAAGTGAACTTCATACCTGCGCCGCGGCGCCAGGGGAGGAAGTGGGAGCTGGGTGCCTGTCAAAACTGGGCACCCATTCCCCCTCAAAAAAAATGACATGCCAAATGTTGCATGTCAGGGGGTCACCAGTACTTAAAGCGGAAGTTTCATTTTTGGATGGAACTCTGCTTTAAATGAATGTAGCGCTTCTGCTGTGAACCCTGAGAATGAATTGCTTCTTGGCGCCTGCAGCTACAGAGAGCTTGTTTTAAAGCTCATTTACGGATTGACACACTATAAACATCATATACACACACTATATTACCAAAAGTATTGCGACACCTGCCTTTACACACACATGAACTTTAATAGCATTCCATTCTTAGTCTGTATTGAGTTGGCTCGCCCTTTGCAGTTATCAACTCTTCTGGGAAGGCTGTCAACAAGATTTAGGAGATTGTCTATGGGAATGTTTGACCGTTTTTCCAGAAGCGCATTTGTGAGGTCAGGCACTGATGTTGGACGAGAAGGCTTGGCTCGCAATCTCTCTTCTAATTCATCCCAAAGGTGTTTTATCGGGTAGAGGTCAGGACTTTGTGCAGGCCAGTCAAGTTCCTCCACCCCAAACTCACTCATCCATGTCTTTATGGACCTTGCTTTGTGCACCTTGCTTGTGGTCCAAATCATTTGATGGAGGGGAGTTATGCTATGGGGTTGTTTTACAGGGATTGGGCTTGGCCTCTTAGTTCCAGTGAAGAGAACTCTTAAGGCATCAGCATACCAAGACATTTTGGACAATTTCATGCTCCCAACTTTGTGGGAACAGTCTGGGGATGGCCCTTGCTGTTCCAACATGACTGCGCAACAGAGCACAAAGCAAGGTCCATAAATACATGGATGAGCGTGTTTGGGCCTGAGGAACTTGACTGGCCTGCACAGAGTCCTGACCTCAACCCGATAGAACACCTATTGGATGAATTAGATCAGAGACTACGAGCCAGGCCTTCTCATCCAACACCAGTGCCTGACCTCACAAATGCTCTTCTGAAAGATTGGTCAAACATTCTCATAGACACACTCCTAAACCCTTGTATTGTACCCTATAGAGTTGAAGCTGTTATAGCTGCAAAGGGTGGGCCAACTCAATATTAAACCCTACGGACTAAGACTGGGATGCCATTAAGCTTCATGTGCGTGTAAAGGCAGGTGTCTCAATCCTTTTGGTAATATGGTATATGCATATATTTTAGCCCACCGTATGTAGGCAAAGTGAATGTCTCTGCCATGGCCCCAGTTACACGGTCCACAAAGGTCTAATATGCAAGAAATGATTGGCTAAACCACACAAGTGCTTTTTTGACCTTTATTTTTCCTTTGTATTGGCTTCTCAAAATAACAAATACATTCATATAGAGGTTGGATAAGTGTCATGACCTGCTCCTGCTGTCCTCTTTCCTTGCTACCATGCCTCCAGAAAGGGCTTCCTCTGTGTGTTATGGCATGATCCTTCCAGCACCTGAGTCAAACAAATACATTAATATAGAGGTTGGATAAAAAGTTAGAACAGCATAACTCTTTTGATAGTAAAATAGTATTCTTGTATAGAGATGTAAACATTAGACCAAAAAGAAGAACTGAGGCTGCACAAGGTAGAGAGGTATTTGGTTTTAAAAAATGAGGCACAGTTGGGAGCTATGAAATACTTGAGTACTTGAATAAGATATATAAACTTGAATGCTTGGACGTCCATAGCCTGTTGGGCTCTTAAAGAAGAGCCCAACAAAAAAGTGGTTGTAAACCCTTACATATACCCAGTGAAGTGATTGGCTTCAGGTGATACACAGAGATGAAACAAATCATCCTACATAAGTTGTACCTGTTCATCTGCAGTCTTCTCTTTTCTACATCTGTTCAAAGTCCAGAATTTACACAGTTTGTCTAAGTTCACAAAAAAGCAGGTGGAGAGCTGATGTTACACTCTGCAGAGCTCAGTGAGGAGAGCTCTGAGAGCTGATTGGAGGTAAGGAACACCCCCCCACACACACACACAACACACATAAACATAGCCGCGGCTGTCAATCTGCTGGAGGTCTCTCTCTCTGTCACCTTTTTTCTCTTGATGTCAGGAAAACTTGTCAGAAGTGACTAATGTTGATAGCAAAGGAACAAGGCAGCAGACAGAAATGACACTTAGAGCTCTGGACTGAGACAAGTACATAATATAGAGGGTTATACTTTATTCACATATCATGTCTAAGATTTACAACCACTTTAAATCAAAAGGGTGAATAGAGATGAGCAAATATGACTACATCTCTGTTCCTTTGGTTTAAATATTTTTACCATGCTACACCATTTGCTCTACAGTTATTCTGCCTGTCCCATCAGACCTATAAATGCCTTTGGGAAACCTTTGATATTCCCACAGGGATCCGAATAATGACAGGAAGTTAAAGTATGTGAGACAGGATGTCATAAAGACATCAGCAGGAAGGAAATAATTGTAGTCAGTGATAGTAACATGCTTTATTTTTATGCTAGACTTACCTCAGTTGAGTGTGGTCCTGCATTTGTTAATTAATAATGTACGTTGTATGTCTTAGGAAGATGAGTGCTCTTACTGGATCTCCTGTTTTTATTCTGTGTTACTGTAATGTTCCAGTGTATTGTATATATATGTTAGTGTATAGCTGGATATTACAGTTGGCCAGTACTATTTATCAATGAGCAGGGATCCTTCCTACTATATCTTATTTCATTAGATTCCATAAAGCAATTATGTTGCTATTAATTAAAAATTTAAAAAAATCAGTTTCCTGCAAAGAAAGCAATGAAAACGTGTCCTGCTGTTTGCGCTCCCAAACTCTGCTTTGTTGCATGTCTAAGCTTGCTTAAAGATCTTCAGCATCTGGTGCACTTCTGGATCAGGGACGTGCAGTCAGGGGAGGCAGGTGAGGCAAAAAAAAAACCCCCAAAAAAGATTGAGCTTTGAGGGTCATAGCTCGGCAACCTGGGGTCACAGACATCAAAGGTAGCCAAAGTCCAACCCCACCACTGGTCAAAATAATACACACTCCCTTCCAGCCCAGCCCTCCTAACTAGAAGGAAAAAACATGGGTTTATGGGTATAAGATTTACCCATAATCCCATGTTTTTCTCACACAGTTAAGATGGAGAATGAGAATCTTCTACTACTGAAAAGGTACTGTTATAATTAAGCTAAATCATATATTATTATAACATAATAATTTATTATTTATCTATTTATTGTGAAATTACTAGTTATAACTTCAAACTTCAGTAATTTGTCCATTAAGCCACCTGCTTGAGTACAGTTTTTGAAGACATAGTAAATTACCATAAAAACTATAATATAATAATTATTTGTATTTTACTTACTTATGGTAATTAAGCCCTTGCCACCCAGGCCAATTCTGTCACTTCTCTCCTACATGTAAAAATGTAGAATTTTTTTGCTAGAAAATTATTCAGGGAATAAAATGGTGGTTGTAAATAGATACCTAACATGTCACGCTTTAAAATTGCGCACACTTTTGGAATGGCGCTAAACTTCAGTACTTTAAAATCTCCATAGTCGACGCTTTAAAAATGTTTACAGGTTACATGTTTAGGTTTCCTTTCTCTACATCACTAGAGAATATAAGGGCTAATGGAAGAAATCACAGAGTCCAACAGGGAGACCAGGCATCTGACACATCCAGAACAGGGACGTGCAGTGAGGTCAGTGGCTGGTGAGACTCTGACTAGTATCAGAGGCAGATACACACAGGTTACATACGCTGTGAATGTTGGAGCGAGAGCAATAATTTTAGCACTAGACCTCCTCTGTAACTCTGATGCCCCGTACACATGGTCGGATTTTCCGACGGAAAATGTGTGATAGGACCTTGTTGTCGGAAATTCTGACCGTGTGTAGGCTCCATCACACATTTTCCATCGGATTTTCCAACACACAAAGTTTGAGAGCAGGATATAAAATTTTCCGACAACAAAATCCGTTGTCGGAAATTCCGATCGTGTGTACACAAATCCGACGGACAAAGTGCCAAGCATGCTCAGAATAAATAAAGAGATGAAAGCTATTGGCCATTGCCCCGTTTATAGTCCCGACGTACGTGTTTTACGTCACCGCATTTAGAACGATCGAATTTTCCGACAACTTTGTGTGACCGTGTGTATGCAAGACAAGTTTGAGCCAACATCCGTCGGAAAAAATCCATGGATTTTGTTGTCGGAATGTCCGAACAAAGTCCGACCGTGTGTACGGGGCATAAGGCCTCATGTACACTGCTGCTGATAAACGGACATTTAGCAGCAGTTGGGCATTTTTTTCAGCTGCCCCTGAACTCTCCTCAATGTTATCTTGTCAGTACATGTACACAGGGTCGTTTATCGTCGTTTCTAGGCAGTTGAGTTTAGAAGCTTTTTTTGTAAAGCCAAAAAATGCGTTCATGACGGATGTTCAGAGGCATTTGAAATGCCAATTGCCTGCAACAGCTTGTAAACGTGTAAATGCGGTAACTCGCGTTTAGGCGCATTTTGTTTACAGGCGTTTTTAATGGAGATACATTTTTGACTATATGCAATGCAAAAAACGCTTCTAAATGCAAGCGCGGCTAAACGCTGCACATCAGATGTTTTTAAACATCGGTTACTATCTGTCAAGTTAAATCGTTCAGGAGAGGTTTTAAACGTCCCATGTACATGAAGCCTAAAAGTGGTTGTAAAGGTAGAACTCTCTGAATGCAGCACTCGCCCCCCTTATGCTTACCTGAGACCGATCTCTAATCAGCGCTGAGCCCAATAGCAGCATCACTGCTCTCTCTCGTCTCACTGGCTCAGAGGCAGCAGCGGGAGCCATTGGCTCATGCTAATCAAAAATAGTGATGAGGGACCAGGGGGCGGTGCCGAGCCTCACTGTGTGTGCCAATGGACACACAGAGCACAGCTCGGGATCGAGCCTGTATGTGTGCCACTATAGGAAGCGGCTTCCTATGGTGGCATGCAGAGAAGAGTTGGCGCAGAGCTGGGGCCCAGCAGGGGACCCGAGGATTGGATCTGTTCTGTGCAAGAAGTATGACATGTTTATTTAAAAAAAAAAAAACTTTGCAATCACTGTAACTCAATAATTGTATTTGATATTCTTTAAGCAGTCCTTATTCTGTATAACATGATTTGTATTTAGAATATTTTGGCAACTGAGACTAATGAGTAGTTGAAATACAGGTTACTACAATGTAAAAATAAATACAACCAAATGCACTGACTAAAGCTGGCCATAGATGGATAGAATTTTTGAAAGAGCATTCTTAAGAGATAAGTTCACCTTTTAACAATAAAAAAATAAATATTTTTTTGCAGGTAAAAAAATGTGCATTTAGTATTTTTTGTATTGGGAGCCTGTAAAGCATTGAACCAGCGATCAGCAGATTGCTGATGCCATGCAGGTCTCCTGCAGACTTGTCAGTATATCTTGTATAAGCAAGCAGATACTCACTGGCTGGAAGAATAAATGAACTACTACACCACTCAACAGTGCCGTGGTAGTTCATTGAAAATTATAAGCCAACAGCCGCAAAGGCTGTCAGGACTTGTAGTTTCCCATTCACAGAGGACTGTGAATGAGTGACATGGCCGGGCAGGTGGAGCCCCGCACGCCCTCCAGCGGGAGCCTGGAAAAGATGCCCACCTGTTGTCATTGGGGAGGAGGAATGGCTGCAGCTGCTGGATCATGTTACATATTCCACCCTAAATGTGGGTAAAACATGTAACATGTAAACTTATCCTTTAAGAAAAGAAAAGTATTTGTATGAAATTTCTCAGAACATTTGTTTGCCATCCATTTGATTTTGAAAAATAATGGACTTTACCCAGCGAAAACCACATACAATAATAAAGATGTGTTTGTTCGAGAAAAGTTTTCCGTCCTGCTCCTTCAAATGTTCTTGTCACTACGGTAGAAAACGAACCTCAATTTGACCCACTAATGATCAGAAAAATGAACAAACTTTCTTAGAACCTTCTTTTCCTTCGAATTTTCGTTTGAAATTCTACTCATCTATGGCCAGTTTTACTAATGTCGGGTACGCACGTGCCGAATGTCAGGAAACAATGGGCTGTTAAAAAAAAAAATTCGACCCGTGTGTATGTGGGACATGCATGAGCGCTGATCGGAGTGTTCTGGCGGCAGGGAGGGGCGTCCCCATCAGAACACAACAACTCAGTGGGGGAGTTCGCTGAACTAACCTTGCATGGAGCTGTCAGTTTTTTTTCATGCAACCCAACGGTTCCCAAGCTACCCAGCTATAAACTGTTATGCCCCGTACACACAATAGGATTTTCCAACGGAAAATGTTCTATGGGAGCTTGTTGTCGGAAATTCCGACCGTGTGTAGGCTCCATCGGACATTTTCCATCGGAATTTCCGACACACAAAATTTGAGATCTGGATCTCAAATTTTCCGACAACAAAATCCGTTGTCGTAAATTCTGATCATGTGTACACAATTCTGACACACAAAGTTCCACGCATGCTGGGAATCAAGCAGAAGAGCCGCACTGGCTATTGAACTTCATTTTTCTCGGCTTGTCATACATGTTGTACGTCACAGCGTTCTTGACGTTTGGAATTTCCAACAACATTTGTGTGACCGTGTGTATGCAAGACAAGTTTGAGCCAACATCTGTCGGAAAAAATCCATGTATTTTGTTGTCGGAATGTCCGATCAATGTCCGATCGTGTGAAAGGGGCATAAGGCTTGATGTACACAGGACATTTTAAAACCTCTCCTGAACCATTTAACTTGACATTTAGTAACCGACGTTTAAAAATGTACTTTGTGACGCGTTTATATACGGAATTTCCGACAAGATTTGTGTGACCGTCTGTATGCAAGACAAATTTGAGCCAACATCCGTTGGAAAAAAAAACATGGATTTTGTTGTCGGAAAATCCTATCCTGTGTACGGGGCATTAGTGTGTACCCGGCTTTAGTAGTAGAGCAATAGGAATTAAAGCCCTGAACCTTTGCAACTTCAATGGCCTGTTCGCAATAGGGGGTTGTGGTAATGCAATGTGGACTTCTGATACAACACGCCAGACATGTGGCATTTTCACACAGCGCTCCATGATGCCCAGGTGGTTCATATTGTACTCACTCCTAGGTGTATTGTGTGTCATTCAAAATGAAAGATTAAAAATGGTAATTACCATCATTTTCTTCTGACAGATTCTCTTGATCCTTGCTATCTATTTTGAAAGCCCACTATGCGCCTTTGATTTCAGAGGCTGATGAAACTGTATCAAGGCGTTTTCTACAGCCATAACTAACGAACACCCTGCATTGTTCCAAAGATGTATACATATGACTGGTAAACTAAAATATTAAAACCATATGGGTTAAGGTTTTGGATGGTTTTATTACTCTTTTGGCTCAGTAGAGAAATATGTTATATAAGATATGGATTTTAAATAAGTGAAAAGGAGAAAAAGCTGATCAGGAGCTTAGAATAATGCTTTCCTTATAAGTACAAACGGAGCAAGCTTCATCACAAAAAGAAGAAAATATAAATATCTTACATAATTTTCCCTAGATCACTTACATGCTGCATTTTTTTGCAAAATTGCAAACTCAAGATTTAAAGTAGAATTCCAGGTTTCACTGTACTTTACGTAGTTCATTTGTGCTAGTTATTTCTATTACTAAATGATGTGGCTGCTGCTTGTACTGTAATACACTGTAGTAGCATTAACTACATACAGTAAACAGTGCTGTGTATCAGCAGCAGTACAGGCATCTTCCTATCTGCTGCTGGAGTAAAAGAGAGCTTGGCTGAGTGCTTCTTCACAGTTCAGGAGAAGCCTTGTATTTTTGTAAATGAATAAAAGGCGGTTTCTTTTAATTGGCTGAGGTGGAGGGTGAATACCCTTACAATTTCACCTCAACAAATCAGATAAAGTTTTATTTATTGATAAAAATACAATTTCAGCACCATATGGTAGGTCGCCTGTACTGCTGACAAAACACAGTGACACTGGAGTCACATATGTACAATTCGCATGACAGGCGAATGTGTCCAGCTCTCAATGAAGCCGGTTCACACATGTCCTGGACGGCTGCGGTGCGCATTCCAAAAGGGTCCTATGCGTTTTTGGGGCAGGTTCAGGTGCAAATTCAGGCAAACATTTGGACCTGAATCGCAAATGAACCAGTGAACAGAAATGCACTGGACCCCATGCTGAGAACCGCGGCTGCACATATGTGAACCTGACCTTAATGCTACTATGGTAAATTACAGCACATGTAGTGATTGCATGAATTGGTAACGTAAATAAACTGGATCATAGAAACTATTTAGAGAGGAATTCCAGGTATGGATATTTTTACATAGTTACAATGCATATACAGTACCATACCTGTGGGATTCCTCTAGAAGCTGGAAAACACTGTAGTAGACACCTCTGCTACAATGACCTCCACTAGCTTTGAGTTTCTGTGCTGAGCGACTGCCCTGCTGCATTGTTAACGTAGGAGGTCAGCCACTGAGCATGGGTGTCATTCGTAGAATGCTTAGCATTTTCTCAATGAATGCAAAGCATCCTCTGATTGGACGACATGGAGAGCATGATGTCACTGCCCTTCCTTTCCACCTTATCCAATTAGAGAACTCTTTGCATGCCTTGAGAAAATGCAAATCATTCTCTGAATGGTGCCAGTGCCCAATGGCTGGTCTACTGTGTTCATAATTCAGCAGGGCATCTACTTGGCACTGGACCCAGAAGCTAGTGAAGATTACTGTAGTGGTGTGCTACAATGATTTCCAGTTTTTAGAGGGATCCCACAGGTATGGTATATACTGTACATAGTCACATTGGTCCAAACTGGACTTTTCACTTGCAATGTAGAACTTAGAATTTAGACATTTTGGCACACAGCACAAGAATTAATCATATTTTCATGCCTAGGAGTCACAGGTGTACAGCCATGGCCAGCAGCCTGTACTAATCAATGACAGGCTGTCAGACAAAGCAGCTGTATGCCTGTAACCGCACATCCAAGTGGTTACACATGTACAGGGAGAGGCCTTGGCCTTGGGTGTAAATATACCAAAGGAATCAGTTCACTAAGTTATGTGGGGGAGGGGGCACTCATCTCGACTCTCTTTAATTCCAGCAGCAGACAGGAAATTCCCCATACTGCTGCCGGAACACAGTGCCACTTATTAAATGTAGCTAATGCTACTACATTATATTACAGCATACTCAGTCTCAGCATTGTTTAGTAATGGAAATAGTTTGTTTGGGCCACCTTGACCCAAACTATTTAAAGTGCATTGAAATTCTGTAAAATCTTCTTTAATACGTAACTAATAAAAACATCTTGGTTACCCATCTTTTGAGACTAGTCTATCCTTTTTATATGTTCTAGTAAAACCTGAAAATTTAGATTGAAATATGCTATCTGGCCAAATGTATGTCCAATTTATTGAGTTCAGGTGTTTCCAACAAAGGACATTGTCATCGCTATAGCATACAAACCAATTTTTTACAAATGTGTTCTTTTAATCTTGTGAACAGTTTGGGCCAGACCCTTTTCTTTTCAACCATAACTGTGGCCTTCTTGCACAAGGCTACTGTATGTCGAGAAAGACACGATTTGATGAGTTTGGGAAGATTTTAAGTGGCCTGCATGAACCCCTGTCTTCAACCCTTTGGGGTAACTTAAAATAACCCTTTGGGATAAAGTAAAATGCCTATTATTATGAATGCTAAGTGTTCACAAATTCCCCCACCAGAGTATCACTTTACTCCATTTATCCACAAACTTAATTATCATTTCTGAGCAATTTAGACTTAAGGAAGAGCTGTTCTATAGAACAGTGACAAGAAGCTTTAGGCCCACCTAAAAGTCTAGGAAAAGGTTTGCTCAGTCTAGCAATTGAAATGTGACATAAAACTTAGATCCTGAATTTATAAAGAATAACCAAACAGTACTGCTATATTCTGTCATTCATACAAGAAGGGTACTTTCATGTTGTTGGAAGGTTTAAATAGTCTAGAAAAGCCCTTGTTTGCAATAGCAGCAGAAAATATATTGAGCTATACCAGACCCAGTATGGTTTAGACCACAGTGTTCGGAGTAAATAAATCACTTGAAACAAGCCTTGCGACCAGCGAGGGAAGGAATTCTCATTAACAACTGCTTTTAATACACAAACAGGACTTTGTATGCGCTCTGACTCATAAATGTTTTCTTTTGCAATTGATGAAATCGCAAGCTGTGAGCAAAAGTCTCCAAGGCCAAAAGTTTTTAATATTAAAAGATTAAAGTAAAGGCAAAGCATCTCTGATGTATCCTTTATAGTTGCCACAGTTTGTATTCAATCAGGCAGTAATGTTCTCTACAGTGCTGCCTTTAAAAACATTATTCTTTGGGTTTTTTTTATTTTTTCAATTTTTTTTTGCAAAAGCAACATTTGGTTAACAGTTTTTCTTACTATCATATCACAAGCACATCATTGATTAATATGATCCCCTCTAATAATATTGCACACAGTGGTAATCATGCGTGTCTTAGACATCTGTGATTGACATATCGGACTGGAATATGCAGGGCCCATCAATGAATAAAAACTGAAAGCCCCATAAAAACTATTACAATAATTTAAATAAAGCCACCTACAGACTTGCAGGTATTTTTTATTGGTGTCACTATCAGGGCACTGATCCATAACTATTATGTGTAGCCAATGCTGGAGCCGGTGCATGTAGACAGGAAAGAGAGGTTAGCAGCACTAAGATGCAAAAAAGGTAAAAAAAAAAAAAAAAAAAAAAAAGTATTTTATGCAAAACAAAATAAACAAGACAATTCATTGTGACAGATGGGGGTTGATTTACTAAAACTGTGGAGTGCAAAATCTGCCTCAGCTCTACATAGAAACCAATCAGCTTCCAGGTTTTTGTAGTCAAAACTTAATTGAACAAGCTGAAGTTAGCAAATGATTGGTTAGCATGCACAGCTGCACCAGATTTTGCACTCTCCAGTTTTAATACATTAACCCCACAGTGCTTTAGAAAATGTCATCCAGTTACGTCTTTGGTCTACTTTAATGCATCTTCTTGCCCTAGTGCCTGCTAAAATCACAATTAGGGAAAGTCAGAAGGTTCTCAAGACCCTTTCAGCAGATGAAGAATTGGAATATCATGGCTTACATGCTCTGTACTTGTGCCAGCAGAAGGTAGTTTCATCCCATCCTCTATTTTCTTCAGCAAAGGTTGGCACTGAGGTCATTGAAGTAGAAAATGGTGTTAAAGGGGCTATTCTTATGAGGGGAGTGGTGGGAACTCTTACAATTTCCTGTTCTTGAACCCACTGGCCAAACTTGATGGTTTGGATTATATTTAGTATTTAATGAAGATGATTGTTTAACATCTGCAAGTTTGTGTGAGATTATTCTTTTTCATCTCTTAACAAGAACAGAGAAATATAACTAAATGCAGTTAAAATATGCCTAAAGCACTGAAAACTGCGCACACATAACTATTTATTCCTGACAGTTGCAGAGTAAGTAAACGCTCCTAATTTATTTTATTTCAACACCAGTTGTTTAAAGTAGCATTAAAGTAATCATTCAGTAGGAATTAACATGTACACCCGTAGTGAAAGCTCCAATAAAACTTTGATCATACGCTTAGTTCTCTTGTTAGTTTTATTTTAGCGGATTCATGTATACTGTCTGGAATAGACCACATATAAAATGCAGATTCATTTAGACTACCATATATTAAATAGGGCCCACTTATTACAATTACTACTGTCATGATCACACTCAACTTATCTGTAGGCACAAAAAAAGCCCGGGGCGGGATTTTAGCTGGAGGTTTTAAAGACATAAGGGGCACCTTTTAAAGTGCAGATCAGTATCTAATACTTTCACTTTACTCCCCTTCTGATGCAGGGAGCATGGAGAAGAAGCCTTGTGTAAGCTCCTGGTCAGTCCCAGTTAGAGCTTACACAGGGATATGAACTTTAGCCCTGCCCCCATGTGATAGCACTGGGTGTATCAACAAGCACCAGCACTGTCACATGAGAGAAAGGGGAGTCAATAATTTCCATAGTGTGACTGGGGAATGATGGGAGGGTTACTGAGTACTAAAGTGAACACCTTTGCTTTGCCCTGAATGGACAGAGAACATTAAGCACCCTCATGAGACCATGTAAAGCGCTGTGTAAATTGATGTAGATTTCAATAGGAGAATGATATTACAAGAGGTACCTATATGCATGTCCCTAATTGATTTTTTTAATGTGTCCTAACTGTGGTAGGCATTCTTTTTTCTCCCCTACTTCACCTGCAGGTTCTGTTTTGGCTACAGCATTTTTATATTTTGTATATTGTGAATGGAAAGCAGACCCTCGGTCTCACTGAATCTACTGATACCATGGTTTTGTGCTATATTGTTTCTATTCTCTTGTTCTAGCAGATATACACTAATTCCCTGCTTCCTATTTCTTATGTATGCATGCATCACCTAAGTGTGTTCATAGACATATGTAAGTAAAAGTGATTTGCTTAAGCTGGCCATCCTCTATGTGAATTTCGACATTTTTCTGATAAACTGACTTAAATTCGCTTAATGGGTGGTCCTGTCAACCACCTCTTGCCCAACACTCTTTGATTGAAAGTGTTTGGCAGAACAACGGCTGCATCAAATCAGATGCAGCCACTAAAGTCTGCAGTCAAAATACAATAGTTACAGTGGGAGATTCTTCCATCCACACTGTAGAGCGTTAATGGAGTAATCAGGTACACATTTTTTTGTTAGCCTGCAGACTAAATTAAATAAAAGATTAGCAGTGTATGGCTAGTTTTAGTCCTTTCTGTACCTTTGAATCTTACGTGAGTTAAGGGAAATCCTTTAACATATAAAACATTTCACATTATCACATGACACAGAGCCAATTGGAAGCATAAAAGGAAATGGTTTGTCCCTGAACTGGCTGGTTGGTGTGACAAAAGACTTTCCAGACTGTATACCTCCCACACTCCTTTATTTAAAGATTAGTAGACTGTATAGACCCAAAAATACAACCTGGCTGATAGCATTTTCTCCTGATATGTTTTTCTGCCAAGCGTATTTTAGGGTAGCTTTAGATTCCATCATCACCTAATCTTGGCTACTTCATCAGTATTGGCAGAAAGTCATGTAATATCTGCCTTTGCCTTGGTTCCTAACTAATATCAAAGGTGAGACTAGAGAAGTTGGTGGAGCACAGTCCAATAACTGAGTCCATCAATGAGTCACTGATGTAACTGTGACCCAAAAATACTGCTGCTTATATGTATATACAATTTCTTGGTGATAATGCTGCCCAACAGTTTCTTGTACATGGTGTTTAAATAAGTTGTGCTAGACTTTGAGACTTCTCTATATTACAGCCTTCTTTCCACAGCTGTTTTTTATGTGTTCTCCCTGCTATAACCTATGTTGATGGACCATGTCAACAGAAAGTGTTCTACTGCTCCACATTGAGCAATGTAGTTCAGCCTACAGCCTGCCACTGGATGATTTCACTCTAAAGAGGATTGAGACTTTTTCCACTGTTGAAATTTAGCTGACAATTTTAAGTGTCTCCAGGAAATTCACTTCCCCTCCAAAGAACACATTACTGGCCGTATAACTGACTCCTGGCTGGTATCATGTTGCTCCTTTATGACTTTTCTGTTCACTGCCTTTATGACAGTGTTGGGGTCCTCCCTTGATTCTCACGTTAACCCCTCCTCTGTTGCTTTGCCATCAGCAGTATAGGGATTATGCTGTCTGAATGCCAGACACGGCAAAAACATTGTCTTTTGGCTAAGGCCAAGTTTGTGAATATACAGTTTCCCAGAAACTCTGCATGCATTGTATTATTTTTACTTATGCCACAAAATGAGCAAATCGAAGATTGCCTTCCTGGCTTGAGTGGGGCAATAGCTGGAAATTATAGGCATAGGGATTCAATACATCGGGAATGTTCAGAAGTCTTTATAACTTTACAAGTCTGCACAGAGGGGAAAACTATTAACTTCTCAAGAGTTTTACAATGAAATCATAGACATTATCTTCATTGGTTGCATTTTTTCTTATGCATAATGCAGTATAATTTTAATAGAAATTCCTTGAGCACTGTATCATTTTAGTAAAGGTTTGTTTAGCACAGTTCTATATATGGAAGACTGACTTACAACATCAGAACGACAACACCAGAATGGTGCAGAAAAAGGATAGTTGCACATGAGCAATCTCTTCTACCTTTTCAGCAGCATTAGGGGTCAAGGAAAATTATTTTTCTTTATTCAGATTTGAAGTTTGTTGTATATCTATTAGAAAGGCTCAGTAATAAGAAACTTCCTAATGCCGCATACACACTGTTGGACTTTTCAGCTACAAAAGTCCGACAGCCTGTCCGACAGACTTTCGACAAACTTTCGATGGACTTTTGGCAGACTTTCAACAGACTTTCTAATGACTTGACTTGCCTACACACGATCACACCAAAGTCCAGATTCATACGTGATGACGTACACTGGACTAAAATAAGGAAGTTGATAGCCAGTAGCCAATAGCTGCTCTAGCGTGGGTTTCTGTCCGTCGGACTAGCATACAGACGAGCGGATTTCTGGGTCTGGCGGAGTTACGTCGTAAAGATTTGAAGCATGTTCCAAATCTAAAGTCCGTCAGATTTGTGACTGGAAAAGTCCGCTGAAGGTCCGGTGAAGCCCACACACGATCGGATTGTCCGCCGGATTTGGTCCGTCGGCGTCCGTCGGACAAGTCCGGTCAAAAAGTCTGACCATGTGTACGCGGCATTACATGCAGTTTATTAGATTACATAAGCCTAAATTGGTCTGCAACCAAAATATTAATTTACTTTGGACAGAGTAGGGGCACTATCAGGCTTCATTGTTGTGATCCCATTGCAGAGGTTTCTCTTTACTTTCTGTCATATCACCTGTTGTTGCTCTTACATACCAGGAAATGAGAGGAACTCTCTCAAATGGGGACACAGACAGCAATAAAATCCTGACTAAGCCTTTCCCATTTTATCAAAATTTCACTTTGGGGTGTAACTAGAAATTACAGAGCCCTATAGGAAGGATTTTAATAGGCCCCAACAGGAAAAAAACAAAAACATTGGACAACCTATTTATCATGGCAGATGACAAAAGCCTGAAGAGGATGTGGTGGTGATTTTCAGGTAAGATTTGTGGAGGGGAAGGGTGGGTTTTATTTGCCAAGAAAAAAATGATAAAGGCTGATACACACTGGCCAAAAATCGGCCAGTTCAACAGAAACTGGCCGACATTTGGCCAGTGTGTACAGCAACCTGTCCAACAGCAGCCTGCCTTACGTCCAGCTTCTGTTGAACGGGCATGTTGGAAAATCAGCAGCCAATTGGCATCTGATTAGTGCTGGCAGCCAATGGCTTGTGGTGGAGAGTGGTGAAAGCAGTCCTCTGCCAGCTTTTTGTTTACCAGCGAAAATCAGCTGAGCAGTCACTGCATCTGCAAGTCCGCTCTGATGGTGGTCTAAATGGGGCATGATTTAACTACAGAAGCTTACACCTATCACCCATCCTGATCCCTGGGTTGCTGACTGGGTGCATTTGACCAGTGCTGCTGTACATAGGCCATGCACATGGCCATACATGGGCAGATATCTTGATAACAACTTTAGATTCAAGAATTGCCTTTTTTTCTAGCATCTCTTTTGGCTGCAAATTGGTAAAATAAATTTTCTTTTCAAGGAAATGTATTCCTGAATAATAAACATTATATACATAGCTACCTACCGTAACTAATACTCAGATTTGTTGAGTAGCTTTTAAGTTAACCTTTGGCTAGGCTATGGAGATTCACGTAGTCACATATTCTAAACAGGCTTTTAAACAAACCCTCACTGAACTCTGTAGCTGCAGACACTGTGAAACAATTCATCCTCAAAATCCTCAAAATTCCAAGTAGTTCTCTGCAACTCAGCAATCCTCCTCCCAGAAGTAACTCAACAGCCTTCCAGCCTTCTAGTCTATACTATAATCACATCATGTGCCCTGGAAGGTGGAAACTGAGTCAAATGAGCTGTTAAGAGTATGTCCACCTTCTGTGTAATTTGATGAAATGCTGCAGAGAGTCTGCAGCTACAAAGGTCAGGGAAGGCTTCTTTAAAAGATCATTTACTGCTTGTAAAGTAATGATGAGCCCAGGTGGCTGACAGGCAATCATAGGCGATGGAGGCATTCCCCACCATGCATTCCATTGCATACATGCAGCTGTGGGGCAGGGAATTCCTTCGCTGACTATGATTGGCTGTTGGCTTTGACAGCTTCCTGGTGAGATAAATTCAGGCCGGTTCAGACAAATGCCTGAACCTATCTGAGCTCATCCCTATTGTTAAAATATATGAGTATTTGAATGTCCAGAGCTGGGCCACAGGATCAGTTTAAATTTAAAATTGCAGCCTGACGTTATCTGAGACAAATGTTAACACCCATTATTCTGTCTTCCTTCAAAGCACCCTAAACCATTAAGTTTTTTAAGTTAGGTATTATCTCTTTGGTTAGAATTATATCACACTAATTGTTTATACAGAGTCTGCTCTCTGGTCCTCTTTGTGACTAATGATGGCAGCAGAGCTTGTTTAAAAAAGGTTAAGAGGAAAGAACAATAATTACCTGATAACACTGGAATTAAATGGTTCATGAGGAATCTGAAAAATGACTGATGCTTACATTAGTAAAGAATCATTGGGGTTTTCAGAAAAAAGACTGAATACAGCCATTATTTTGCTTTCTTGTTGACACCTGTAAATTTGATAAACACTGTATTACCAAAAGTATTGGGACACATGCCTTTATACGCACATGAACTTTAATAGCATCCCAGTCTTAGTCCGTAGGGTTCAATATTGAGTTGCCCCCCCTTTGCAGCTATAACAGCTTCAACTCTTCTGGGAAGGCTGTCCACAGGGTTTATTTGAGGTAAAAAGATCTCGCGCATAAAGTCTAATCACACATAGTGTAAAATTACTAATAATAAAATCAATAGTGAAACTCCTGTGAATAAAATACAATAAACATAAAATATCGCAATAATTAGTGTATATGTAAAGTCAAAGTGAAAAGTGCTTGGTGCCAGTGTATCAAGAATAAAGTTCATAAGGTGAACCAGTGATTAACTGGATTTTGGCTGTGAAGCTTCATAAGCTGACTGGAGTCCAGTAAGCGTTCATACAGGTCTTCATGAAAAAATTTACTGATAGTATTAGGCTCTCAGAACTCTCACCTTAAAACCGATTGAATCAGGCATCATTAGGTGTCTTGTGATTGGTGTTGTATTTTTCATCTTAGTAATATTCAGACATTTCCATCTGTTGGTAATGGCTTAGTTCTTTTCCTTTCCGCTCTTCATACAGTAGGCCAACCTATTAGAGCAAATTCCACCAAGGCTCAAAAGGCCCGGTGGAGAGGAAGGGAAAAAAGGAAAGCCTCCAATGGTGTAGTATTATGGTAAGTAAAAAAGCTTTATTAATAGGCTAAAAGGTGGTCTCTTACAATTAAAAACATTAAAAACTCGCATGTACAAAAGGAGCGGCGTTTGGGGCGCCTCCTTACATGACTTCCGGTTTATGTCTGCTCTCCGCCACGCCCTACGCGTTACGTCACCGCTCGTGACTTCATCTGGGGAACCGGATTGGTCAGAGAGGGATGTCTTTTATATTAGGAAGTGTTATAGCGGCCATTTTCTTGTGGTCTGCTTAGATATAACAGCGCTGCCATCTTTATGGTGGCAAATACATATAGATAGCGGCCATGTTTTTGTGGATGGGACAATGATTATCATGAATGCTACTGTATGCAATGATGTGAACTTGATACTCGCGTATACATTCATGAATTTAGATACAATTAAGATATAATCACAGGGATACTCGAGAAATACTCCAGAGAGAAAGTGAATTAAGACAAAATATATTAAATAGGGCACATCAGTCGTATACCGCGGCACTTGAGGAGATGTCCTCATACATATACATACTCTAAATACAATATGGATACGTATATAGATAGGTATAAAGTGTACATAAAAGCTGAATTCATACCGATCATTAAAACTAATATATGTATCTAAAATAGATAAATTTAGATAAAAATAAATATATATTTAACTAGTGAGTAAAATCAATGCTTAAAGATAAAATGAATTGTAATTAAAAATGATTTAAAAATTGCTTAGAAAGCAATTTAGGTCGAACTCCACGTTCATACCTCTGGGGGTTAATGTACGCATAGTGTGTATCCAGTAGCACTCCCTTTGACTGATGGTCCTTATTTTGTGGCTACCTCTCCATGACCCTTTGTATTGTATCTATACCCCAAAATTGGAGGTGTATGGGGTCCTGATTGTGTACTGCTGTAAAATGTTTTGATACGTTATGTTTGGGATTTCCTTTTTTGATGTTTTGGATGTGTTCTTTTATTCTTGTTTTGAGGGCCCTCTTGGTACGTCCTACATATTGGAGTTTACAGCTGCATTGCAGCACATATACTACTCCCTCAGTATGGCATCCTATAATGTCGCTGATCTTGAATGTCTCTCTTGTGGTGGTAGCTGTGAATTCTGTTCTTTTGCCCTGAAATTTACATGCATAGCAATTTCTGCAGGGAAAGAAACTCTTTCCTGTGAAAAAAGAATAAGGTGCTTTACAGGGAGGTTCTATTACTGAATTCACCATCATATCTCTAATGGTTGGTGCTCTCTTGTATATAATGCTTGGTAAATCCGGTAGTATATTATTTAAGTCTCTGTCATTCTTGAGAATATGCCAGTGACGTTGAATTATTTTTGATATTTGTTTGCACTGTACATTATAGTCTAAAAAAGGGCTCGGTGTCTCTTGTTGGAATTTTTTTTGGGTTTATTTTCCAACATTTTGGTTCTATCCATATTGTTGACTTGTTGTATTTGTTCCTCTATCCATGCCTCCTCATATCCCTTTGTCTTAAATCTTGTTCCAATTAGTCTGGCTTGTTCTTTGTAGTCTTCTTCTCTTTTGCAGTTCCTTTTGATTCTGACAAATTGTCCTTTTGGGATATTATAGAGCCAGACTAAAAATAATTCAACATCACTGGCATATTCTCAAGAACGACAGAGACTACATTGAGTAATGAAGGAATAAACTTTTCCTTCATTACTCATCCACAGCGCGAAGGACATCTTCACTTGTCCACAGGGTTTAGGAGTGTGTCTATGGGAATGTTTGACCATTCTTCCAGAAGCACATTTGTGAGGTCAGGCACTGATGTTGGCCTTCTCGTCCAACATCAGTGCCTGACCTCACAAATGTGCTTCTGGAAGAATGGTCAAACATTCCCATAGACAAAATCCTAAACTTTGTTGACAGCCTTCCCAGAACAGTTGAAGCTGTTATACCTGCAAAGGGTGGGTCAACTCAATATTGAACCCTACAGACTAAGACTGGGATGGCATTAAAGTTCATGTAAAGGCAGGTGTCCCAATACTTTTGGTAATATAATATATGTTCATATAGTGTATGATTGCTCTTAAAGCCCAAGCACATATATTCCTTTCTCTGAAATAGATAACAGGTAGAGTTTCTATATTTTACCAATGATTATTGTGGTCATTTACACCAGACACAACAAAATGTGTTTCTTTGCAGCCACTTCTAAAGTTCCCCCTTGGATCCTGGCAAGGTTTACGTTGAAGTGTTGAAGGTATCTGGTAGCTTTCCACCTTACATGTGTATTCAAGCTTCAGGCATTTTTGTTTTAGCCAATGGAAAGCACTAGGGGGGGACCATTTCTTACAGACTACAAAACATGTGAAGTACTATACGTCTGAAAAAACGCTAAAGAGCATTTACAGTGTAATTCCTATTGAAGTCTATGGGGCCGAAAACGCCAAAATCTGCCTCAAAAGTAACTCTTGTAGCCTTTGGAGTAATACGTGTCAAGCTTCATGTGCCTGAGCACTCATATGTGAATGTCCAGAATTAAATTACATTGGATTTTGTTTGTTGAGAGTTTTGGAATTGTTGAGCTTGGAGCTACAGAATGCTCAGGTGTGAATAGGACCTTAGCGGAAAGAGTTGTATTCCAAGAACAAGAGTCTTCAGTTGCGTATGAAGAAATGAGTTAGGCTTAAATTTTGTAATGATTTCTTATTATCGCTAAAGCGATAAAGGAATGTTAAAATGAACTGGATGATTCTCAACCTTAAAGCTACTTCCTGTATTTAACTAGATAGTTGTGGCAGCCAGTTGGTATAGTATGCAAAATGGTAGCTTCTCTTTTGGAAATAACCATCATTTTCAAGGTGTTTCTTCACTTCTTTCACATTTGTGCCAGCTTACAGTGGCCCTATAACCTCTATAATCCTATACATCATTTGTAAGAGAACTTGTACCCTGTAATGATGGAATAATACAGTGTTTTTTCAGACAATTTTTATATGACTTAAAAGACACTGGCAAACTGTGTTATAGGTAAGTATGTTTTCTTTAACACGATTGTGTTTTCTCAGTGTCTTACATAGACAGAGCAGCTCCTTGTTGTAAAGGTGTTAAAATATGAGCGAATTGCTACAATATGCCAGTTTCCTAAGATCTATGAAACAGTTCTAAGTGTTTCCAAAATTAAACATTATTTACACTAGTATAGGTCTCGTTGTCTTGAAGGTGTTAACCGTCAGTAGTAACTGTTTTATGTCAATTTCTAAAGAGCTGAGCAATGACTTCATGCCCTTCTGTTTTTAGCTTCATCAAAGAGACTGTCTTGCGTTTGTGTTCACCGTATCTTGGAGGGTTTGGAAGCACTCCGCCTCCGCCTTTTCCAGTGTGTCTCCTTTGTCAGACATTTGATTGCTGATGGAAATATGGCAATTCGTTTGCTTCAGTTTAATCACCAGATGAAACATTTTATATCTGCACCTGGAATTGGTAGAACATTCAAATATACAATATCTCTTAAAGAAACTTGTATTTTTTCAAAAGCAAATGTGATTTAATGCTGGCAATGAAAAAGGCTAGTAAAATTCAAAATTGGTCACATTTCAAAAACTGTTGTCACTAGCAATTCCATCATTTAATTTACCAGCAACAGGCTTGTTAAAGGGTTGTTATTGTTACAGCAACAGGATTGTTAAAGTGGATGAAAAGCTTATCTATATCTATTCTTAAAAGTTCCCTTCCCTCCTCCTTCTACTTGCCCAACCGGTATAAAAAATGACATGTGTACTTAACTATTTTTGAATCCACTGCAATCTGATTATTTGATCCTGCAGCTTTGGCTCCCCAGTGAGCTGCTGCTGCAGGGGAGTGGAGGGAGCGCCGACAGTGGCTGGGACACGGGGAGTCTATGGGTGGCGTCACAGCTTGCAGAATTCAGAGCCATTGTTGAGAACTCCGCTTCACAGAGCTGCAGGATCAAATTACTAGACCGGTGTGGATTAAAAAAATTGGTACGTTTACAGCTCTGTTTTATTTAGGCAGAATAGGCGGGGGGACGGACCATTTTTAGGAATATTTGTAGTTAGGCTTTTCTTCCACTTCCACTAAAGGACATGTTCAGGGTGTAACATGTAACATGTTACTGTTGCACCAGCCTCCGCTCTCCCCTGTTCCCCCTGCTGTGACAGCAAACAGGGGATCTTCTCCCCGCACCCACTGTCACAATGTAAAAAAAATCAATCATTCTATCACAAAGTTCTGTGAATGTGAGAACTACAAGTATCGTCAGCTTTTGTGGCTGTCGGCTTGTAGTTCCCAATGAACTACCAGAGCGCTGGTGAGCGCTCTAGGTAGTTCAGTGATGCTTCCTATCGGTGTGTAACTGCCTACTTGTACCAGGTACGAGCAGATAGCTTACACAGACAGTCTGCAGGAGTCCTGCATTGCACCCACGATCTGCTGATCACAGGTGAAATGCATTGCAGGCTTCTAGTAAAAAAAATAAATAAATAAATAAATGCACATTTTTTTTACCTGCAAAAGATATGCATTTATTATTCTTTTTATAAAGGTTAACTTATTCTTTAACTTACCATTGCTGCCTTTGCCAGCAAATTGATGTGTCATTGCAGCTCCCTTGCTAGAAATTTAAATTCTACTGAGTTGCAGCCAGCAAGGAAGTGACTTCCATTAGGTAAAAATGGCAGTTGTATTTATTGATTTGGTGGCCAGTTGCCAGGTGGTATGGCTTTTGTAGATAATGTTGTGTAGTTACAACAACCTTTCAAATTCCAACAATCACATATCTAATGCAAGCAAGAGAATTAAAAGAACAGTCACCGGCTCTGCTCCTCCAGCACTCACTGGAGCGCCGGGGAGTGGAGGGGGCGGGAGTCAGCTGCCGATCCATGCGCTTCCATCCATCCGACGCTTCACTTTCCACCATCCAGCCCTTTATTAATCACTTGGATATGGTTCAAGAAACTGATTTGTAACCTTCAATGCAGACAACACTAGAATTTGCATAAACACCATGCAGTTTGATATTGGGGTTGCTTTACTAAAGGAGCAGAGAATGCAGAGTAAATGTCCAGTTTACTGAATAAGGAAAAACTGTGTACACTTAAAGCAGATGTAAACCCTCACATATACCCAGTGAAGTGAACAGCCTACACAGAGATGAAACAAATCTCCCTACATAAGTTTTACATTTATATCTGCTGTCTTCAGCTTTATATATTCTTTAGAAAGTGCACATCGTGTTACAGCTTTTCTCTTCCTGTTCAGCAATGGGAGTGGATTCTTGGCATACAGCCAAGACATCTGATTGGAGGAAAGGCACACACCCCCCCTCCACATAGGCAGAGGAAGGAAGATACTTTCAGAGCTGTGCTGTGTCAAGACAAGCTCTCTGCTAATCTATTATTTATAGCAACAGAACTTGTCAGAAGTTATCATGCTGATAACAGAGCAAGGAAACAGCAGAAACACACGGGACTTAGTGCTTTGGAGAGATATAAGAAAACACTGCAGATATATGTGCTTAGGTCAAATTTCATGAATCAGGTTTACATCTACTTTAAGTCATATAATCGCATGTAAGCAAAAAACTTTTTTTTTTTTTCTTCTTTTCTTTTTTTTTTTTACTTTTGCACATGATTGGGAATTCAGATTGAACTTAGCTTTGCTTTATTCACTAGACTATGTGGACATTCTCTACTTCTTTAATAAATTGGCTTCACTGTTTAAGAGTACGTATAATTTTATTTATTAAGAAGTTTTTCTGTACAGCACATTTTTTTCTGTATCCCTTTAAGCCATTCACCCTTCTGATATGAAGTATGTGGTGGAAGTCAGAGCTGAGATTTCTTGCTGTGCATTGTTCTCAGTTTACACTGCTTTCTATTTATAAATCTCATTGTTCTGTATATTTCCCTGAAATCTGGTCTGATGCCAGAACGTTGTTGCCAAGAATGTATTAAAGCTAGACTTAAATCACTTAACCCACCCCCAAAATATGTTTATTGTCTTTGTAAGCTTTAATAATATCCATAGGAATGGAAATGTTAGCAATATAATTCAGCATTTTTGTCTTGGGACCGTAGTGTGTTTCTAATGCATATTGCTTTTTATATGTTTTTGCTTTGAAGCTTTCCACAAGGTAAGGATACCAGTGTTAATTTCAGTTCAGTGTTCAGTATATTATTATAATAAATGTGCATATGTGAGGGCATGCGTTTTTGTAAGTGCACCTGCCAGTAAATGAAGAGTCATTGGTTACTGCACCGTTTGCAAAGATTTAAGTATTGAAGGATCATTTCCAATTTCTGTTACAGCAGATTGATGTCTAGCCTTTTTTTAACCTTTGGTTATAGTGGGGAAGAATTAGACCTCCTGACAGGTTTTTTCAGGGCTGCTGTTAGAAATCATGGGGCCCCGTACAGCCTACCTGACAGGGCTCACCCCCTTATTTTTTTATATATTTTTAACAGCCTTGTTAGGGGGCCTTTGGTAAAATATCAGAGGTGTAAACAGACAGCCTCGGCTGCACTGGACAGTGAAAGAATGGGAAGCGCTTTGAGGCTCACAGTTCATTCACGAACTGAAGTATAGTAAACACAGTGTACTATGCTTCAGTGAGGAATGGACACAGTGAGTGATCGGTGCCAATCGCTCACTGTGTTCATTCAGGAAAGAAAGGTGCTGGTAAACAGGAAACATTTACTGTACACTCCCCGCTCTCCATTCTGAAACATCCCCTTGTGTGCCCTCAGCAGCTACCAATCCCCCTGCAGTGCAGCCGGAGGAAGAAAAAGGAGGAGAATCCGGCAGAGCTGCAGTGGGAGCCACAAGAGTTGGCAATAAGGCAGTACAGCCATCGCTGCTGCTGAGCAGGTGCCTGGGCCCCTCTTTTGAACGAATGGGGCCTGGGCCCGGTACAGGAGGGCTGGCTGTACTGCCTTATCAGCTCTGGGTTTTTTCTACTATCTGCTTCTCTTTTAGGGAGATTTCTCCTCACTTACTGTGGCAATTACAATGGTTTAACCATATGGGAAATATGTAAAAATATACAAGGACCCAAATAATACTAAAAAAATGTACATGGGTCCTAGCCGTCTCCTACACCATGTGCTACTGTTGCAGATTTCCCCATTCTTCCTGTGTGGTAAAACTATTGTCATCATTACAATGAGGGCAAATCTCTCTAATGAACCAATGGATGGCAGTAAAAAGACAGCCGGGATTCAGTCCTTCCCCACTCTATCCAAAGCAAAAAGAAAGTTTTGGGTGGACATACACTTTAAGTTGTAAAATTTTTTCTTGCAGATTTTCTAAATAAAAAACAAAATCTGGATTAAAATAAGTGGAATTGGAGCTGAAACTATAAAACTGGAAAGAATATATCAAAGGTCAAGTAAATGAATGAGGGAGGAATGCCCTCAGTTATAGGGAAAAATTACACAACTGAATTTATTCATCTTTGAGAAGAGACAACTAAGGGGGAGACGATTATTTTGTATCAATGTAGTAATGGTTCATATATTAAATTCAGTAGAAAGTTGTTAATTTTAAAGTCTAACTCCAGTACATATATATATATATATATATATATATATATATATATATATATATATATATATAGATATATATATATATCTAGATATATATATATCTAGATATATATATATCTAGATATATATATATCTAGATATATATATTTTTTTTTAAGTTTTCAAAAAGAGAGAGGAAGAGTTACATTTCTGAATTTCTATCAGGTTTTAGGGTTAGCCGCGCAAAGGGCAGCAGTAAAAAACGTCAAAAATTCGAACTCTTTTTTTTACTATATATACTGTGCTTTTGCTTATGGCTGTGTCCTCATTGGAGAGATTACTTATAAATTCCTGTCCTCCCAAAAAGTAAAGAAAAATTTCCCCAGTAAGGAACCAGCAATAAAAACCTAGATTAAAAGGTATTGCCTCAATAGGTTAGTTGAGAAAGTAGTCCTAATCACCATTGGCGATCGAGGGCAAATTTTTGGAGTAGCCCTTAACTAATCTCCCCTTTCTTCACCTATAAAAACCTGGTAATGGCACAAATATTTTGCTACTCAGTCCTAATCAATAGTTTAGGATGGAGATGGGTTTCAGGGCCATAACAAAAGACATGATGGCACTCCTTGCAACTAGAGAAAAAGAGGTTTCACATTTTTGTATAGAAAGATTTCTTTCCTGTAAGAGCAGTAAAACGTGAAATGGCTTTCACAGAAGTTAGGTCTAACCAACTGATTAGATAATTTCTGGGCTGAATGTATTTATTAATACACAAAATATAAATTGATACTTATATTATTCGGAAATAACATTGTAGAATTTTGTCCCAGGGAGTTAATCGATTGGCTTTAGAGAAATTTTTCCCCAGTTAGAGCATATTGGCCAAGGTTCTATTAAGGATTACTCAATAAACGGTTTTGAGATGTAAGTTTCTTTTTTGGGTTAAACTTGTTGGAAATGTGTCTTCTCAATGTATTTACCAGGAATAATAGTTAGATCTTTCCCAGTCTACCCTGGTCAACATGTTATAAAATGCCAAATGTGTCACTGATTTCTTTTAGAGCTCCTTTGATCTCATGTTTAACTAATGTTAACTTAAAAGAGAGGAATTTCAGAAATCAGAAAACATTCCAACAGTTTTCATAGACTAGGTAGAAACCAAAGAGTATAAAACAATGGTAACACGCAGTGGCTTGGTATTGGCAACAATCTACTTAATCCTTGCTCTACTTTTGACCAAATGCTATATAATAAAAGATTAGGACTCTTTCTCAGTGCTCTCTGCCTTTTCCGGGAATTCTTCGGAATATGTTTTGATGCCTCCTTGACTTTAGCTTATCTGTTCCCTTTGCCTCTTGTATATTCGACTTATCCCTGCAGTCTTACACTGTATCGCCTGCATACAGCCCTACAAATAGTTCCAGATACTTCACATTTATCATCTGCTCTTACGTACCTTTCCCCTTCCTCCTTCCTAAGCAGAAATATCATGCAGTGAAAAGCTTCATATATTGTAACTGTTGATCTGAAGCATCCTATGCTGAAATCATTGGTCTGCTATGAAAACTGTTTTAATCATTTTTAACACAAAAGGGCATTTTAACATTATTGTGTGGTCAAATCAAATCAACTGCTGGCATTAGTTGTGGTATCTCTGAGGATTGTAGAGTTTAAAGTGATTGTAAAGGATCACATTTTATTTTTTTAAAATAACAAACATGTTACACTTACCTGCTGTGCAATGGAAGGAGCTCTGATCCTCCTCTTCTGTGGTTCCCTGCTGGTGCTCCTGGCTCCTCCCCCGTGCCGAGTGCCCACCATAGCAAACATCTTGCTATGGGGGCACTGGTGCAGGTTCCCTCCCGAGCCATCTCTGTGTGTCCATAAGACACACTTAGTTTGGCTCAGCCCCGCCTCCTCCCTCTCCCTCATCACTGGCTATGAGCCAATAAGGAGGGAGAGAGCCTCTGCTCTTGTGCACAGTGCTGGATCGTGATCAGGCTCACATATGGGGAGGGGGGAGACTGAATGCAGAAGGTTTTTACCTTATTGAATAGAATGCATTCATTTAAAAATCATTAGCTGTTACAACCTCTTTAACCGCCTCCTGGGGGGAAGGGGAGGGATCCCCTCTCATTCTGGGCCGGGCCGACGTCATATGACGTCGCCCAGGCTAACTGCGATTGCGTGCCCCCTGGGGTGCGCAGCGCAGTGATCATGGGCATGATTGCAGGCTCTTTACCCATGTGATCGACTGTGTCCAATCACAGTCGATCACATGTAAACTCTGAAGTGCTGGTAAACGGCTCTCCTCACCTCGCACTGACAGAGTGTGAGGAGAGGAGAACCAATCAGCAGCATCTCCTCACAGGGGACACCCATACAGATAATCAGTGCAGCCCCAACAGTGTCCAGCAGTGATGCCAGTCTGTGCCCATCAGTGACACTGATCTGTGCCCATCAGTGATGCCAATTTGTGCCCATTAGTGAGGCCATTCTGTGCCCATCAGTGATGCAAGTCAGTGCTGCCTTTCAGGGCCCATCAGTGCCTGCTCATCAGTGCCACCCATCATGGCCCATTAGTGCCGCCCATCAGTGCCACCTATCTGTGCCACCTATCATTGCCCATATGTGCTGCCTATTAGTGCCCATCAGTGCCACCTATCAGTACCCATCACTGCTCCATACTAGTGCCTCCTCATCAGTGCCCATCACTGATGTGCTGCCCATCAGAGCAGCACATCAGTGCAGCGCTGTTGTGAGCCTCATCAGCGCACATCAGTGAAGCAGAAGAACTTTTTTTTTAAAAACTTTCAGTCTTTTTTGTTTTTTTTTTTAGCAAAAAAAAAAAAAAAAAAACAGTGGTGGTTAAATACAACCAAAAGAAAGCTCTATTTGTTAGAAAAAAATGATAAAAAATTAATTTGGGTACAGCATTCCACGATCACGCACTTGTCACTCAAAATGTGACAGCGCTGAAAGCTGAAAATTGGCCTGGGCAGGAAGGGGGTGAAGGGGCCCTGCAGGCAAATGGTTAAGTATATTTGTTCCAAATTTGTACAATTCAGACTAAGCCTGTAATAAGAATGCATAAGCAGAGGTTACCTTCAACTTTTCCAGTAAAAGTCAAGTTTGGTCTCGTCCACTCCCACTTCCTGATCCTCCCTATTGATCACACTGTCCATCACATTAAAGTGTACATGGGATTTGTCCATACAGGGCAAAATCAGTGCAGTGAAGGAGAGATCAAGATAAGTAGCCCGCCTAGGCTTGAAGCACCAGTGGCAAGGTGGGAGAAAAATTGTGTAAACTCAGCAACCTATATTTTACAGCCACATAGGTTGAGAAAAGTTACATGCATCAGAGTCTTCTAAAATATAAAAAAAATGAGTTAGTCCAATTTTCTTTGACAGAAAATAGATTATGGTTGATTTACTAAAGGATTTGAAAATGTTCACACAATAAATTGTTATTGTAGCTTCAAACAGCCAATCATGTAAAAACAAAGTGCTGATTTACTTATTTCACCTGCACATTATTGGATAGCTCAGACACACTCTTTGTCTGCCACTCAGCTGGCACCAGTACATGGCATTGCTGGTATATGCAGATTAGGAAGAAGAGTGTTCACCATCCACTCTTATAGTGAATAATGTTTTTTGTCTGTTTAGCTTTATAGTA
This sequence comes from Aquarana catesbeiana, assembly GCF_042186555.1. NCBI lineage: Eukaryota > Metazoa > Chordata > Amphibia > Anura > Ranidae > Aquarana > Aquarana catesbeiana. The sequence continues at coordinate 693,404,572 of NC_133324.1, forward strand.
TCCAAGTGAATGATCTACATATGATCATTGCGCTCCTTTTGAATGAATGGACAGATTCCCAGTCCAAGTATATCAGCTTACTTCACTGCAACTCTTTGCTGATTTTGCTGTCCTATGTCATAGCTCCCAACTTTTTGACATGGGAATGAGGGACACCTATCAGCAAAAGTATGCAGGCATAGGACACACCCCTTGCCACACCCGCTTAAAGGAGAATTGTACACAAAAAACAAGATTGGTTAAACCCACAAGTGCTTTTTTTTACCACTATTAATTTATTTTGGCTTTTGGAATTTACAAATGCAGCAATTAAAAAATCAGATGCAAGGTTTAGCGCTGGGAAACACTTTTTGATAGATAAAAAGTGCATTTTATATACAACTATATAGATCAGACCAAAATGAGGGACAAATGAGGAGGAAAGAGGGACAGAGGGACATTGCTCCAAATAAGGGACAGTCCCTCAAAATCAGGGACAGTTGAGAGCTATGTTATGTGCAGCTTCATGCTGACATCACCTCATACATTGTTACTTCTGACGCAACAGCAAGCTGAACACATTAAGGTATAACCTTTATTTTTCAACTACTGAGATCCTTAAAAGCTATATAATATAAACGTAGTGCCTGTTTATATATTGCATCCCACAAAATATGCATACATTATAAACTACTGCTGTAAATTAGATGATAGTAATAAGTGTTGGTTATCCAGGAACCTCTTTGATTGAGAAACATAACTAGTTCCAAAATGATTTGCCAACTTTGTGCCAGGGGCCTGTGTTACTGTAAAGTCAATAAAGGTAATTCCATTATATATATATATATATATATATATATATATATATATATATATAGAGTTTTGTTTTATTTATTTATTTATTTTTTTTCAGTTTTCAGTAGTTAGTGAAGCTATAAAGACATATGCACCAGAAAACCACTTACTGTATAATGCTGGGGGATGCACTGGATTTTTCCCTGGCTGTATGTTTGTATTTTTGTTGTTAACCTTAAGAGAAAGGCACCTGCTATAGATGAAACTGTACATAGATCTCATTATTTTCACAGAACAGAACATGAAGTGGTACACCTTACATTTGAAAAACAGGAAGGCCCGAGTCCAGAACAGCCATATTGTTTGAAAATTCTAAAAACATTGGGAGAACTCCTAAGGGAGACACAAATGCTCTTTAGGGCTGTTGACCGGCACATGGAAATTGTAAGTGCTTCCACCAAAATCTGTCGGAGCGTGTGTCCATACTGGTCATTGCTTCTTCAGTGTGCTCCCACCCCAACTGTTTCACCTGTCACACAAACAGGCGCATGAACAAAGCGTTTTTTGTAGTGCAGTGGGCGGAGCCTGATGGAGAACTGAAAGGCTAGTTTCTCATCAGGTCCACTCCGCTGTTGATTGACAGCACATGGCATTGGACTGATCCATAGCTACTATTCAGTCCAATAGTGGCTTTAAAATCCACCCACTGCCATTTGCTGTCAATCAAAAGTAAGGTGGACAGGATGTGGAACTAGTCTCTCAGACTGCACCCACCTAACAACATGCATTGCTTATTTGTGGACCAGTTCCCCATGAGGTCTGACTCTTCTGTGACTCGAGTCATGTCCCAGACATGGCCATTGTCATATTTGGGTAAAGACGTCACCAGTGCCACCAGCCCCATTGTTTACATTCAGGTTAGGGCTGGAGAATTTCCTGGTTGACAGCGGAATGAGGCATTCATGACAGCTCCCCAGCACAGACATGTCCCACTATTACTTACCTGGTAGCAGAGCCTAATATGATGAGGAAAGCCTCTATTACACGTCTGACTCAGGGCCCCTGGTAGTGTGAACAGAAGATGTAGGAGTGCAGAGTGGCATGATTGCCTATGGTCTTGCCAGTAGCAGAGTGGGTATCCACCCCAGGCAGGAGAGGTCTTTAGTAGTCTTCAGTGAAACAGGCGGGCTAGTAGACAGCTGGAGGATGGCAGACAGAAAGCAGGCTGGTACTGGCAAGAGCAGGCAGGTGAGGCATACACTGGTAGCAGACTGTAGAACAGCAGGTTGTGTCAGGAAGCAGAGTCAGGCAAGCTGGGTCATACATTAGAAGGATGGATCAGATATAGAGGAGCAGGCAATAGCGTGGTCTAGTTACAAGCTGGGTCAGGAGCCAATCGGTAGAAGAGAAGCAAATGTAGCAGACAGAAGTGGAGGTCAAGGGCAAGCTGGGGTAGGTGCAGGCAGAGTTCAGAGTGGTCAGACAAGCCGAGTCAGCAACTGTAATCAGGATACAGAATAACATGGTCACAGGTTACAGGGAAGGCTGAAAGACAAAGCAGCATTCATCCTAAGCACTGACACAGTTTAAATAGCCCATTTGGCGCCAACATCTGTTGTCTGTCAACCGTCTTAGCTCCTACCTCAATGAAAATAACCTTCTTGACCCCTTACAGTCTGGCTTTCGCTCACAGCACTCCACGGAAACTGCCTTACTAAAACTCACTAACGATTTACTAACTGCTAAAACCAACAGCCAGTACTCCGTACTCCTACTACTTGACCTCTCTGCAGCCTTTGATACTGTTGACCACCCGCTCCTTCTCAATAAACTACATTCCCTTGGCCTTCGAGATCCTGGTTCTCTGCCTATTTATCACAGCGCTCCTTCAGTGTCACCTACAACTCTGTCTCCTCCTCTCCATTGCCCCTTTCTGTGGGGGTCCCCCAAAGCTCGGTTCTTGGACCCCTTCTCTTCTCTATCTACACCTCCTCCCTTGGTCACTTAATAACTGCCCATGGCTTCCAATACCACTTATACGCTGATGACACCCAAATCTATCTGTCTACTCCTCACCTCACTCCTTCAGTCCCCTCTCGCATTACTAACTTACTAACTGACATATCAGCATCGATGTTGCACCACTTCCTTAAACTAAATTTCTCTAAAACTGAGCTATTAATATTCCCCGTGTTCCCTCCATGACTTTTCCATCAAAATCAACAATGCAACCATCAGTCCCTCCCCTCACGCCAGGGTACTAGGTGTAATCCTAGACTCTGACTTGTCATTTCAGCCTCAAATCCAATCGTTCTCAAAAGTTTGTAGAATTCACCTCCGTAACATGTCTAAAATTTGCCCCTTTTTAACAAATGAAACCACCAAGCTCCTCATTCACTCCCTTGTTATCTCTCGCCTTGACTATTGCAACTCCCTTCTCATTGGCTTACCTCTCCATAGGCTATCCCCTCTTCAGTCTATCATGAATGCTGCTGCCAGACTTATCCACCTTACCAACCGCTCAGTGTCTGCCAACCCTCTACTCCAATCCCTGCACTGGCTCCCAATCACCCAGCGAATTAAATTCAAAATACTAACCACAACATACAAAGCCATTCACAACTCTGCCCCGAGCTACATCACCAATCTTGTCTCCAAATATCACCCAAATCGACCTCTCCGCTCTTCTCAAGACCTCCTGCTTTCAAGCTCTATCATCTCCTCCTCCCATGCTCGTCTCCAGGATTTCTCCAGAGCCTCTCCCATCCTCTGGAACTCGCTACCTCCATCTATCCGGCTATCCCCTACTCTTGCTACCTTCAGGCGATCCCTGAAAACTCATCTCTTCAGGAAAGCCTATCACGTCTCCAACTAATCTCCTACCACTTCCACCAGCTCATTCCCCACAGTTACAACCTTTTGTACCACCTGCCCCACCCTATTAGATTGTAAGCTCTTCTGAGCAGGGCCCTCTTAATGCTCTTGTATTTTATTGTATTATAACTGTATTGTCTCCCTTTTATATTGTAAAGCGCTGTGTAAACTGTTGGCGCTATATAAATCCTGTATAATAATAATAATAATAATAATCTGTGTACGTAAGCACATTAGTGCACACGTGTGCGCGCATCTCTCTGCGTGCCCATATGCATGCGAATAAGTATTAACCAAATTCCTACGTGTGGGAGAGGAAGCAGGAATTAGCCTGTGAAGTGACACAGAAGTCTGTCTAGAGGAACCATGTTGTCTCCTGGCATGCCCTTCCCTATACCCACTCTGAGCACTGCCATATCTCATGTATCTCTTAGCTACTGTCAATTTCCTAATCTGTTAACTGATGGTAATTCTTTAACAATATGTCTCTGCCATAGTGAAAGGCTCTTAAAGTGTCGGTAGCTAGAACAAGCTGGATTTGGCGCATGTGCTGCTAACGTTACTGAAACTGGCGCAAATGCTTGTCTGAATTAGGCGCAGGTAGTTTTAAAGGAAGCCATTGCCAGAAAATAGTTGTAAATGCTATGTTATCTTGTTTCCTACGCTGAATCTCCTATCAGGATTCCTGCTAAAATACATTAATAACAGAACTATCTTGGATATGTCCACTCACAATGCACAGCATGGAGATCTGTTTATTATTGATTCTCGTGTCAATGTGCAGTTTCATTTATCATGATGCACTAATGTTCAAAGACTTTAACCTTTATCTACAGTGTGATCCCCTTGCATTGGCTTATACTCATAGCATTATATCGGCATGAATAATAGTGTACAGTGACAGAGGAGTTATAAATACAAGTACTAATTAGTACAGAGTGAGGCAAATGCTCTCACAAACTGCATACACCAGCATTCATAGACACTGCAATCAAATGGACTAGAACCTAACAGAGCAATTTACAAATATTGCTTTAAAATTAGGGCATGCCTATGGGGTGCAGTCTTTTCCTAAATTGTTTTTATTTATTAGTACAAGAAGGCACATCTACAGCTAAACTGTACACATACAGAAGCCTTAGAGCTAGTGTCTGGGGCAGTCTTGTACATTTATCTGCATTTAAACCATTAGTTTTTAATAAGCCTTTGGTCCTTTTGTATGTTTTCTCAAGCAGAGCTGTAACAGAAGCAATGGTTACTCACTGTACATCTGCGCACCACCTTTTTCTGCTATGTTGTAAAAAAGACACCCATCAACAGGAAGAAAGTTTACCATTAACCATCATTTTATTGCTGTTTACTGGTCTATTTTATTCCCTTTTCTTTTGGCTACTGATGATGGAGGGCTCTTCTGCTGCTTTACATATAAACTGTTGGCTGATTTTAAAAAGGATTTAGAAAATCTCTTGGATCCCGTTAGAATATGTATTCACACTGCTCTGTAATGCCAATAAACAGGGTTAGTATAGTTCAAAGGGCTTGCGTTTAGTGTCCTAAAAATATGATTTGCTTGCCTGTCAAATAACTTGTTAATAACTTGCTTGCTGGCTATACCTATGACCCGCATACCTTTGTGTGTGTTACTTAATTTACAATTCAGGATGTCTCAGAAAAACATCTACAGCTGAGTCCAGCTGTGCGGCTCCACTGGGACCCATTTCCTCCTTCACTTCCATTAGATCCAAGGGAATATTTTGGCATTCTTCTTTATTAGTAGAAATAGTGGATGACTGTGTGCAGCTCGGGTGGCCTTTGTTGGTATAGAGTACAATCATGAACACGTGGAGTTCATATTACACAGAAGACAATTAGAATAACAACAGATCTGAATTATTTCAGGGACGAAGGGGAGGGGGTGTACAGAGATACTCCATGGTGGGAATAATCTTGAGGTGCGATATCTAAAGAATGCAGGAAAGAAAAATAAAACAAGTTTGGGACATTTTGAAATACCAAATTATTACCTTGGGTAATAGCTATAGTGGCACTTTTATGGAGTTACATTTAACTTCTGCTCAAGTTTTACTAACGTCTATAAAGCATTCTCCAGTAAACCAAGAGAGGGCTGGTTTACTCACAGCATGTTTAGTCTCTCAATGTGGGGCGCTGGTAAAGGGTAAGCAAATACAGTCTACCGTCTACACAGATTTATGATGGTGATGTATATAAATTTTCAGCTTGTTAAAGGTCATAAAAGTTTTACCAGAGCAGTTATGTCGCTGAACTGTAATTTGCTTCTGCTTGCTCAAGATATCAGCTTTAGGAATACCCACCACTTTGTTTAGAAATGTTCTCCGTAAAATGGAAAGAATTGATCGTTAAACTGTATTCGCTGAGACTTCTCCTCCAGGATTTATACTAACTATAATGTATGAGTGTATTTTGATTAAGCGTTCTTAATGACTGCTTGTATGAGCAGAGGCCAACTGCCGTGACACCATTTTTCCATGTCCTGTTTGTATGAAAAGAGCAGGAAATGGCCCTGTTTGACAGCTGATAAAGTTATGGCAGCTCGATAACTGTAACAAGAGTCCTATTGTTATCAGATGCTTATTAGAAGTATCTTTACTCCATGGTGGAATATATAAATACACATCTGTTAAAATGCAGACACATTTGGTTATAACTAAAGCCTAGACAAAATGTTCTCCTAAATTAATACCTTACTATCCTGTATGTGTGAGCTCAAAGATCAATAAAACTCAAACATACATTAAACTCTTAAAGCACTAGATAAATATCATATCTGAGAGCAGTGATGGTCAAATAACCAGGTATTACAGTGGCTAAGTAGTTAGCACTTTTGCCTAGTAGCACTGGGGTCGTTGGTTTGAATCCCAACCACAGCACTACCTGCCTGGAGTTTACATGTTCTGCCTGTGCCTGCGTGTGTTTCCTCCGGGTACTCCTGAAGAGACACACCAAAGACCCTAATATATGTCTAAATTGACCCTAGTATATGTATGTATGAATGTGAGTTAGGGACCCTAGATTGTAAGCTCCTTGAGGGCAGGGACTGATGTGAATGTACAATATGTGTAAAGGGTTGCGTAAATTGATGGTATATAAGTACCTGAAAGAAGAAGAAGGTATAGGGGACCCCCGCCGTGGGGCTATACATAATGTTAATGCTATATGTGATGCTACAGAAGATTGTCAGAGACTGATGACATACTATAGAACTCATTCAGAGACTGGAGAAGATTACCATGAGACTGCTAGAAAACATTACCATTACCAATCAATGCTTCCACTCCCACTACTGACTGTTGGTGTCCTAGGGCCCGACAACAAGTATCAAAGGGATGCACGTCCTAGAGAAAGTGTCTATTTTGGTTCCAAAATTATTCAGGATATGCCTTTCAACTTGAAACTGAACAATTTCTATGGATAGCACAGATATGTGTGTTTAAGATTTCTTATTAACGAATCTTAGCTGAGTTTAATCCGGTGTATCCCCAAAAAGCAAGTATACTGGAGACAGAAATATATACTATTAGTTCTTCAGTAAATAAATAGAAAGTCGAAGAGGCACTCTTGAGGCTTGAGCAGGAGTCAAAACAATAGATTATATGTCCAACATTTCAAAGGATCATAGTCCATCTTAGTCAAGATTGGCTTAAAATTTTGGTAAGTACTGTCTGTGGATTGGTTTGCATGGTTTAGCACAGCAGCGACTCCTGGTAAACACTGTTCATGCTGATCTGCTGGATCACATTCTTCTTCTTCTTTATGTTTGGTTAATGCAGTAGACAATGAACAAATAGGTTTTAAGCCCATCTTCTTTTCATCATCTTTTTATGTTTATAAATGTGCACAGTTACCGTATCATCTTATGGTCCCGATGTTTTACATTAAATTGTGGCAACAAATCCATAAAGCTCAATTTAATAAATTATAACAATCATTACTTGCCATGCAACCATTATTTTTTTTAGCAATAAGAGCTAATGAAAGCCTAAAATAGTCCATATTACTGGAACTAAATAAGTAAATAACACATATTTTAAAGCTTAGTAAAATAAGCCTATGGTGCATAGTTTTACGATTTTTGTTTTGTTGTGTGGAAATAAGTCAATTAGAGGATAAGTGTTTTCAATAGACATTAGCATGTTTAGCAATTCTGCTTATTGATGAAGGCAGTTAAAAATCAAAGATTTTAACGTACAACTTAAGTTACCCATGACAACCAATCAGAACAACCTAAAGAGAAACTTCTCCCAGGGTTGAAAAAAGTACTGTACCCACTGACTTTTAAAAAACACATACCAGCCCAAGAAGTCTAGTGCTGTCTTCCTAAAACCCAAAGTCTTCACTGCTGCCTTCATTCCTGCCATCTTGGATTTGGGAGGCAGTTGTGACTTCCTAACAGGATTATAATATCCCAAAGCCTCCTGAGATGTGTCTGATGTGATCCCAAGAGATGTTAAGTGAGGGAGGTTGGGGAAACCAAGCTGAATGTCAACCTCGCCTAGGCAAGGATTGAGGGTATGGGTACCTACTGGAAAAGGTAATCGCTACCCCCTCCCAAAAAAGGCATTCCAAATGTGTAAAAGGGAGGTGCAGGATTTAGTGATAAGTAAAAGAAAAGAAAAGGCCCACTTTAAAGCTACATTCACGTGAGTGTCCAGTGGCAGCTGCCGGTGGGAATCAGTGGGGCAACATGCTTCATGCACACAGTGTATGCAAACAGCAGCAGCTGTGAGTACAAATCAGTGACCGGAGTTGCCACTTTTGGCATGTACCCACTTATTCAAGAGGTTACATGCAAACAGAACCTCTGACCGGTCATGAATACAGACAGTGTACGTCCAGGAATGGTGTTTCTGCAGGATTTTGGTCTGTACGCGAAGTGGCCTCAGCTAATTGGCCAGTCTGTATGTGGCCATGGCACAAAGTGTATTTAGCTGCCTCTGAATGCAGCAAACTGTCTACCCCCGGCCGCCCATGTGAATGTAACCTAACTCTACTGTAGTCATGTTGTAGAAACATTACTTTTCATCGGTTGCTGTCTATTATTGCCTTAATAAAGTCTTTGCAATTTTTCCCCATTTCGCTTACATGTGGACGTGGTTTGGAACAATTAATGTGCCTCTATAAAAATGTTTTATGCAAGGAAAAAAAAAAACTATGTTTGGTTTCTAAGTCCGACTAGACAGTTGTCTGCCTAAAGTTAAACAGATGAGTTTGAGAAGATGCAAATAAGCTATTAAGATCGTAAAAATATTTACTTTCACTGCTATAAACATTATCTAATGAAGAGAAAATGTTTTCTGTTTTTATGTGAAATTGTTTATGCACAGCTTGAAGTTTACTATTGTTTAATACATTTCTAAAAAAGCCTTGCTATTGTTGCTATTTTCTATTTTGTTAAATAATGGCGACTGCAGAATACCGATGACCGAAGAGTGATTATTGCAACATGTGTTGTGCTGTCAGTTTAATGAAGGAGGGAAGGAATTCCTGGACTTCCTAGATTTATTTTATACAGAGAAATTACCCGAGTGAAAAAATAACCAACACGCCAAGTTAGTGGTTTTGTTAATGAAAACAGTATTTAATAAAAATGCAGCCCATAAATTATGTAGAAATGTGTTTCACTTTGAAAAAAGAAGCCAGCTAATTTGGAAGAGGCAATTAAGTAGGGATATGATCACGTTATAAATGGTCCGTATAGTAAATTCACTGGAAAGATGTTCACCTTAAAGTGACATTAAACAATAGCCTTAGTCTTCAAAAATAATTCACACACATCCACTACAATAAATAGGAATTTGGAGGGGGCCGAAAGCATCAGAGTTTAGTATCACTTTAACCACTTTAGTACAAAAGACGGCTACAATATGATACTATAGTTCTGGCAGGGTGTCCATAGATGACCTCCCAATCCCCCCCCCAGGGCACGCATCAGGCATGCTGTGTGACCGATGTGTCCTTTGGAACATAGCTGATCACAGATCAGGGTAAAGGGCCAATCACAGTGGCTCTTTACCATGTGATCAGCTGTGTCCTTTCTTTATCTACAGTGTAGCCTCATCAGTGTCCATTAGTGCAGCCTCATCAGTGCCCATCAGTGCAGCCTCATCAGTGTCCATCAGCGCAGCTTCATCACTGCAGCCTCATCAGTGCCCATCAGGGCAGCCTCATCAGTGCCCATCAGTGCAGCCTCATCAGTGTCCATCAGCACAGCTTCATCAGTGTCCATCAGTGCTGCCTCATCAGTGTCCATCAGCACAGCTTCATCAGTGTCCATCAGTGCTGCCTCATCAGTGTCCATCAGCACAGCTTCATCAGTGTCCATCAGTGCTGCCTCATCAGCGCACATCAGTGAAGAAAATGACTTGTTTGCAAAATTTTATAACAAAATTGAAGAAAAAACTTTTTTTTCACATTTTTCAGTCTTTTTTTGTTTGTTTTGCAAAAAAAATAAAAAAACTAGTAGAGATTAGATACCATCAAATGAAAGCTCTATCTGTCTCAAAAAAAATATTTTAAAAATGCATATGGGCACATTTTGGCATGACAGCTCAATTGTCATTCAAAGTGTGACAGCACTGAAATCTGAAAATTGGCCTGGGCAGGAAGGGGGTGCAAGTGCCCAGTATTGAAGTGGTTAAGTAGGAGTTTGATATATTTCCCCTCACCTCCTGTTTGGTGAAACTACTGTCAGCAGCACAGGAAGCAACGGTAAATCTCTCCGATAGAGTCCCCTATAACAGTAAGAAACCCAAAACAAATTACATTTTTTTTTTCCCATCTATTCCAAAATATAAATTTTTTTTTGGCTTGACATGCACGTTAATGCGTTCGTCTTTGGAACTACAGCCATGCCATTTGTCAGACCCATGTAATGCTTTCTGTATGGACACCTAGTCCTGGAGCAAGCTTACATTGTCAATAGACATCACCAAATGATTCACTACTTATAATTCAGTGCTGGTGTGCATTATCAGACAGGCACATTTTCAGCTCTAGGACATCCTTATTAGAAATACACCATCCAACAAACTGGAAGTTGACCTTGTGTAGGACCATAGCCTCAACAGAGCGAAGGCCTGTGATGACTGTTACTTTATGTGATCACTGTACATCTCTCTACATGAACTGTGGCTGAGCCTGTAGAGCGTGCGACAGATACAATACAACTTCTTAATATAGTTAAAGTGGTTGTAAACCCTTACAATCCACTTTTTGTCACAGGTAAGCCTATAAAAAGGCGTCCCTGTAGCTACCCCGTATATCTCCTAAACCTGCACGGTTTAGGAGATATTCCCTGTATCTGCACACTGAAGCAATGGCACGTACGTGACGTTTGCTTCAGTGAATGTGCCATTACCGGCAGCTCCCGCGCGCATACATTGGAGTGACGCCATCGCGGCTCCGGCCAATCACAGCGCCGAAGCCGCAATACCTGGAAGTAACTCTGGGGAGAAATGTCACCAGCCAGTGCTGTGTACGGGCACAGCAGCGGGGGCTTCGATCTCAGGTGAGTATTACATAATGAGCTAGTATGCTATGCATACTAGCTCATTATGCCTTTGTCTTGCAGGTCTTTTTTTTTTTTTTTTCATGTGGCTTTACAACCACTTTAAACTGGCCATACATGGATTGAAATTTATCCGGTTTAGCAGGAACCCACCGAATTTTGATCCATGTATGGCCCTTCCCGTTAATGAGAAGTTGAGATATTGATCAACTTCATGAACAGGCTTGTTGGCAAATTTCCACTTAGCATGGGCCATTAGCATGCAGCTAATGGGCCACAGCGCTGACCAGTATATTCTAAAGGTGGGAGAGTCCCTTTGTCAGAATACAATGATGCCGTGGGGAGGATTTTCCCATCAACCACGAATGAGGAAATTGTCTCAGGTTTTTTTTTTTTTTGTAGTGAGCCATGTATGGCCAGCTTTAAGCACATCGTTGGCTAAAGGACTAGATGATAACAAGCCTTTTATAAAATGTATAAATTAAGGTATTAGTGTATGAGAGCTGTACTTTAACCACTTGTCAAAAAAACATTTTTTATATATGACAATGAGCCAAAATAGTGGCGCTAAATGTGTGCTAAAGCAGGTTTTTGATCACCCCAAAGTGACATATGACTGAAAAACACTTAAATGTACATATACATAGTGAAAAATGAAAATATTAAACAATAGATAATAAATACAAATTGCACCCTGTGACAAGTGAAAAAATAATAAAACTAATCAAAAATAATTAGCGCAAAAAATAGTCCATAAAGTGTTCAAATAAATCCAAAATCGATGTGAGGTCCTCCTATTCCATCCACCACACCAGTGTGTCTGTGATTCCACTCCTCTAAAGAAACGCACTCACTGAATTCCAATGCCTACACTCTCAAGTTAGACTAAAACGCATTTAAACCACATGGACAGGGTTTCAAAACGAGTATCCAAATTCCAACCATGTGTCTCAAATATTCTCCACTGCATGCTTGACTTGTACAATATATAGATGACACCCACAGGTTTGAAGACCCGGTGTCAAAGATCACAGTAAACTGCTGAGGAGGTGTACTAATAGAAATCTGCCCAAAATATACCACCTATACCTCTCACTGCCTCTGCTGCCCCAATAAGGTATTAGTGTGCCCGTAAACCAGGTTAATTTACATTTACATCACAATAAATATTTTTCTGTTGTGAGATTTGTATATTTTTTTCTGTAGTTTTTGCATTTCAGTATATTATCAGAATAAATTGTGTTTTATACTTTAATCCTGTATATAATTCTCTAGGTTGTGATGTGTTAGCATTAATTCAAGTAACCCAGAAAGGGTAGATGCTACATTTTTATCTCCATTTTTAACTAGTGTATAATTATATAGCATACTTTCTCAGAAATAACTAACGTATGCATAACGGGATTTCCTACTTAATTTACAGCATATCATTATTATTTATTTTTTTTTTTTTAGTAAGAATTTTGCCCTCTAAAACTGCCTAACTTCAATAAAAACGATTTGTTATGGTGGATTTTTTTTTTCATATCTTAAAATTCCATACCTTCTGAGAGCTTTAGTCCTTTTTATTTTAAAGACAGATTGTGAGTTGAAATACATTTTTAATGTTTAATTTGTTGAGAAGTCTATAAGCCGTAGATAAAATCTGTCTATATTGCCTGGTATAACTCTTTCTGCTACAAAGGATTAGAGAATTTCACCCTGAGTTATATAAGAGCAAATATAATTTTCACACTTAAATCGGATTTTTAATACATCCAGCTCTCTCAATTTTTCTTGTCGGATTTTGTAAAAGAGTGTGCGATTTAAGTAAAATTGATTATCTACGATTCAGATATGCAAAGCTGTAAATTTCTGTATAAGACTGCTTGAATTTTGAGTTTGCCATCATTTCCTATGATTGGGTAAGTGCACACAGGCAAGTCTAAAGCTCATTCAGATGGGAGATCCCGTCCTCCATGCAGAACCGCTGGTAGATGCATGTGCATTCATTTTGGAGCTGTGTGTAGGCAGTGCATAGAAGTGGATGCACATGCAGCAGCTGCACAGACATGTCAAAGTTTGACATAGGGGCAGGAGCAGGTGCACAGATTCGAAAGCACAGCATCTGCTTAACCGCCCATCTGAATGAGCCCTTATGCCTGGTACACACGATGAGATTATCGGATGAATGATCGTCCATTTTTTTTTTTTTTTTTTTTTTTTGTATGTTAGTCTCATATCGAAACTGAAGAGTTTACTAAAGTTATGAAAATTCTTGTATGACAGAATAAAAATTCAGAAGTGATGTATTGTAGTGTATTTGTATTGTATTTTTGGACGACAACTGTGCTGATTAAACGAAAATCATACGATCTGGTATGGTATGAGAAAAACGTTTGTGCTTGTCCGATCGGATAATATTGCATGAACTGTCATGATCGGTTCTCGAAAGCTGTGTACTAACGATCAGATTATCGGACAATCACTTCAAAAGCAGTATTTTTCGTAAATTTTCTGATTGTGTGTATGAGCCCTTAGGATCCTTTACCACTTCAGCCCCGGAAGGTTTTACCCCCTTAATGACCAGGCCATTTTTTGTGATATGGCACACCGTTACTTTAACTGACAATTGCACTGTCGTGCAAGGCTGTACCCAAATAAAATCAATGTCCCTTTTTTTCCCACAAATAGAGCTTTCTTTTGGGTGTATTTGATCACCTCTGCGGCTTTTATTTTTTGCGCTCTAAACAAAAATAGAGCGTCAATTTTGAAAAAAAAACTATTTTTTTTACTTTCTGCTGAAACTTACCCAATAAAAAAATGTAAATCTAATTTCTTTATCAATTTAGGCCAATATGTATTCTGCCACATATTCTTGGTAAAAAAAATTCCAATAAGCGTATATTGATTGGTTTGCGCAAAAGTTATAGCGTCTACAAACTATGGTATATTTTTATGGCATTTTTATTATTTTTTTAAAATCGTAATGGCGGACACCTAACTGTCACTTTGACACTTTTTTGGGAACCAGTGACATTATTACAGTGATCAGTGCTAAAAATATGCACGGTTACTGTACTAATGACACTGGCAGGGAAGGGGTTAACATCAGGGGCGATCAAAGAGTCAAGTGTGTCCCTAGAGGGTGCCTTCTTACTGTGTGGGGAGTGGACTCACTGTATGAACAGAGAGATCCATGTTTCTGCTTAGCAGGAACACAAGATCTCTCAGTTCATACCTGACAGGACGGCGATCTGCATTGTTCATATCGACAGCCTCCGTCCTATCTCTCTGGGGAGCGATCGCGGGTGGCTGGCAGACATCGCGTCTGCCGGACCCGCTGATTGGCTCCCCCTCTGACCAATCAGTGCGTGCTCCTGCTGGCTATTGCACGAAAATACGTCATTTCGCGCAATAGAGCCGACATGCCGCAGTATATGTACTGCGGCCGGTTGGCAAGTGGTTAATGTGAATGTGGGAGTGTTTGAATTTCATTGGTATTTGGTCACCATGAAGCACTGTTTAACTGGTGAACTTGTAATGTAGGTACCCGAATAAAATATACAATACTTAGGGGCCCATCACCATATTGTGTGCAGATACAAGTGGTGACAGTATATGAAAATAAGGCAGGCCATACAAGGAGTAAATTTCTTTCCTGCACACATGGATTAGACAGTGTTGACTTGAGAATCCCTCTCGCAGAGCCATTGTATTTTCCAGGCGATAAGACAGTGATTTTTTGCTAGCGGCTATACCAGTCGCTAGCGATAATCGTATTTAAAATCTGGCAGGCTGGTTGTACCCAAGTTGATCAATTGCGCAACTTGGATACATTCAGCCTGCCTATACATGGTTCAATTTTCGGCTGGTTCCTGCTGAACCGGCAAGGATTCGAACCGTCTATGACCGCCTAACTCAAGAACTTTCCTGAGAATAACATACTTGCTACCAGCATACAACTTTAAAGCATACAGTGGAATCTCAGATTGCGAGTAACGCGGTTAACGAGCATTTCGCAATACGAGCACTGTATTTTTAAAAATCGTAACTCGGTTTGCGAATGTTGTTTCGCAAAACGAGCACGATTCAGGCCAAAGCGGTGTGCAGTACCGCTTTTGGCCTGAGGTGGGGGGGCGCCGGAGCTGAGCAGAATGTCGCCGATCGGCGCTGTTCGAAATGCACGGAAAGGCCCGAGGACAGCACGGCTGACCTCGGCAAATCTCGGGTAGGCAGTCTTTCCGAGGTTTGCTGAGGTCAGCCGAAGTGTCCTCGGGCCTTTTCGGCTGTTTCCGAGGCTCACCGGCGCCCCCCTCCCGCCTCTGGCCGCATGCGGTATTGCATCCCATTGAAGTCAATGCGGAACAAATTATTTTCGTTTCCATTGACTTTAATGGGAAAACTCGCATTGATATGCGAGTACTTTGGATTACGAGCATACTCCTGGAATGGATTATGCTCGTAATCCGAGGTTCCACTGTACTGTATATCTACATCCAATTTTTTTTGATACATTGGATAACTGTTTAAGTGCCTGACAGTTTTTTTTTTTCTTTTTTTTTTATTGATGTCTGTGCCCTGGTTGTGGACATTTAACATCTCTGTTTTTCCAGATGACCATTGTCCCTTGGACAGAAAGTAATGGGAAAGTTCTACATTTTACAGATGTTACTGGAACTGAAGGAAATATTTTTCATCGGTGATCTTTTCTGGTGACAGATTTTCCATAGAAGATCTTCCCTAGCTTTTACTGTTGTGTCTGTGGGACAGAAAGTGGAGGGAAAAACTTCCCAATGGCACACAGACAGCAAAGAAAATTTGGCTTTAAAGACTTTAACAGCAGGGTTTTGTCTGACATTTTAAATTAGGACATTTCAACCCAAGTTTGAAACTCTAGAAATATTTCTAAATAAATACAGCTCTTTGTAGCCCTAGGGCACTTTCATACCCATGCGTCTGCAAATCAGCTGCATTTTATTTGCGATTTTTTTTTTTTAGTGCGTGTTGTAACGCATTATCACTTGATTCCACACATGCATTAATACTTCTGTGGACCCCACAACACTGTAGATGGAAGAAAAAGAATCTGACAGGTCAAATGTTCCATTGCAATAATGTGAACGGGCCCTTGGGGTGTGTTAAGTTTACAACAGTCAACTGGAATTCTATATCATATAGGAGGAAGATCATGCTCTGCCTATGCCAGACAACCAGAAAGAAGACTTTTCTACAGACTAACATATTTGTAGTGAAAATGTTCATTTAAACATAAGTGGACGTATTATTCAGAGATTATTTATGCTCAGAAATCAATGGTCGCTAGTAAAAGTGGAGCTTGCAGTAGCTGAGATTGGCGATGTCCTTGAACAAAGAAGCAGTAGGTTAGCTTACAGGAAATAATGTTCTGATTAAAGATTTTTTTTTTCGCTTAAATTAAATATTAATACACAGGAAAAGAAAAACAGATCAATAGTAATGAACCCTGAATTTTTATTGGTTGCTGTGGGTCAGAGCAGACTAAGGGTGTTGGAACTATGATATTAAAAAGTCCAAAAGTGTTCACTTCTATCCAGAAACTTTTGACCTACAGCATCCAGCAGAGACTCCGGTTAGTGTGAGCGAAGGTGTATATATGTGTGCCAGAGTTGACAATAATTTTACAACTGCATATAGTTAGTATATTACATCCTGCGTGTGGCGGAATTTCATCTGGCTTTTTTTAATGGGATTGGCAGAAGATCAAAAGAATCTTGCTGCAGCTAAATGTATTCCACCGTGTTTGTTCCACTTCACATCTTCTTATTTATTGCAGCAGTCTAATGAACAGTGGTACTGCATTGCACTGATATAATTCCTTAATGCTTTGCCTGAGATGTCGCTTGGTATGTGTAATACGCCTCTCTCAGATGTTATTGCAACTTGATGTCAATGCTGTCATATCTAGTTCTTAGCATGACTTACGGAGAACATGACTCATTCTCATAACATATCTCTGGATAGTTCTATTGAAACTTCTTAGGTATCTGCTTGTGTCTCAAGTAATTAATTTCACATATGTCTCTACTACAGTAACTCCCATCATACATGTTCATCTGTATCTGAACAATGTTCATGTGAGAACTAAGAACCTAGGTTCTTAGGTTGTGGTGAAAATATGTGTTAATATGTTCCTTAGGCTCTCAATGACCACATAAGCATCTTCTCAAATTGTCTTAGAAAAAGGAATGGTCCTTTCACTATATGTAAATGTAAAATGTCTGTGTTCATCTTTGGATCCATGTCTGTGTTACTATAGAGCCCCTTGGATGCTCGGTTGTACATGGGTTTATGATTTCTGAGATTAAGCAACAACTGTACCTGTGGTACAAGTTGCCTTTAAATTAGGGTGTCAAACATGCTGCAAAATCAAATGTCAGCAAGAGAGCCTTTCATGCTGTCCACCCAACACCCTACTGAACTTTTTTTATCAGTGTTTCAGCAGAATGTAGAAAAATCTCAAAGATTATCTCTAAACCTGCTGCATAGTAAGCGAGCTGTCATTGGACATCTTTATGAGGTGTCTGTTGAGGAGAGCAGGCAAAGTAGCTATTTTAGAAAGGATACAATAATAAGGCCAGCCATAGATGGAGCAAAAGAAAAGAAATTTGCTAGATTCTTCCATCAACGCAGACAGTGTTGACAGGGGAATCCATCCCACAAAGTCACAAAGGGGGGGGAGCCAGCTCCGTCGGGAAAACACAGTGATTGTTGCTAGGAGCTATAACAGCCACTAGCAATGATCACATGTAAGATCCGACAGGGTGATTGTACCTAAGTTGATCAATTGATCAACTTGGGTACATTTAGCCTGCCCATACATGGTTTGAATCTCGCCCGGTTCCTGCTGAGCCGGGCAAAATCCAAACCGCCTATGGTCGGCTTAAATGCTTGTTAACACCAGATGTGTTGAGCTGCATTTGATCTGCATTGATCAACTGAGGCTTAATTCAAGGGCACATAAAGATCAATTGCTCTCTATGTGCCCTGTTCATACCATACAGGTGCATTGCATAAAGATGCAGCATTTGTAAGCAGTGCAATGCACAACAATGCATTGCATTGCATGGCAGTGCTCCAAAATGCACTGTTGTGCATAGAATTGACTGAGCTGTTTTTGTTAACTTTAATAAAGTAAAAAAAGTAAACAGTTTGATAAGTTGTTAAAATTGCACAACACACACCAGAGTGCGTGTGTTATATGGACCAATTAGTCAACAAGAAGAATTCAGCCCAACTCTTTTTAATTGCGGAAGCGGTTGGGAAGTTGTCTCTACTGTTGCTGGAACACAGCGTTATGTATTGTATATAGCTAATGCTATTATAGTATATTACAGCACACCCAGCAGAAATAATGGAATATAAATAGTTTGAGCCAGTGATATTAAAGCGGGGTTCCACCCAAATTTTGAACATTATCTCTATGCATTCTCTTCCTTGCCTAGATGCTGACATGCTGTGTAAAAAAATTTAAATCGCCGTAATTACCTTTTATTTTCTAATCTTCTTAGCACTTCCTGGTTTTCCTCCCATGGGAGTAGGCGTGTTTCTAGCCTCTCCCAGACCTCCCACAGTCCCCTGGGAGCTAGTCTCAGGCTTCCCAGCATGCATTGTGCAACAGTGTCATCACAACATCTCAGTGAATGCTGGGAGCACAGCATTCACTGCATCCAGGAAATACATGCTTGTGGGCTTCAAATGCCCACAATGAAGATGGAAACCGCCTTTAGTGAATTTTATAAGTTATTCTATACAACGAAATCGGACACAGGCGGACTTATTACACAGAACATGTGAGTAGATAATCATGAGAAGAAAAGTTTGTGAATGAACTCCAAAAAAAAAAAACGATAGATAGGTGGACCCCCGCTTTAAAGCTGAAATTCTACTTTAAAACAATCCTAACATTTCCAGAAAGTAACAGTAATTTAAATATAAATGCGCACTATGTTAAAAATTGATGCAGGCTCCTAACTTTAATAAATGGATATTTGTATGTATTGATTTAAAGCCACATTGTCACATTGCAAATATGTGGGTTAAAAAAATGTTTTTCATAGATATTGTAATAGCCTAATCGTATAGGGCAAACATGCTTTGTAAAATATTCATTACGTTAAACTTTTTAACATTTTTGAGAGCTGTCTTTTAATTAGAGTTGCTTTTGAACTTTTTTTTTTCCCTTTAAGCGGCGGTCTCTTTTTCTCATTGCCTTACTTGCTCTGCATCCAAATACACATTAGGCTGATCTCATCCGAGATCAGCATACATAAGCACAAGGAAGCAGATTAAGCTTATTCCAGTGCAGTCGAGCATTGTCTCAGTCACAGCTGCCCTCCCTGATTGACACGCCAATATCTGAAAAGAAGCAACCCTGCTGATTCAATCATGTTTTGTCTTCTGTCATAAATGCATCACACGTATTTCCCTCAGTTCATAAACCCAAAGGGAGAGCTGATAAAAGCTGCCCCTTGCCACAGCGTCTTTGAAAAACTGAAAAAAGTACAAAAAAAAGCAGTTGAGCTCATTCTGCCCTTTGCTGGTGGTCGCGTCCAAGGCTTGTGAAAATTAATATATATATATATATATATATATATATATATATATACAGTATGTAATATTTTGTTTAATTACAAAGAAGATGCTTTAGCATTCACTATCCTATAAAGATACCATATGGAATGTCAGTAGTTTTATTAAAATCATGAAACATGCTGGAAAGAATTGGTGAAGTGTACTGCAGTACATATGAGATCCTAGGCTTATTGAAATGGTCTGCACCTATACATCTTTCCATTCCTACAGGATGGAGAACAGACATATGGAAGAAGGAGATGTTCATGGCTCCGTGACTGAATGGACACACGGAGCTGCAACTTGCCTTGGGTGCCCCCATAACAAGCTTCTTGCTGTGGGGGGCACGCAACAGGAGGATGGGGCCAGGAGCACAGTGGCACTGGAGAAGAGGAGGATCCGGGCTGCTCTGTGCTACACAGAGCAGGCAAGTATAACATGTTTGTTATTTTTATAGAAAGAAAAACGAGATTTTACAATCACTTTAACCACTTCAGCCCGGAAGGTTTTGCCCCCTTAATGACCAGGCCATTTTTTGCTATACGGCACTGTGTTACATTAACTGACAATTGCACGGTCCTGCGACACTGTACCCAAACAAAACTGATGTTCTTTTTTTAACCAACAAATAGTGCTTTCTTTTGGTGGTATTTGATCACCTCTGCAGTTTTTATTTTTTACGCTATAAACAAAAAAATTGACAACTTTGAAAAAAAAAAAAAAAAAATTTTTTTTACTTTCTGCTTTAATACATATCCAAAATATATATATATATATATATATATATATATATATATATATATATATATATATATAAAAACTAATTTATTCATCAGTTTAGGCCGATATATATTCTTCTACATATTTTTGGTAAAAAAAAACACAATAGGCGTATAATGATTGGTTTGCGCAAAAGTTATCGCGCCTACAAACTACGGGATAGATTAAGGGGCTTTTGTTTTTTTTAATTGTTTTTACTGGTAATGCGGCGGACAAATCTGACCCCAAATGACACTTTTTGGGGACCAGTGACATTATTACATTGATCAGTGCTATAAAAATGGGGTTAACACTAGGGACACTGGGAACAGAAGATCTCTGACATGTCATTAGGCAGAACAGGGAATCGCTTTGTTTACATAGGCAGTTGCCCGCTCTGGCTCTGCACACAGCGATCACGGGACCCTTGGGCACGCTCCCGCGGTGGCCGCGCCCCGCTATCCTCTTTGCACGAACCGATGTACAGGTAAGTCAGTTCGCGCAGAAGAGCTGACCTGCCGCAGTAAATGTACGTGAGCTGGTCGACAAGTGGTCAAGCATTGTTTTGTAATAGTGCAGTACAGTACCTAAAATCCTTTGTTATATTAAATCTCTTTTTTTAATTCAGGACAGCAAAGGGTAGTGTTAAAACCCCTGCCAGGTTTTTACTGTAATGTGTGTCACCGTTAGGGCTCATTCACATGGATGCTGTGACTCAACAGCGTGAATGAGCATCATGTCTATGCGGCTGGAGTCATCTGAGCTGTGTGCAGACAGTCTATGTTTCTCTGTGGGGATGCAGTGGCTGTATGGACACAGCCACTCACCCTAATGTGACAAGCATGCATGGATGGGTGAGCACCCCTGAAGCACACTGTCTGCATTCAGGGCCACTAACCCGTCACTACACATATGTCACATTAGAATGAGCGACTGTGTCCGTACAGCTGTGGCTTAGCCAAGCACCCACCCCTTAAGAAGGGTTTAGTGTGATGTATTACAGGTTATTATTACTGTCTGGGACTTCCTGTCTTGGTGATAACCTCTTCCATCAATTCTTGTTTTGCTGTCAAAAGGACAGAAAATAAGATACAATCTCCTTAACATGGTCAAAAACAGGGACGTTCTAACCTTCTCCCACCAATAATTTAGTTCGGTTAGGCTGTATGTAAAATAATATCCTTTAAAACCAGCCAAGATTTTCAGGGTGCAAGGAACATTACTTACCTTCAGTTAGATATGTCCCTTGTGCTGCTGTGTCCTCCTTTAGCAGAAATCTTCCTCCTACAATGCTCCCCATCCCCCATCCTTGGCAATAGAAGATTACAGTGGTGAGGGGGTTAAAAGAACTAAGGGAGCTGTAACAGGCACTCATCAAGAATGCCCGACTATGCCCGCACTTTCTACCCAGCTCCTCCATTCATAACAGTCGCTGCTTCAGCTTCTTTGAATGAAATATGCTCTATGAATGGATGACAAGCCGATGACTGATAGGTCTGCCCCCTCCTTTCATAGATCCTGTTTCTTTCATAGAAGCTGTGGTATGTCACTCTTGATGAGTGCCTATGACAGTATCCTTAGTTCTGTTAACACCAGAAGATTATGGTGGCAGGGTGTGAGGGGCATCGGAGGGGGAAGATTTCTGCTAAAGGGGGACATGGCAGCACAAGGGACACATCTCAATGAAGGTACATAATGACCCTTGTGCCAATTTTTCATTTTTTTTAAAGAAAATTTAGGCTTTAAACTCCAGGTTTGTTAAAAAAAAAAAAAAAAAAACAATCTTCCTTAGGTTAACTATAAATACTAAAAACATTTTGAAGACCTCAGATTTTGTTCTGCAGATACTGAGACAGGCCATTCCGGTAAGTTTCTGCAGATAAGTGCTAAGTGAACTTACTGCAACTACATTAGTCCTGGGTTTAGAGAATGTTTGCTTCTCTATAGATGTCTGGTCAGTATGCCTCTTTCACCACAGTGCAGTAAAACTAAAGAGAGTGCTAGGGAATGTCTTGAATTTTGCCATTGGTGTGTGCAGGGGGTGCGGTGCCGATTCCCCCTACTGCCCGGGCATCCCCTGTGTTTACTGCTGGCTTCCCTCCTCTCCTCTCCCCCCCAGCTGCTGTGGGGGATGTATCAGGATGGAGAGTGGAGGAAGGGGCTAGTAAATATGTCATTTACCAGCACCTTCCTTTTCTAAATGAACACAGTGAACACACTGACTCACTTTGTTCATTCATAACTGAAGCATAGTAAACTCTAAACTGCATTTACTATGCTTCTGTTTCTAAGTGAACAGGAATCTGCTCAGCACAGAGCACTTCATTAGCTAAGGCTGCAGAGAAAGGCTTATGTGTTTGAGCTTTGGGGTGCACTCCAGTAGCGGCCGGTTCATAAGGGGCTGCCCCCCTAGTTTGCATGCGGGGCGCCTAACTAATGGCTTTCTATGAGGCCTGTAATTTGTTTTACAAGCACGGGATTAGAGCCTGAGGCTCTAATTGGCTTTTAAAAGGTTGTCTTTGGGGCACAGAGCACTGCACCCCAAACCCTCCCACTTGTGATACTGGCAAATCCGGGTGATAGAAGTTGAAAACAGGGAGGCGGAGTAACATCATGACATCAGGTGGCAGCCTGTAGCTACTAGCGCCACAGAAACTCCCAAAAGCATGGCAGTAAGATACTGCTGACTCAGCTTAATACCTTATCCCAAGAGGAGAGCGCCGATTTAAGAGAACGAGTGAGAGCCGTGCTGGTGGCGTGGCTGCATCGAGCTGCCTGGAGACAGTGTAGACGGAGTGGACAGAGATAGAGTAGAGACAGAGATGGAGCCGGTATCTGGCCGTTGGGGGCACTAGTGCCACAGTGGGGGAGCGGAACTAGCGGTAGCTAAGGACGGAGACGGGGTGAAATCAGCCGCTGGACCTGCTTCTGGGTGAGAGGTAACCAAAGACAGTGATAAGCTCAGACAGACCCGGACCTGCTACCGAAACTACAGCGACAGCCAAACCTGCGCTGAACTGCTTTTGAAAAAGAAGGCTGGATGGAAGCCGAGGAAGCCACAGTGCGAATATCGCTGGAGGCGTGAGTACGCCCTGGAGGGGGGTTTGTTTGCAGCCCCCCAAAAATGTTTAGCCCCAGCCGCCACTGGCTCACACCCTAATGCAAAAGATTTGTTCTTATATTTGGGAAAAGCACGGAGCCAGTCAAGTGAATAGGGAAATGGGGTATCCGGGATGTACACCATTGCCCTAATAGCAAAGAATTTTAATTGAAATATTCACAGTTAGCTGTAAATGTATAGAAAAAAGTTATTTTACAGGAAGACCGTTGCCATTAATAGAAAGTGGCAAAAATAGTTTTTCTTTTTCTAAGCTTTACGTTTCTCGGGTAACTTTTTTAGTATTATTCATAAAGCCAAAAATAAAACAAAACAAATGTTTAGCACTGTTTTTTTAATTAACAGTCCTGCTTACTTCATGAAAATATACATACCTCTGTGAGCCCCTGTTTCAGCCTGGACTTACTGCATGATATCTTGCAGATGTTTGGTCTGTCACAGAGGTGCACATCTGTAAAATCAAAATCATTGCTTCAAAGTTCTGCTTAGTATCAAATTTAAGGCCCACCGACATCTTTCCATACTTCTTGACCCAAAATTAGGAATTACAGAACAATAAACAGGACTGTCTCCATATCTGGTTTCACAGTTTTACATTTTAACATTTGTCTGTAACTGGCTATTTATACCTACATTTTGGAAGAAGCAGGGGCCTGCCTCCAAAGGGGAAAGTTATCAAAGTCATACATTTTATTCCTTTTGAGCAGACCTGTGTCTATTACCTGATAGAAAAAACTAAAAGACATTTCTCATAACCTGATTGGACTGTAAAGACCTATAGACATTATATGATTGTGATCTTCATCCTATATTTGAACTCCAACATGTCAAAGAGAGGTTGCCTTATAAATGCCATTGTCTTCAATTGATAAACCTGGATCACCCTCATTGGGTGGAAAGGTCTTCCCACCAGGTTTAAAGGTTTTGACTTGTACTTTACATCATTTGTATTCTCAGATCAAAGAGCACGGTTGCAAAATTTGGAAACTTGTATGATATCAAAATCCATCTATTTAATAATAAAGACTTTTAGCTTACAGAGTCTTGTGAATGCAAGTTTACTTCTGTTAAAACCTAAAGCCGGCAATAGATGGTTTGAATCTAGGCTGGTTCAGCAGGGACTTGCCAAGATTCGAACCATTTATGGGCTGATTGTACCCAAGTCGATCCATCGAGAAATCGCATCATCTATGGTTGGCTTAAGGCAATGATAAAAAAACTACTTGGTACGAGCTGATATCTTTTTTTCATAGTAATGTGCATTACTGTAATTGAAATTTTTTGAAAACAAGTACATCGGGCAACATATTACATTAAGTAACTGGAATACAAAGAAACAAAAATCTACTAAGTAAATGATTTCTATACTGAAGTGTGCAGTTTGGATTTAATTCAGTATAATGACTATACAGCACATTTGTTATGAAAGATCATAACAACTTATAGAAGTCCATTTCTTTGCCAATGTTTACAGAAACCACTGCCAAATAGGAACTATTCAGCATACAAGCAACTTATCAGTGAATAATTTGTGAACCAAAACTGCTGAAGTCTGGCCCCAGAGACCTAATTATTTTTCAACTGGGCGCCACCATCTTGCCTCTTGGCCAGCATAGCAAGGGTGAGGCTGCACATCAAAGGCGCCCTTGCTCTTCCTGTGACAGTCATCTTACACTACTCTCTCCATAAGCCAATGGTTTAGGGAGTTGTTAAAAATGGAGGTGTCAGCTTAGCTGATGACTTTGGCCAAAAAGTAAATTTAGGAAACACAGAACGCATTTGAAGCAACTGCTAGAGAAGATTATGTTGATGTCTCTATATTACATGGTTGGAGATTCTTCCATCAATGCTAAACAGTGCAGATGGATAAATCTCCCACTGCGGCTATTGTATTCTGACAGCCTGCAGTTGAATAGATGCAAATGCTGTCTGGCTCACAATTTTTCAACCCCACTTCTTTTTATTTTTCAACCGAATGTTGTCAGGCAGAATGGTGCCAACAGAGCTACCCACTGCTTCAATCTTAGTTTGGATCATTAGGATTCTTCCAAAATCCTTATATTCAGTGCATGCCCAGCTTAAGAATTTGATGTACAAAAAGCCAAGGCAGCAGAAGGTAAAGACTGGTAGCAGCCATACATCATCATCCAGAGAACAAGGTCATAATACATGGAAAACAGGATGCAGAATAAGATTTTAGAACATTAATTAAGAGATCTGGGTCCTTATTTTTTAGACACTATGCACAATAAGCAGACTTTAAATCCAGATCTTAGCGGAGCTTGCCTGCAATGCAACATTCTGTTTCAACTAAAGGGTGGCCTGGACACATGTCCATAGTGATTGACCCCACCTGAGGACAACATCAGCATGAAACACAAATGAGAAGAAAGAGATCCAGAAACTTTCAATAGTTACCTGGAGTCTGCAAGTTCTTAAGCATAATCTATTCATAAAATGGCCTGATAATTACAAACAGCGCATCTATTTTTGATCAATGTTATTGACTATGAGGACATTTGCGTACCGCTGGGTTGCAATAATGAGTGCTTCCAGTGGTTGAGAGAAAATCTCCTGCAAGTGGGTCTGATCCTTTCCTCTGTGATGAAGAAGATGATAAATCCAAAGTAGTGTGAAATTCACCATGTTACCACATTGAGGCCGGCAGTTAGATGAGACATTGTCCAGGATTGACCACTATGTCTCTACCTATTGTTTATCGGGTGGTATCTGTCCACTTATGGGCACATACTTTAGATTTGATTGATACACCCGTGGTAGAAGGAAAGAAAATCTCTCCAATCTCTCCAGTCCCCCACTATTCAGTGTTGATGGGGTAATGCCTCCCACATCACTATTGTGTTCTGTCGGTGGGGGCACGGGGAGCTTTCCTGGTCGGGAGAACACAATGATTAGTGCTAGTGGCTATAGTCACCAGCAGTATTCGCATGTGAAAAATCCAACAGGCTGGTCGACTTGGGTACAATCAGCCTGCCCATTCATGGCTTGGAATTTGGCCACTGCTGAACCAGCTGAATTTCAAATGACAATAAAGTGGATTTTAATATTATTATTATGAGTTTGCAAAGATGCAACAGATTATCTATTCTTTATTAAATAAAATGTATACTTAAAGTGGTTGTAAAGTCAGAAGGTTTTTTATCTTAATGCATTCTATGCATTAGGATAAAAAAAAAAAATTCTGTGTGCAGCAGCTCCCCTCAGTCCCCCTAATACTTTCCGGGACCCCATCTCAATCTAGCATTTATGCACAAGAGCCTCAGCTGTTCGGGACTCTCCTCCTCATTGGCTGAGACAGCAACAGGACACCATTGGCTCCCACACCGGCAACATATTACATTAAGTAATAGTCAAAGTCAGTGAGACAATGAGAAGAGAGTGGGGATGGGGCCGAGCTGTGGCTCCATGTCTAAATTTACACACAGAGCAGCGTCTCTGCTCTGGTTACCCATGCTGTGGTGCTGTGGGTGGGGGCAGGAGGGAGGGGCCAGGAGCGCTAGCGAGGGACCTGAGAAGAGAAGGATCTGGGCTGCTCTGTACAAAACCACTGCACAGATCAGGTAAGTATAACATGTTTGTTATTTTTAAATTGTGTACTAGTCTGATTCCAGCACAGTGTATTCTGATTGGTTATTACATGTTAAGAATTTCTACATAGAATAAGGCTGGCAGTGGCTTAATAACAAAGGCAGAGCAGCTCAAGCATTTAGACTCCTTTCACACTGGGGCAGTTTTCAGGTGCTTTAGCGCTAGAAATAGCCTCTGCAAAGCGCCTGAAAACCGCCTCCCATTCCATGCAGTGTGTCTTTTTACACTGGGGCAGGGCGCTTATGGGACGTTCTGAAAAGTCCTGCAAGCAGCATCTTTGGGGGTGATTTGGGAGCTCCCAAAACACCCTGCCCATTGGAATGAATGGGTAGAGCTTTCAAAGCGCCTTAAAACGCTTTGAAAACGGCACAAAACTCGACTTTTACCGCTTTCTGGGGGTAAAAAGCGCCCTGCTAGTGGCTGGAAAGCGGCACAAATGTGTCGCTTACCGATTAAGCAGCGATAAAACGCTGCTAAAACGAGCATCGCTTTAGCTCGATTTTGTAGCCCAAATGCTGCAGATATGCAGTGTGAAATCCAAGGTACTGCTAGTCTTTTGAGATTTGGAGTGAGATTTGGTGTCACTATGGTGCTGCTCACTGTTCTTGCTGGACAGAAAGTTGTACCTGAAAACCTGCAGTGCAGGCATTTCCCTGCATCTGCTTCATTTATTCTGTGAATTTCTGCTTCTGACACCATTCCTGCTGCTTCTTGAATATTACCCCACCATAGGAGAGGATAGCTCTGACAAGAAGAAAGAAAACTCTGCCTCTACAAAGAAGACCACCTTCCCACAGTGACAAAAGGTAAGTTAGCTGCAGAGAGACCACTGGCAAAATGGTCACTAGTCCTTTGCCAACTCCTTGCCTTTTTTGGGCCCAGCATTCACAGCACAGGTCTTCTTTAAATAAGGTAAAGCCTAACTCTGGGAAGGTTGAAAATGATCCCTTGCAGTGGGGTTGTTTCTACACTGTAAGGGTTCACTGCTCATTTGATCTAGGGGAGAGAAGAAGCACTTTAACTCACCTAAACCTCTGCTCCCCTGACAGATGGTGCTCCCCCACACTCCAGCTGTGGACTGTCCCATGGTGTTGTCATGTCCAATCCAGGACTATGAACCGTGCACTGGCCTTGATGATGTCAGGATCTTAAGGCTGGTACACACAAGCTGAATAATTTCTGTTGACACTTGGCCCGTGTATACAGCTCCCCATTGGACAGAATTCAGTCCCTCAGCCGGCTTCTATTGAACGAGCAAGCTGGAAAACCAGCACACGATCAGCACTCCCTGATCATTGTGTTCTGGCAGGGGAGGAGGGCAGTCCCCTAGTCCCCTATCAGAACACAATAATACAGTGTGGAGATTGCCGCACTAACGGCGGATATGTTAGTATGGCAACTTCTCCGTTTTTTTTCCTTTAGCCCAGAGTTGGACTTTAAGTTAAGAATGCAGACAAGGATTTATGACTTTACTTTGACTTACCATTTTTTAAACCAGTGACTCAGAAAACTATTGAAACCATTAGATAAATAGAAAAGCCACGCATCTAACATTTTCAGAATAAGGTCAGAAATGGTATGCCCAGAGTTTCTCTAATAGCAAATTTTCTTTAAGTCTTAAAAGTAGCAATTTGCTAAATAATGTAGACTCTTGGAAATCAAATAGTACTGTACACCACAGAACAGTATATTATGATCCATTGATAGGCATCTGTCACCTCTCTAAAATCAAGGTGCGTAATGTGTGTGCGTCTGCTGCCAGACTTCCCAATGAGAGGGTAAATATTTTCCAAAGAGTTTCGCAACAGTGCTTAAAGTGTGTCAGGGAGTAAACTGTAAAGCACAGAAGGTTTGTGTCCCTCAGGACTTGTGTGCAGCTTGTTTCAACAAAGGCCACAGACCTTCTTTGTAGGGGGCTTGTCATTTACAGCACAGCCCGTTGTTGCGGTGGTGTGAATGGCCTCTGAGAGCCCTCACACATTGTTGTCTAAACTGTGTAAATTAATGAAGTGACAGGGCTGGTAACCCCCTTCTACTTCAAGATGGAACGCAGCTAGGCCCTTCACATGTCCTTTGAGAAGTATATGAAATAGAAAGAACTGCATACAAAGCACTTTATAGCCTGCTTTCATTTCCTCTAACGAATTGGCTGGCTTTGTGTTATACAGTAGATTCAATACAATAGTTGTTGTTTTATTGTATGCTCTTTCTCTGTATTTAACTATTTGCTATTGTGGTTAATGTTACAATGTCATATTTGGACTTTATATACATTGCAGGAGCACACTAAAATGGATCACACTGTGTAAACGATCTGCTTGTGACAAGCAAGTGAGTTAAGCAGAATGGCTATGTATGCATCATACGGGACGGGCTCTGTTCTTGCCTGCTGTGTGCCATGATTTGGGCTCCTGTGGATACCTGTGTCATTTGCCACCATACAACAAATTATTTGGGTTGACATTGTCCTTGGCGCAGTCTGACTGGCCATTGTGGAAAGCATGAAAAGTGTCCTGAGCTATTGTGAGCACGAGACACTGTCAACAAAAGTCCTTTACTATATTTAAAGCCCAATCCAAGGGAATTTTTTTTTTAAATAGAGTTCTCCATTTCTCCATTACTGCCCACCCCGGTAATACCTTTCCACCAGAGACGTGCAGTCAGGGGAGAGGCATAGCCTCACCTGCCATGAACATTAAAAAAAAACAACACACTCTAGCTTTGAGGGTCGTAGCGTGCCGAAAGTCCTATGCCACCACTGGTCAAAATTTTGGGCTCCTATCACCTATAGTTCTGGAGATATGGGGCTCCTTGCGCAGCCAGTCAGAAGCTACATACAGCGCGACCAGTTTAAATACAAGCTGGCACACAATGTTTGCAGCAGACTGAGAGGATAAGCTCACAGTGCCTCTGACTTCTTGTCAGAGGCACTGAGATCAATGGACAGCTTGGAGCCTTGGACAAATGGTAAAGCACCAGTGGTCCACCCTGTCCAATAAATATGCTGTAGCGGAGGCTCTTCTCACTGCAGTGTCATAGAAGGGGGCATGTGTCTAAAAGACACATGCTCCCTTCCAGCCCAGCCCTCTTAACTACAAGGAAAAAACATGGGTTTATGGGTATAAGGTTTACCAATAATCCCATGTTTTTCTCACACAGTTAAGAGGAAGAATCTGCTGCTGAAAAGGTACTTTTTTAATCAAGCTAAATAATGATAAATAAGGATAAATAATGCTATATGTTATAACATAATAATGTATTATTTATCTATTTACTGTGAAATTACTGGTTTGAAGTTATAACTTCAAACTTCAGTAATTTGTCCATTAAGCCACCTGCTTGAGTACAGTTTTTGAAAATATAGTACATTACCTTAAAATCAATATATAATAATTAATTGTATATTACTTACTTATGGTAATTAACCACTTGCCACCCAGGTCAATTCTGACACTTCTCTACTATGTGGAAAAATCATAATTTTTTGCTAGAAAATTACTCAGAACCCCCAAACATTATATATATTTATCAGACACTAGTTGGCCTCTGGGTTTAATGACACCCAGTACAAGGACATCACCATTGCACCCTACACTCCCAGTGTAATGATACAGAGAGCAGCAAAATCATGTCAGCTCCTCTTTCTGTATCATTGAAGACCTCCCAGCCTGAGAAAAGATCTTGCACATCACGTGACAGCCCTGAAGACATCTGGAAAAGTTAAGTATAAAACAATTGTATACAACTAAGAGGCCTCCAGAGGAATAAGAAGTAAAACAATTGGAGTTGAGTTTTAATTCTCTCAATTTGGTTAGTAGAACTAAAGTTAAAAGTTTTTTTTATTTTGGATAGAGTACAGGAGCCATCTGTGTCCAAACGGGGAGATTTCTCTTCACTTCCTTTCGCATAGCCAAAACAGGAAGTGAGAGGAAACCTATCCAAAGTGAGGGAGTCCTTGGTTGTCACCAGGTTACCAGAACTACTGTCATCATTGGACAGTTTCCCATCTATTCCTTTTCTAGAAACAACACAAAATTTGGAATTTTCTTGTCCTTTCAATGATAACAGTAAACATGACAACCAGGGTGAAACCCCATTACTGGGGTACAGACAGCAATAACAATCTGACAGGTGTTCTAACTCCTCTCCTCTGCATTCAAAACTAAAAAAAATATTGCCTTTAGTTATACTTTAATACAAATACTACATATGAATATAAAGGCAGAGCTCATTTTTCATTTTTATGCTGTGTCGCTTTTCTTCTGTGCTTTGAATGAGCTATAATTTGATCATCTACTACTCTAAAAGCATACACAAGGATGAGGTGGAAAACACCTCCTCTCTCTCCCTATCAACTTTGTTATTTATATATGAAACTTCAGTTAGACAGAGACAGTAGCCGATTAACAGACCCAGTATACCCAACAAACACAGTGGGGTTGATTTACTAAAGGCAAATACGCTCTTCACTTGTGAAGTTAGTGAATGAGGTGAAGCTCTGCTGATTTCCATCATCCAACCATATGCAAGTGCATATTGCACTTTGGGTATTCTTTGCCATCAAATGTCACCACATTCAATAAGCTACGGGAATATTCTCTTGCAATGTGAACAGCTTATTTGCCTTTAGTAAACCATCCCCTGTATCTGTAAAAGGATATTACACCAGTAACAAAAAGATGATATAAAAGATCAGTTTATAAACTTGTAAACATAGCAAAACGTTTTGAATTAAAATTGACCGAAAATAATTATAGGTTCTCTTCAATTAGAGTTTTGCCTTTTTACTGGTTTGAGCTTTGAATTTTATCAAGTTGGTTACATGTTCTTTTTGGCCACAGTTGTGCTGATGAAGCAATGAGACCGTTTTGAATGGGAAAGTTAACCAAAATCAAAGCAAATATCATTTGATCTCTTCTAATATTTCATTTATGTTAGAAAAAAGTGCATGAAAAGCACAATAGAAGATACTTTCTTTTAGGTTATCCAGAAACTATATAAACACAATCAAAGTATCATAAATCTAGATTGTGATTTGAAGTTTAACCCAGGCAATTTAACAACGCAAAAGAAAACCAAAAGTACTTTACATTACAGATCATTTTTCCTTTTTGTTAGATCAATCTGATTTCTTTACGACCTATTTCCATCCCATTTGTTTTTGATTTGGATAGAGTGGGACGTTTTATGTTATTTTTTTATCGCTGTCTGCAACCCCCTTGGTTGAGGTTTACTCTCGCTAGCTGTCCCTATGACACTAGGGTGAGAAATAGAATTGTAGCACCAGGACTGGATGTCATAGATAAAAGTATTGTCAAAAGCACGAACCTGTTCTCAATTTTCTGCCCTGTCACCAGTACACAAAGTAAGGGGAAACCAATGGGGGCACATATAGTTTAGGTTTAGTTCCACTTTGACACCATTGTAATTATTTAGAAAAAAATTATGCAGAATGAAAAAAAAAAATTCCCCCAAATGCAAATGCATAGACTGAAAGGGAGTGGGTCCATTACGCTATGGGTTTACAGGACGTAATTCCAGGCATTATTCAACCTACTGGTGGAAAGGAGATTCTGGAGGAAATAGCACCACACATTATAACATGTATTTAACATGGCCTGGCCAAAGTATTAAAAAAATAAAAACTACCTGGAGTTAAAGAGATTGTAAAGGCAGAAGGTTTTTTAACCTTCTGTATGCAGCAACCCCTCTCAGCCCTCTAATACTTACCTGAGCCCCACCTAGATTCAGCAATGTTGTAGGAGTGTCTCGGCTGCTCGAGACTCCCCTCATCTTTGGCTGAGACAGCAGCGTGGCAACATTGACTCCTGCTGCTGTCAATTAAAGTTAATCAGCGAATGAGGAGAGAAAGGGGGTGGGGCCATGCCACGGCTCTATGACTGAATGGACACAGGGAGCTGTGGCTCAGCTTGGGAGCCCCCATAGCAAGCTGCTTACTGTGAGAGCATTCAAAAGGAGAGAGGGGCAAGGAGCACAGAAGAGGGACCCGAGAAAAGGAGGATCCGGGCTGCTCTGTGCAGAACCACTGCACAGGGCAGGTAAGTACAACATGTTTGTTACTTTTAACTAAAAAAAAAAATTAGATTGTAGTATAACTTTAAGCTAGCCATAGACAGGTTTTTTTGTTTTCATTCAGCCTGTGGGTTGGATGGAAGAAATCCCCCCATGCTAGAAATCCTTTCAGTGATTGGCTGCAGTTGCTAATTAGTATAATCTAACAGTGGTGGATCCCACTGTTAGAATACAATGGTATTCTAACAGTGGGATCCACCACTGTTAGATTATACTAATTAGCAACTGCAGCCAATCACTGAAAGGATTTCTAGCATGTCTGATACAAAGAAGTCAATCTAACAAACAAGATCTAACAGGGGCAGCCACACACCAATTGAAATTTTACTGGTTCATCAGGAATCCATCTATGGCCAGCAAAGTCTATTCATTTCTTACTACAAATGTTGGAACACAGAAAAGAAGTATAGAAAAAAACAGAATATGTTGGTAACAGAGAAAAGTAACCAGATATTTCAAAGGGTTAACACTTATCCTTATAACAATGGAAGATATTTCCTTTAACCAATCTCATGCTTTGTGCGCTCAAGCGGTAAAAAAAGCACTGCACATAAATTGCATACCATACAGTTCATTTGGATTTGAGAGCAAGGCAGTGCCATTGATCAGCTAGTTAGTAAATGCCTTTCATTTTCTTATGAAGGGATTAATGTTTGCAGTGACCTTTTCCCAGCATCCTGATATCTATCAGCATTTACTATGTTTACCATAATTACCTTCATTACTGTACATTACTTTTCTGACCACATTTGTCTCATTTATTCTTGAATGCACCATTAATATGAAAGAAGTCCAATCTTAACATAATATTGTTTTAGTATGATATTCCCTCATTTGCTGAGTGCGCTAACATGCGGAATTTTGTGCGTTAACATGTAAGGCATTAAGGCACCGCAGTGTTGGTTTTTAACGAATGTGCAGCATTTGCAAATAATGCCCATATGGCTCATGTGGTGTGAAATTACGTAAGTGAGATGGGGATCCATTGAAAAAAAATGACACTGCAACACACTGCATTGTTTTGTTAAATTAAATTGATATACAGTAGTTATTATATATTATGAAAAAAAAATTATACCATGATTATTTCTATTAATGATGTACAATTATAAAAATTGTATTTTAGTCACCAACAATTCTCACATTACTTGCAAACTCTTGAGATTTCTGCACTAAAATTCCAAGGTTGATTACCTGCTGTGAGTTTCCATCTTGTTGGACTTTGGAAGTCTCATTTTCGCTGTTAGTCACTTATCCTTGGTGGGGAGTATTAAAGCTGAACTCCAGGATAAGCAAATTGATGCTAAATTTAAGAGTCATGTGGATTCTTACTTGAATCTTGGTGTGCTTTGTGTATTCCTTGCAAATCTGTGCAGTAATCTAGCGTGAACCTTTGCCCCCGTGTAGGAGATTCCAGTAGTAAAGACCAGTCACTGCTGCTCTCTCTCCTTGTGCAGGGTGACTGGTCTTGTATCCGCCCCCTCCTGTAGTTTTCTGCAGGCAGCCTGTAGTGAATGGGCCTATTGGGCCCCTCCCACAGCTTAACTCTATGCACAGGTTATGTACAGCACAGTTATCATGTCAGTGCTACCTTTACAAGGCAATACATGGGAGGACAAAGGTATTTAGTGTACAAAAAGTGGATTTATATCCAATTTGGCTATTGAGATAATATATTTAAATGAAAGATTTTGGGTCCGAAATTCAGCTTTAGATTATAGAAGACTTGGATCGGGGAAAATGACACAATAGTTCCTGATCCACATATCTCAACTAACCATATCAAATTTGAATGTCTAAGCCACTAACTTGCTTGGATTCTAAAATGTGGTCAGTCCCTCAGGGTGTTGGTCAAAATTGTTAATACGCAATAGCTACATTGGAAAGAATTGCAGTGGATTATTATTTCTGTGAGCAGTTTGCTGCATTAAATGGATTCCAAGATTTATTCAAAATGAGAGACCTTTCAGGATTCAAAGGTAAATTAATTCAGTGCATTGATGGTTATTCAGCTAGTTTAAACTGCAAATTGGTTGCAGTTTTTTTAAATCTGTGTTTTACTTTAATTGAATGCATATGAAAGCATTAGAGGGCAGAATACATCTGTGCTGCATATGGATGCTTAACTCAAAGGCTGCTTTGACGTAACTCTTCAGTGTAATTCTACCAAGTCATTACTGTAAGCATAGTAATAGGGGCAAAAAAGAATACGTTGTATGCGATCTCCTCAAACTGATGTATTGAATTGTTTGGGAATGACAAATTAGAAGGGACCAGGAATTGCAGCTCACTAGGCATGCTGCCAGACATAGTCAAGACACGTTACAAATATGACAGAATATGCCTGGAGGAGCACAAAGGCGCCTCAAGCTGAAGAAAAATGTGTTTATGTGTGTGCATTTTTGTGTGGATGAAAAGGGGGGAGGACATGGGATGGCATAGTAAATTTAGTTTGAGGGAGTGCAGTTATCTCCCTTGGTGGGTGACCTAAGAGCTTGCCATTTTTTAATGGTGGTTTGCTCCATTAATCATAGGATTTAAATACCCATTGAGTCAGCACAAAGTTGTTCCCCTTTAACTCTTTTATGATGGTCCAAAGGAAAATAAGGAATTACAACCACACATTTTTTTATTATTTTTTTTTTTAGTTTGCTTTTTTTGATTTTCATCCAATGCTTCATTACTTTTTTTATTTTCTCCCCTTCTCGCTTGACTTCACATTTATATATTTCTTCCTATATGTATGGAAATACTAAGCACAAATACAGTTTGCTCTGTACAAGAGATAGCACAATATACTGCAACGTGTGTGGTTACTGGATTGGCCAATTGAGCAAGCTGTGCCATGGAGGGTACGTTCACACCACATGCTGTGGGACTGCATTGGGCGACTATTCCAGTGCAGTCACACCACATATCTCCTATGTATCTGCTTCATACCACTGTGTTGCTGTAGTGTGAAGGCATGGTGCGCTGAGAAAAAGTACTGCATGCAGTACTTTTTTTCAGTGCAGCACAGCGCAAGGTAGTCCACTGCAGCCGGCAATTGAAGTGTATGAGATGTCTGTGTCACATCTCAATAAAGTTTGTTAAAAAAAAGGAAACAGCACGATGCATGGAGCACAGCACATGATCATCACACTGATCTTGACCCCAGCGCACACCAGCCACTGCATTGCTATGCAGCAGCTGGGGTGAACTAGCTTGGAATCTGTTAGTTGAGTATTTATTAAAGAGTTGATATAACAATGCAATTTGGAATAGAAATATGTCAGTTTGGGGTCATGGTTGGCATTGTCCTCATATAATTACATACAGTCAGTTTGAAAGTTGTGCTAAATACTGCTGATACACTAGTGGTTCTTGGGTTTGCTGTATCAGCAAGTATAGTCATTATGTTTGAAGGTTCTCCAAAGCATTATGAACCTCACTCATTCTAGAAAAAACAGATTAGAACAGTGTTGCCAAAACCATTGCCACCAACAGTACATTTTTTTGTAATAACCATGCGTATGCACAGCTGTAGTCTTATGTGTCTCAGCAACTCAATTTCATTATCCGTGTGGACATTTGTAATGCATGAACTATTGGTGGGAACTGAGGACAGGTTTTGGACCACTGGGCCTTTCAGAGATGCAAACAAACATCTTTCTTTTGTAGCTTTAGTTACTTTTCTTATCCCCTTTACGTTTCTATTTTCTCTTAACAAAAACAATGCCGTGGTACTTTTTTTATTTGCATCACCATCAAATTTTCTCAGGATAAGCTTTCGGGGTGTGCTGCTTAGACCTTGAAGAAGGGCGGCACACCTGGTAAGCTTGTCCTGAAAAACAGGATGTTAGGGTAAATAAAAAAAGTGTCACGGACAGTACTCAGTTGTTTTTGTTGCAAGTGCACTAATACCCCTATAATCACCTCAAGCTGTTTTCTCTTGTGACAAGTATCCCCATTAGAAAATGCCTCCTTTATTGGAGAGTATGCATTTCACCAGTGGGTGCACAGACAGCAAAAAATATATATTGGCTTGGGTACTAACTCTTCCCGATATATCCAAATGTTAAAAATGTGGAAAAAAAGTTTGGGCTTTTAATACTAAAAAAAGTTTCTGTGAGGGTCAGAGCTAAGTAAACTGAAGACTAATTGGTTGCTTTATGGCTAACTTGTTTCTCTTTGTGCTGCTTTATTAAATAACTAAATGTATCTAGTTAGAGGCGAACCTGCATTGCATTATTATTTTGTGTGAGCGTTGTGCCTTTGCGTAGGATCTAGCAGATCATTACTGTCAACTCTTCTCAGCTTTCACATGTGCGTATTTAATGTTGAATCACCAAAAGATGAAAAAGAACAACAGAGTAGTCAGAGACAAGCAAAATAATATCAAACATCTAATAGTCATATTATAATGGTTTTGTAATCTAAGGATCATCTTTATTTTAATAGCCAGTGGTGTAGGAATTGGGGCTCATCTCCTGGCTGCCCCCCTCTCTATTGCTTCCTCCTGACCCAGTGCTTACTTTTAATGCAGAGCGCACTGAGTAGATAAGTACTTATTACATGTTTTGCAAGTTCTTGATGGTCACTGGTATCCCATGCATACCCTGCACATGGTCATTCGACATCACACACTTATGGTGAACCATCAGTGCATTCTTTTCCAGCTGTCAGATGCTTTCCTGCTCAACTCTGCTATGTACCATTAGACCAGAAAACCTGTAGTCTAGATATGTTCTGCATCAAAAGTGTTGGGGAGAAGTAAAGGGGAGGTCAAAGGGAACCACTTCGCAACATGCATTTGCACTCATCTCTAGCTTTGTAACTAAGGATAGCCTTGTTAGTGTATTGTCTTATTTAATCTTTTAGAAAGATTGCGCATTTCAGAAGTATCTGAAATGGAGTATTTCTGATCCAACTAAAGGGAGAGTCAGAGGATTTGCTGACAAATTTTATAATCCAAACATGTCTTACAGGAGACAGATATTCTGTACATCTCAGGATGTTTACAATTGACATTTTGCCCAGTATTCTTTGCAGTCGTATTCTAATGTTAAAAGTGCAGACAAACATTTGATGGCAGGACAAAGTAATATTACAGTGAAGTCCGTGGGTTGCTTACAGGAACAAGAAAACCTATCTATCATTTTGCGGTAGCACAAAATTACAAGCTGCATTAACATAAAATAACATTTAAATTGCAATGTTCATGTTGGATTTGAAGTCAGAACAAACAGAAGTTGATGGTGTGGGGGTGTATGAGTCGTTCTACCGGTCTGTTTGAGTTCACACTGCTATTTGTTCCTAGAAGCTGGTTACAAATTCTTGACAAGTGTGATGGTGTGACATATAGCTGAGCCATTTATGATGGGTTATTTGCTTGTTGTATGTACTTAGATTGTGTATAGCATAGGGGATTGTAGTGATGTAAATTCACTGATGTATTTTTAAAACTTCAAAAATATTGTGTTATTCTTAGATATCGGAAGAATTTTTTGCATTTTAATGTTGTTCCCACATTTTCTAACACTCAGCTTGATAGCACCAGGGAGCCAAACCTATCAAGCTTTTGCGTTTTCTTGATCATTACATTATTTTACCTTAATTATTATGAATTGCTGGTGCTGTTTACATTGCAAGATAGGTATCTAGGTTGAAAAAAGAAACTATGTAGTTTTAGCTCATAGGGTAAGGGGACCTACAGTTATATAGATAAGTGGAAATGCATAAAACTCTCCTTGCCTGTGATAAACTAAGCTGGAACTCAAATTACATTTACTCAAAGTGCTAATATAAATACCTTCCTCAGATCAAGGCTTCCATTTTGGCAGTTTACAGATGCATATGGGGCATATTTATAAAGCAGTAAATATGACAATCAGAAAACTCTGTAGGTGAATCTTCCAGGTCCATGCATTGTTGTGGGGACTGTATTAAATCTCCATGTATAATTGTTGTTCCATTTTAAACTTTCTTCACACTGTGGTACTTCTTGACCGTTTCCCTATAAGAGTGAACCAAATGTTATTTATGCCAATACCACCCAGACCTCATTCTGTTTTGATTTGTAGACTGGTCAATGCACGTGCTTGTTACTAATATCTTACAGAAGTGCCAGTAGTTAGTTATCTGTGCCACAATTCCCAGATCTGCCCAACTGATACAGCCATTACAATGCCAAATGATGGCATTACACTATCTGCTGCCATTGCACTGCCAAATGATAGTATCACACGCCCTGGTGTTATTGCAATGCCAAAATATGGCCTCACACTGGCCAAAAATATTTTTTTAAATGTAGAATAACATAATGGTGTAGTTTAAAAGTGAAAATTATACCTTTAATCTTGAGGAACACAACAGAGACACAAAATACTGTTTACAAACCTTGTGTCTGGAAACTGATAAGGAAGCCCACAACTACTTTCCCTAAACTGCTCGCCCCTTTCTTATTTGCTGGGATCCTCCACTAACTCTGAATGCTCATATTAAGTAATAACCAATCTAAAGTCATATTTTAAAGTAGAATTCCAGCGTAAATCTAACTAGTTTTAAAATGTCCCCTCCTAACACCTACCCTGATTACCCTATGTAAGAAAAATGTATATGGTTTCCTATTTTAAGCTCGCTCCAGTCCGGTCATGTGATCTGGCTCCCCTGTGTCAGCCAGCGGTGGCTGCAGTTGAGAGTAGGGAGCATGAACAACCGCTGGGACATAGGAGTCTATGGGTGACATCACTGCTGGCAGGCATTCCCTCCTCTCCCCTGAAGCTGCCACTGCTTGACACAAGGGATCACGCGAGGGGAAATTTTGGATTTCCCATCACCTGTACTGTACACAATGATCAACTTGACCAGTAATGGGGCTAAATCCCTCCAGGGGGACACATGCAGCAATAAAACCCAACAGAGGTTTTTCACCCTCATTACTCTATCCAAAAAAAAGAGGGTTGAGCTCTACACTTTAACACTAATAGCCCTTAATAAAACTTGTTCGAATACACAGATCAGCACAGCTGCTGTAGCCTGCAGCACTAATTCAGAGGAAATTTTCCAACAAGCTGGTTTTACAGAAGATACATTGACTTCTCTATAGCCACAGTGCCCATACATGGATCGAAATTTGGCTGTTCCCTGCTGAACTGGCTGAATTTTGATCTATCTATGGGCAGTTTTATACATTTTTATCAATAATATTGGCTGTAAGATATGTGCCACATCCCACTACTCAAATGAGAATCTCATCTACTATATGATGGTAGGACTTTTAAGGCACTAAGCATAGACAAATTACAGTATATCCATAAAATAATACATACTTGTTATTCATACAAATCTCCAGTTAAAAAGAAATTAAAATAACAACATTGTACAAGCCCTGACCCCAATACAACATGCCATCTTTTTGATCCATCCAGATTCAAAATATATTGGGTGACCCAATACACTACATTAACCAGATCCCTGGTTACAGTTGTGATACGCCGTGTTGAAGCTCAACGCATTTTTCGGATTTACTATTTCCACTTCATCAAAAACAGTGGGAATTCAGAGCAACTGTAAGAGCATTAAAGTTGACATTAGCAATGGTATATAACTGACTGTAAGTCACAACATTTAATTACATGATGTTCATAATACCTTTTGTAAGTCCAGGAGGTCTAGAACTGCAAATCTAGGCCCAGCTGGAGACCACACAGGTTGGTAATGCCATCCAACCCAAGGATGGGCATACCACCAAGGCCAAGCCAGGCACAATCAATATCCACAAATAGATATAATGTGCAAAAATTGGTCTGGTTGATGGTAAAACACCCCTATATTGGGCACCTCATCCCAATAAATATGAAAAAGGTTGGGGGAATGGGTAGGAAAATCACAATCAGTATCCACAAATAGAATCTATAAAAATAAAGATTTGTTTTAGAAAAAAATATGTTATTGTACTGTATGGGGTCAACTATTATATTTTAAATCTGGTAGATGATAAAGCAGGTTGTATGGGGTTAGTGCTTGTTTATTGTTATTTTAACTTGTTTATAACCTGAGAGTTGTATGAATAAAGATTTTATATTATTTTTATGGATATAATTTGTCTATGTGTAGTAACTCAAAAGTCCTACCATCATCTGTATACATGTGATTCTCTTATCGGCAGCTTTAGTTTAATCCAGTTACCTTAGCTTCTCCCACAACTCAAAAATAAACTGACTTTCATCCAAATTGGATCCTAATAAGAATGTAGTAGGGATGCTAGTTTGTAAGCTACAGTAACCGAAGTAAATGTACAACACCCTGTAAGATGCTTTTTAACATAGCAGCTATGAAAAAATGAATGCATAAACTGTATACAATAATTGCTAAAGGCTATCTGTTGTAAACCCACTACAGATGTGTGATGTTGACCTACAGCCATATAGATCCTCCTGCATTATTTCTACTCTGCTAGCTTTCACTAACTTTGCATCATGGTGCTTGCTCTTACATGCAGCCCTATAGTCTTATTTTACCCCAGTTCACAGCTGTGCAGGCCTTGCTTCAAAAGAAATCAGTGTTCATTACATATTGCATTCTATCATTTTTTAATGTTTGGATGATTCAAATTGTTCTCACTCCTACAAAAGCTGCCAGCATCACAACAAGTAGGACATCAGAAGTCTAAACAAAGACATGCGCTGACCCTAGTTGCATACAAATGAAATGGTGCTGGCTCCCAGTTTTGTTTTGTCAAATAGAAGAAGAGGAGCAGATTCACTGATTTAGCTGCCAATGACTATAATAAATAATGCAGACAAGGACACGCTAATGTAATATTCACAAGCCAGTTACTCCAATGTAGGAGGCAGAGACCAATTTTGTGAGCAGGAGAAATTTTCATAACCGAAAAAAAAAAAAAATAAGAGCCAGAGATCATTTTTGGTGTATTGGCTACTTAGCTTCTTAGATTTTATTGTCTCTGAAATACTGTTGTTAATTTATAATATTGCTTTGATGTTGTGTTCCCTTTAACGTGACATAACTGTTTATTGCTTTTTTCAGGAAACTAAAGTTTATTCAGCTTACCTTTTCTCTCTACATGCAGAGAGGAGCATGATTATTTAACGTTTACTGAAAAAAGAATTGAAAAAAAAAAAGAAACTGGCATTCATTAGGCTTGCAAAGAACAGTGTAAAGTTACGTAGAAAAGTTTGCCTTTGTTTAGCACAACAGATAAAGTTGCCTCTTTGTAAATAAATTTTGAGTTTTGGTACTTTAAATTCTTCCTTTAGATCACAGCATAAACTACATTGACTGCTCTCATTACTTTTTGCGTGTTAAAAAAAAAAAAAATCCGAAAGCTCAATAAATAGCAGAGCAACTTACAAGGTGATAATACCTGATATATTGAAAATAACGCTGTGGTTTCGATTTTAAGTAATGTAAACCGTGCAACAGATAGATATCTGCAATTAATTCAGTGGTGGCACATTACATACACTGAACTCACCGTTACCTTCTGCTTAAGCATCTCAGTTAATTGAGGGATCAGAATACCAAAAGCTGAAATTAAAACCTACTTGTCTGTTGATGGGTGAAAGGCGCTCGGTTTACCTCTTTTCCAGACCAAAAAAATTAGCTATATTGTTCCCATGTATAGTGGGGTACAACATTTTTTTTTTTGTAGAATTAGCTATATGAAGAACATCTGCAGTGTTATATAGAAATACCAACATCCTTCAATAAATTTATACAGAGAGCAGTGGTGGTGTTCAAAGTGTAATATAGTGATTAGTGATGGGCGAATCTGCCCATCAGTTCTGCAAATCCTGGTAAAGATTTGACAAAGCCAAACTTAGAGGCATTTTGTTTTGGAAGTCAAAGAGGGGGCAAACCTTGTTAAATTTTGGTCATTTTTAGGACTAATGGGCAAACTACTGTAAAAAAGGCCATGGAAACCTGGGCACTGCCACTGAGGACATGTACCAATGCAGCAAAAAAATGTTTTTAAATGCTGTACAATGGGAAAATGTAGGTTTGAGGGAAAATACACAATGAAAAATAGCAAAGCAACTTACCTTACAAGGTGATAATACTTGATCTATTATTATTATTATTATTAATATTATTATTATTATACAGGATCTATATAGCACCAACAGTTTGTGCAGCGCTTTACAACATGAGGGCAGACAATACAGTTACAATACAATTCTATTGAAAATAACTCTGTGGTTTTGATTTGAACTCTTTTACCTATTTTCGAAAAATACACAAACCCTTTAAATAACATGCTTAGGAATGCTTTAAAGTTGTGTAACAGCAGAATTTTCATGGACAGTCTCAGTGACAGTATATACTGTCAGCACATATTTGACTGTGGAATTGATTTCTTTTTCAATTAACTTAGCTTACATTCAGCAAGAGCACCCTAAACTGATTAATTTCAATGTAAAAAAAGTTTTTTTTTCAGATGGCTTTAGCAGC
This sequence comes from Aquarana catesbeiana, assembly GCF_042186555.1. NCBI lineage: Eukaryota > Metazoa > Chordata > Amphibia > Anura > Ranidae > Aquarana > Aquarana catesbeiana. Next base: position 693,448,392 of record NC_133324.1, read on the forward strand.
ACATACTTTTTCATCAAATAGGCCTGCTTTGACTGGGAGATAGAAACTGGCCACATATTTGCTGTGGCTCACGGATTCAAAATTGTTCTGTCTCTGGCCAATTTCTATCAAGTTCTCATTAAGCCTTGGTTTAGGAAATGCAGTGAATCCTGAGCATTTTCTGCACTGCATTGAACTCACACTCAGTTTAAGCGATCTGCCAACGGCGACGATGTTGAATTAAAGACACCCCAAAACAGGTTGCAATACGCAGTGCAATTGCAAGAATCAGATCGGTCTGATTCCGGTGTGGTGTGAATTGAGCCCATACAACATGAATGCGCTCAAATTGCACTGCAAAGAATCACGTGATTTGAATAGGAATGCGGTACAATCACACCCCAGTCCCGCAACGAATAAGTGTAAACCCAGGCTAAAAAGAGACTGCAGATGACACAGTAGTGTAATATTGGTCAACAGCAAAGAAACAATTATAAATAGCAAGACTAGCAAGACAAATTTACCTGAGACAAAGAGCATAGGCTGGAGCTTTTCTACAAGAATTAAGATATTACAGGGGATACAGAAGTGTAAAATTTGCCAGTAGCAGGACAGTTTTAATCAGGGATAATAGGCCTAACTGGTGCATACCTAACTATTATTTATCGTAATGGGAGTATTGTAAATGTGAGTGATATAATGTGAGGTGGTTTAGTTGCAAACTGTTTTTGCAACTGAACACATGTTTACTAACTAGAATGATCTAACTAGAATGATCTAATTTGAGTACCCCAAATCTAAAAAAGACGCTATTAACATAAAAAAAAACACAAATTACCATCCCTAAAAGAAAAAGTACTTTTTTTAAGGTGAGACTTGAAGCAAAAAAAAGCCAATTTAACCTAAAATAAAGGCCCTATCAATATAAAAAAAACAACATGACCATAAATTTGAGCCTCTAAATTACACCCCTGATTCAAAAGGCCATTTTTTTAAGGAAAGCAGCAAAAAAAAAAATCAAAGCATACTATGGATGGGTCAGCAGCTATTACTGATCTCAAATAACTACAAAGTAAAATGAAAGTCAAAAATGTCCCCATCATTAAAGGATAAGTTCACCTTTTGTAAAATGTTACAGATGCACCGGCCCCACACACCCTCCCCGATCCCCAATTTTGACAGCTCTGCCCACCTGGCTACGTCATTCATTCACAGTGTTCTGTGAATGTGAAAACTTCAACTACTGCCAGCCTTGGCGGCTTGTAGTTCTCATTTGAGCGCTCTAGTGGTTGATTGAGTCTTCCTGTCAGAGTGTAACTGCCTGCCTGTATCTGAGGTACAGGAAGACAGTTACACAGACAGTCTGCAGGCTGATCGTGGGTGCAAAACTTTACAGGCTCCTAATAAAAAAATAATAAATGCATAATTTTTTACCTGCAAACTTGAACTTATCTTTTAAGAACAAAAAAGGCAGCAAAATAATTGATTGCCCAAAGAGCTAGCAATCAGAATTAAAGTACATTTTTCTAACCGACACTAATTTCTCCCTATATATATTTTCAGCTTTTCCTATGTTTTTCCTACAGCAGATTTAAATTCACTGACACTATGGCTGCTCAGTGCCCCTCATTTTATAGTGAGGGGCTGACTTAACCAAAAGCCTCCTTATTGGCCCGTCCAGGTCTTTTAGCCATAATATAAAGGCCATAGAAAGCATTATGGTTGTTAAAGGAGAAGTACAGCTAAAGCTCGTTTGGCTGTACTTCTCTTGTGGACCACAGGAGTACAGTTTGTTTTGCACTTCTGTGACATGTTTTCAGTAGAGAGCGGCTGAAGCCCACTCTCTGTTGATGTCACAGAGTCGGTCCAGGCTCCACGTCATCACGACTACTGAGTCGGGTTCCGCCTAGATCCCTGGACTGACACCCGGCTTAGCCTCTCAGTGAGCCCCTGAAAGCCTGAGCCAGCTGCTCCTGCCACCTACACAGCTCAGCGCTCCAGTGAGTGAGGAGGGGGAAGAGAAGAGAGCTGTGACTGACAGTCACCAGCTCCCTGCTCGGGGAGCTGTGAGAACTGAGCGATTGGTGGTGTTCGATCGCTTGGTTCTCAGAGTAGAGGCGCCGGGGACAGATGCTGCATCCAACTAGGTAAGTATGAATCTAAAAAAAAAAAAAACATACTTCTCTTTTAAAAATTCTCCCTAGGAAGTCTGTGAATAAATTTGCCAAGACTGTGAATTTTCAGCCCACAGAATTTACGTCAAACCCATAGTAGTGGTGAACCCGAACTTCAGCCCTGATAGTTACCAATGTTGTAGATATTGTTAATATGTGTTAAGGGTTTGGTTCTGATTTTAGTTATTCTGATTCTTCACTTTTATAGAACAGTGTACATACTGTAGCTGCTTACTGCCTTTATTTACAGGAACTATGTATTAACCAACCGTAACATCCATCTTTTTCTGCATGTTAAACCTTATTTTTATCATTTTGTTTTGCTTACTGGACTTTTTAAAGTTAGTATGTATTGACAGCATATCAAGTTTCCATTTGATGAGCATGACATAGTTGCATATATAATTTACTGTTTTTTCATTATTGAAAGTAAGGCCTCGTATACAAAACAGGAATAAGCCGAATAGACACGTGAAACATAGATCACAGCACACACAAAAAAAAATGGGGTTTTTAAGATTGAAAGTTGATTCTTAGTAGGTCCTCCTAGACAAAAGATAAATGCACCAGCAACTGTGTTTAACATATAGATTTTTTTCCTTCTAACTCCAAAACATTTTCATGGTTGATAGTATCACCAAGGTATTAAATAGATCAATGATCTACACACCATTAGTTAATGGTCAGCAAAGGACTTAAGTTCTTGCTTTATGGCTCCTCACCCCATCTATTATCTTAGTGTGAGTAAATTCATTTGACCATCACCATGATAAGGCCCACCTGTGTATAACTGGAAGTGTCAGCAATACCGGTTGACTAATGTGTCTGGTCATTGGCTTGCCACTCTAATTGGGCACAATGGGATCAGTTAGTTTGGCCTAATGCCCTCTCCTCTGTTGTGGTTGTTTGAGGCACAGATATGGCTTCTCATTCATCAATAAAAATTGTTCATCAGGATATGTGTATTAGGAAACTTTGAAAAGTAATCTCATCTCCTAGATTGTAAGCTCTAACGAGCAGGGCCCTCTGATTCCTCCTATATTGAATTGTATTGTACTTGTACTGTCTGCCCTAATGTTGTAAAGCGCTGCGTAAACTGTCGGCGCTATATAAATCCTGTATAATAATAATAATAATAATCTACTGACCCAAAAATTTAATTATCCTGCAAAAGCACACTTACAAGAGCTGTACAATGCAAAATAATTGTGAACAAGAAAGTATAATATATAACAATGTACCTTTATAAGCTGTAATTCTGAAATTGTCAAGAGAAGCCTAAATGGGTATATCATATATAAAAATTATTATGACTTGCTTTTATAGCATTGTCATTGAAATAATTCCTTAGGCTTGTTCACTAGATGTTTGTAATTAACTGTGCAATGATTAATTAGTTGTGCTTATGTTATGTGAAATTTTAAATCTGTGCCAATTGAGCCATCTGCATATAAAGCATAACATATAATAAGCCAGAGGATGCTGTCGAAGGTCCATCTGTCATTTAGGTGTGTATTAATGTGATTAGTAAACTGAGTAATCTATCTTTAAAACATTATCCATTATCATGACAAACACACTGTCCCTGTTATTAGTAAAATTCAAACAATGTGTGAACTAGTAATTAGGATATTACAGATTTTAACACTTTGTCTGGAAGTCAATTAATTATAATTGCAAAGTACTGTAGCAAGTAAGAATTTCAAGTCTACTGAATTGGCTATGCCAAAAGCCATGGGTTAAATTTTAACCATCCTGATTTTTCTATTAATAATGCCCATTGTTATATATGTTTTTACATAGCTTGTCATTCTGTACCAGTAGTGTAATGCTGCCAATAGACAGACCAAAATGAGGGGCAAATGAGGAGGAAAGAGGGACAGAGGGACTTTGTTCCAAATCAGGGATAGTCCCTCAAAATCAGGGACAGTTGGAAGCTAAGGTATACTGTATATATTCAAATAAGGTTCTTGTGTGTGTATATCTATTCTTTTTTTTTTTTATAATATACTTTATGAACATTCTTCAGCAAAAACATTGAGTACATACGTGTAGAGAGTAGATAGATGTAGCGGTCAGGCCCTTGACACAATCAGGATTCTGTAAAAACATAGCAAAGGAACTTAAAATTAGCCTGCAGGTGATACAGGTACTGTCAGTAACATAGGTGGTAAGACTTGGACCTGGTATCCAGGGTTCCCATGTTAGTTATAAAAGAAACTTAGATCAGACTATGAATAGTCCTCTCCTTCCCCTCATGCATCACCCCGCTTTAGCCCCATTTGGGTTAGCGAAGGGGGGGAGACACTCATGAGAGGGGGGTCGAAGAGGAGGATTCACATACGATAGAGGAGCGTTAGCTCCAGGAAAACTCATACTGCACTACTGACAATGGGTAACATTGAAAAGGGAGACAGAGAGAGAAGCCCTGAGATTGGAGACGATGGATGAATTTATGTCATTCTGGGAAAGCAGAGCGAATAGCATATAGTCAAAAGAAAATAAGAGAACATAATAGATGCAAATAACTGACCATGAGGAGGTAGATGGGGGGGAGGGGATAGAAACCATAGGTATTCAGAAGTTCTCAGGTAGTATTTCCAGGTTGTACTCTGAGGATGAAGATAGACACTGGTGGGAAAAGTTAGAGAAGTACACCCGCAGGTCAGTCTGTGGGTCCATGGGAGACGGGTTTGGGAGCAGCAGTGAGAGAAGCGTCTTTATTAAGGGGAGCTGATGTGGATAGATGAAGATAGGTACCCAAGTTGGTCTTTGTGAGGAAGAGTCTTAGTGATGAAAGTTAACCATTTGAGCTGTAGGCAGGAAGACATGTTGGTGGAAGACAGATCAGCATCAAGTTTTTCCTTGCGCAGGAGGGTTATGAGGTCTTGGTGGATATCTGAGATAGTGGGTGGGAGGGCAGAGGACCAATTTTTGAGAACAACACGTCTGGCCGACATGAAGCAGGTTGACAACCGTGCCTTGTTCTGTTGAGTGATGACTTGTTGGGCTGTTGATTCCTTTGGAGAGGCAGATGTTAGGTCACCGAATAGCAAAGGGAAGACATCTTTCATTGGGCAGCACCCTGTGACTGTTGTGGCAAAGTGTTCAACTTGGTCCCAGAAGGAGGCGATGTGGGAGCATAGCCAGAGTCTATGGAGTAGAGATGGCTTATCCTGTCCGCATACGGGGCAGAGGCATTTTTGTGGTTGTTGCGGAGAAGGCAGATGTGGTATGTAGGCCTGATGCATAATTTTGAACTGTTGTTCGTACCAGAACTCGTTGGTGACTAGGGTACAAGTGGAGTTGAAACCAGCTAGGATGAGGTTCACGGCTTCCTGGGAGTTTAGTTCTTTCTTCCATGCAGCTACTGAGGTGGATGTGAGAGGCAGAGGTGTATAGTTAGAGGTTTGTATATATCCAAAATTTTGTACTGATGTTTGTCCAGAAGGGTGTCCAGGAAAATGGAGTGGAATCTTTGGAGTCTGTTTGGACATAGGCTTGAGATGTGATGAACTGCTTGGTGGACATATAAGAAATTATGTTGCGGCAGTTTAAAGTGCGCTAACGTTTGAGGAATATGTAGTGCAGAGATTCTGGGAGGCCGACTCGGTGTAGCCCACATGTTGGTTAGGGTTCTGGAAGGAGGGGTTTCCATGAATTGGGAGGTGGCGATACCCAAGAAGACAGTTTTAGCTTGCTTCAAGTCTCGCGCCAGGCAACCAGTGTATCTCGTATTAGCAGGTTCTGTCTTAGGTGTGAGGGAATAGAAGGTAGCTTACAGTGCAGTAGGGCAAGTAGACTGTATGGGCTTGCCATTTGGGTTTCCAGCTCGTAGTTGGTGTATTTGGAGCTTTGTGAGATCCAGTCCATACATACTCTTAATAGACAAGATAGATTGTAAACTCTTAGGTTGGGGAGGTTAGCTCCCCCCTTGCTTCTCGGGAGAAATAGTTTGTGCATAGCAATATGGGGCAACGTCTATGCCATAGAAAGCTTGATAGAGCTTTATATAGTTTTTGTATGTCGCTGTGTCGCAACAGTATAGGAATGGTTTGGAGAGGGTATAAGAGTCTGGCAAATCTGACCATCTTAAATAAGTGGCATCTCCCGAGAAGCGAGATGGGGAGGTCCATCCATGCCTCCAGTTCACTCATGATCTTTGAGATTACTGGGGTAAAATGAAGGTGGTATAGAGGAGAGGGTGTTTTCCCAATGTTGATGCCGAGATAGGTGATGTGGGTTTTTGCAACTGAAAAAATTGAACGTCTGGCCCAGAATGGAGGCCTGGTGTGGAGTAGGGGAAGAATTTCACTTTTAGAGAAATTGATGCGCAGACCCGGGTAACTTCTGAATTGTGTGAAAAGTTCTTGGATAGTGATCATATCAGAGGCTGGGTTGGAAGTGAAGAAGAGAATGTCGTTTGCGAAGAGTGCTAGTTGCAGATTTTGTTGGCCTATTTACACTCTATGTAAGGTTGGGTGAGAGAGAATGTGGCGGGAAAGAGGTTCTAGGACGAGATTAAAAATAAGTGGGGAGAGGGGGCACCCCTGTCTAGTGTCTTTGTGTAGTTTGAAAGATTTGGAAATGTGGCCAGCTGCTACAATGTTTGTTTTGGGCTCTGCGTACATGGTAGAAATTAGATGAAGAAAGGGGCTCGAAAAGCCAAAACGTTTTAGTACCAGTGGCAACCAGGTAAAACTGACGTTGTCAAAGGCCTTTTCCGCATCGAGGGAAATGCTGTTGGGGTTGGTCTTTGCATATTCGAGGACTGTGAGTACTCTCCATATGTTGGACGACGCGGAGTGGCCTTGGGTGAAGCCTGCCTGCATGGAGTGTATTAGGGTAGGCATAATTTTGGCTAGTCTGTTGGCCATAACTTTAGACAGGATTTTAGAATCCAAGTTTAAAAGGGAAATTGGTCTGTAAGAGCTAGGCTCCGTAGGATCTTTACCCTTCTTGGCTATCAATTTTATGTGGGCTTGGTATCCGGATGGCAAGTAGTCACCCCCTCCTAAAATCTCCTGGTAGACTGTAGCTAAGTAAGGAACCACTGTTTGTGCCATCAATTTAGAAAAATCGGGAGTGCACCTTCCAATTCGCCAATGTAGATATCGTCTTGTGAATCTCTTGTTCTGTTATCAAAGAATTGAGATTTGAAAGGAGTGTAGGGTCTATTTGGGTCAAGGGAGCTTGGGCTAGGAATTCTTGGGCTGAAGATATATCAATTTGGTCCGGGCTGTATAGTTTGGTATAGAATTGCTTGAGGATTTGGCAAATGTTGGCTGCAGAAGAGGAGGTGTGTCCCTGGCAGTCTTTTATGATCTAATATATGGCTGGGGGTGTAGGTACCCTTACATAGTCTTGCCAACAATTTACCTGGCTTATTACCGAATTTGTGGTATTGTAAGTCTGAATGTGCTTGGTAAATTTGCTCCTGGGCATCGGTCCACAAGTTGAAATCAGACTTGGCTTCTCGCCAGGATTTGCGATGCTCAAGGGAGTTGTTCTGCGATATTAGTGATGGGGAGTGTCGCAGGCGGTCACTAGCTTCTCAAAAGCATGTAAGGACTTTTTCTTTTATACGAGGTCGCAAAGGAAATGATCCTGCCTCGCAACACAGCTTTACCAGCATCCCAGTATAAGTTAGGAGGAGTTCTATGGGCTGCATTTGTTAATTCATATTCCAACCAGGCCTCTTGCAGTGCTTTTTGGAGGTCAAGGTTATGGGCTAGATACTGGGGAAAGTGCCTAGTTTTTGCTGGGGGTGATAAGCCGTAGTCCCGTATTTGAACTCAGACGGGGGCATGGTCTGAGATAGCTATCTCGTGGATAAGAGTTTCTGACATGCATGCTAATAGAGCGCAGTTGCAGAATAGATAATCTATTCTGGATAAAGTGTGGTGGGGGTGAGTAAAAGGTAAAGTCTCTGTCTTTGGGGTGCGCTAGGCGCCAAAGATCAATGAGCTGTAGGGCCTCAGTGAAGGAAAATAATGACGTGGCTAGAGTTTGTGGGCGAGGATGGAATGTAGGCTTTGCCGTGGATTTGCACTTTCTGCACTACCATAACTGAGTTTATATCTCCTCCTGTGATGAGAGGAAGATGTAGGTACAGGGCTAGATGCTAGCAGTCTGACTGGAAAAAAGATTTGGTGGGGGAGTTGGTGGCATAGACATTGGTCACTACTAGATCCCTGGTTGCAATATGAAGGTGTAGGGTCAAAAGACAACCTTCCGTGTGGGGAGTGAAGCCCCTTGACATTCCACAATGTAATTCTCATATTAGGTAGTCGGGGGGGAGTTGGGCGTGTAGGTGTTAGCCGGATTAGCTGGCGTTATGAAATGCACACGGGAGGGGGGCAATTGAATGCTATGAGGTGAAGGGCGGGGAAGGGGGAAGAAAACGGTCTTGGTGAGGGGGAGGAGAGAGATAAAGTGGGGAGTGTAGAACTCTAGGTTAGTATATAAAGAGAAACCAAGTCAAATTAAACAATAACTCACAGTTATAGGGAAGCCTTGACTTCACTTTCTTCCACACCTGTTCTCCAACATAATGACAGCATTACCGGAGAAGGGGACTGTAGTCAAAAAGACGAGTCGTGCCGACCAGGCAGTCAATGCATTATCACGACAGGGTCTATGGGGTCCTCAAGGTGATTAGATTATCACTTAGAGATCCAGCCCGCATGTCTCCAGAAGGCTGCAACAGGAACAGGAGGAAAGGAAGAACAAAACAGCAAAACAGTATTAAGCGAGTTAGCTAAAGTTACTGACGGATGAAAAGTGGCATAGAGATCCAGAGCAGCTGAGTTGTGTTGTGAACTAGCTCTGCGGCCCTGGAGGCCTAATAGTTTAGTGGTGCTTAGTTGAGCCGGAGTTATCTGAAAAACAAAACCTCTTGGGGCAGTCTTTGCGACGACTGCGTTGCTCCCTGGGATCCTTTAGGTAGTGGTTTGTTTCCATTGGGGATAGCTCTTGGAGAATGTGCAGATGTTATTTTAGATAGGAAGCCACATCCTCTGGGTGGAAGAAGGATTTGGATTCTCCCCATTGATCAGTGAGTCGGAGGATAGCTGGGTATGCTAGAGTTAATTTAACACCCTTGAGGTGTAAGGCTGAGCAGATGGGTTGAAAGGCTTTCCTCCTGTGTGATACTTCCTGAGAATAGTCAGCAAAGATTAGTAATTTGTGGCCATCCAGCTGAAAAGACTTGGCGTTGCGGAAGGATTTTAGAAAGGCCACTCTATCAGTTTAGTTGAGATAGTGCACAATGATCGGGCAAGGGGAGCATCTGTCATTTGAAGGGGCCCCTACACAATCTGCCCTCTCTACCTGTGCATGGTGAGGTGATTCCAAGGGCTGCAGGGATGTGCACAGAACATAGTTCTGACAGGGATTCGGAGTTGTGGGACTCAAGGAGGCCGTTAACCTGAAGTTTATTTCGGCAAGAACAATTTTCCAAATCGTCCAGCTTTTCCAAAATGTAGTGCTGGGTTTGGGAGGTCTGGTGAGCGGCTGCCTGCGAGCTCTGGGCCTCATCTTATAGTACTGATATTCGGTTCTCTACCTCAGTGAGTCTGCCTGCCTGTTCCCTGATCTCCCTCCTGAGCTGATCAATTCCCATGCTCACAGCTCTCTCCACCGCTACTGTGATTGTGGGGGAGAACAGAGCAGCCACTGCCTGGGCAATCCTCCCATATTGATCTTCCAGACTAGCAAGGGCAGTGAGGACAGGCTGCATGTCTGCATTCACATCCGTGGCGTCAGCCATTTTGGGCTGCAGAGAGCTGGGGGAGAGAGACTGGTGCTGCAGCTTGTGGAGAGCCAGCGCCGCCCAATATTAGGTCTCGCTCCATGCCATGGTAGTCGGGGAGCGTGTTGGACATGGAAGAGGACCTGGAGGCTATGCCTGGGAGATGGGTGCCGGTTTTACAAGCTGTCCCTACCAGAGCCGCCATCTTACACTCCTTTTCCATGTGGCGCCAGAAACGGAAGTGATGTATCCATTCTTTAGAGAATGTGAAGTGTTCTTTATTTCACCTTAAAGTAGTGTAGCAAAAACTCTACAAAAATTAATAATGATTAGCTGTAGTGCATTTCCCATAAGGCATATTGCTCCCAAAGGCTGCAGTGGCTCCACAAAGCTACCTGATTTGCTTGTACAAATTCCCTAAATGGTGAGATTGTTGTGTAGCTTATATTGTTCACTGCTATAGTGCTAGAATATGCTGCAGCACTTTACAGAGTGCATATCACTTTAAGAAAAGAGAACAGATGCTTGTTCTCCATGCACTAAGTCCATAGATCGGACCCCACATGGTTCTAACGCGGGTGGCCACAAGCAGGGGAATCAGGTTTCAGGAACCTGCTGCTGATATGGTTGATGCACAAGCTTTTAGACTGTGAGTGCAATATCTTGATATTGTATCCTTTTATTTAAGATTTCACACCATTCCAGTCTGCTCTCTTCTCTCTTCTTATATTTCCTACTTATAGCGTTTCCTTATTATATAGAGCTCCTCTCTATATTCATCAAGCTGCAAGGCTGGGTTTGCTGAAAGCTTTTATACTTATGAACTAAGAGGCCGTATTGTGTGGACTTTACTGTTTGGATTTCTATCCTTTTGCTGCCAGTGGAACTCCTACCAATTAAATTGTATGTAATTTGCTAAGACATTCAAAGTGATTTTCATACATTGTTGCAATTGTTTGTAGTCTGTATGTAAAATGTAAAAAAATTTAATTACTGGTTTTACCTAACACAGCAGCATCTACACACGCATGACACGCAAGAAAATACACCTTTGCACACTGGTACTGACTAGCATTCCAGCATTTATTTTCTCCCCCGCTTTGTCTCCCTCACTCAGCTAATATTATCCCAGTGCTGACGGAGAGGGTCAGGGGAGGGCCAAACAAAGATCATCTGACATGATCCTTATCAACCGATCATGGCTAGTTATAATGCAACCTGTGACTTTGTGTAGCAAAAAGGCAGGTTTGATCCACGTAATGGCTTTGGACAACTTATAGGCAATTTGGGGAAATTTTTATGCATTTTGTCAAGTTACCCCTAAAGAACCCAGAAGGCACCCCATAGTGCCACGGCACCCTGGTTGAAAAAGGCTGGGTGCTGTGTCACTATGTGTATATCATGTCCAGTTAATAAAGCCAGACAGACATACATGGATTGAAATTTGATCGGTTCAGGAGGGACTGACCGAATTTCAATCTATGTATGGGCTAGTGGTTCTACACCAGTCAATCTATCGACCTACTTGTGTACAACCAGCCTGTCTTTTTTTTCCCCAAACAATCAGTGCCACTGAGTATAGTCGGCAACACTGATCTTTGTATTTTTCTGGCAGGAAAGGCTCCTGGCGGGCAGAATACAATAGCACAGCGGGAGGATTTCCCCATCCACATCGAATGTGTGGATAGGGGAACCGGCACACTTTTTTTTAGTTCAACCCACTGCTTGAGCAAAATAAAAAAAAAAAGAATGTATGGGCTGCTTAACTTTTTGTTACATATCACTTCAGTCCCTTGACCAAACAAGATTTAAATCTAGCATCCTTTTCATGAACACACATACATACACTTCCACATTCAATTAGGTGGACCACCCAAAGGAAACCTATTCAAATATAATTCGTATCTTGCAAATGGTTGCATGTAGCATGTCTGGTGGGAGTAGAGCCTACATCCCAGTGCTGCAAAGCCACAAACGTTAACCACTAATTCTGGCCCATGTACCACTGTAAGCTTAGAGCTTTGTATAAAACATCAGTGCTGTTACAAGTTTGTAATGGATTGTCGTCTTGAACTTGATGGATGCTTAGCTGTCCAGCTGAGGTGATAAATTACCGGAAAAACACCCAGACATCTATTTAGATGGCTGAAGCTGTGGGTGGGTGATGTTTTACCTGCTGCGAACAAAAGCCATCTAGAGCCTTTAATTCACTCACACAGCTGTCCCATGTCTGAGTTTGTAACTGAATCTGTTGCATCCCAAAGGTGACGTTGCTAATCTGTTCAAGGACAGACTGCCTCCGCTTATGTTAGTTCTGTGTATAAACAGCCATGGGGGTACAAATGTAAACTGGCAGTCAAGATGCACTTAAACAGTTCCCTGTGGTTATTTAAATATGCGATGATGTTCGCTCAACAGCATTTACCTGTTGCATTTCCTTGGCATGAAAAAAAAAACAATGGCTTAGATGTGACAAGCGCTTGTTGAGTCCTTTCTGCTCATTCCTCAATGCCTTGTATTGTTTTTGCTTTATAGTCTTCTAGCTTGTTAAAATGTGCCTGCAGTCCCAATGAAAACAAAATACCCCTCATGTGAATTGTACATTCTGAGTAATTTGCCTCTTACCATAACAGACACATGTGTGCATGATATGAATTTGCTGTGCTATAAAACACATGGCCAGACAAGCAATTATTTGCTGTCGGATAATTAAGCAATAATTACTAATAATGGCATTAGCCTGCTGTAAATGTCATGCCTAGGGATTATAAGGCTTCTATAATGTGTAATGAATACCGATGAGGAATGCGTTAACAATTTATACTGGTCTGATAGTTATTGGTTTGAATATTGTCTTTTTCTGTTGTTAGTGGCTAAATCATACACGGGCTGATTTTTCATTAACTGGGAAATTGTTTCCAAGATCTTCTACCCCTCTGTGTAACTATAGCCAGGCTGGGGAGTTCTATTTCCAGTTTCAACAATTCTTTCTGCAGTTTCTGTGAATATATCATTATTATTATTATTATATTATTATAATTATACAGGATTTATATAGCGCCAACAGTTTACGTAGCGCTTTACAACTTGAAGGTAGACAGTACAAATACAATACACTTTGATACAGTAGGAATTAGAGGGCCCTGCTCCTTAGAGCTTACAATCTAAGAGGGAAGGTCAAGAGATACAAGAGGTAATAACTGTGGGTGATGTGCTGATAGAGAAGATAAGTGTACATTTGTTAGGTGGGGGCCAGATAGGCTTCTCTGAAGAGATGAGTTTTCAGGGATCATCTGAAAGTGGATAAAGTAGGAGAAAATCGGACGGATTGGGGTAGAGCATTCCAGAGGTTGGGGGAAGCTCTGGAGAAGTCCTGAAGGCGAGCATGGGATGAGGTGACAAGGGAGTTTGAGAGCAGGAGGTCTTGGGAGGAGCGAAGAGAACGATTAGGTTGGTATTTTGTGACTAGGTTAGAGATGTAGCTGGGGCCAGGTTGTGGATGGCTTTGTAAGTTATAGTTAGTATCTTGAATTTAATTCGGTGACTGAGTGGCAGCCAATGGAGGGATTGGCAGAGAGGTGTAGCAGACGCTGAGCGGTTTGTGTGGTGGATGAGCCTGGCAGCAGCGTTCATGACAGACTGAAGTGGGGATAGCCTATTTAAACCAATGAGGAGGGAGTTGCAGTAGTCGAGGTGGGAGATGACCAGGGAGTGGATTAGAAGCTTTGTGGTGACATTGGTTAGGAAGGGGCGTATCTTGGAGATGTTGCGGAGATTGAGGCGGCAAGCTTTGGATAGTGATAGAATGTGGGGTCGAAAGGTTAGTTCAGAGTCCAGGATTACACGTAGGACCCTGACGTGGGGAGATGGGTTGATAGTTGAGCCGTTGATATTGACAGGGAAAGCAGGGGAAGTGGCACCTGAGGGAGGAAATATCATGAGCTCGGTTTTGGATAGGTTGAGTTTGAGGAATTGATGTGACATCCAGGCTGATATGTCTGCTAGTAAGTTGGTAATGCGTGAGGAGTCAGATGGAGAGAGTTGGGGGGTGGAGAGATAGATTTGGGTGTCATCAGCGTAGAGATGATATTTAAAGCCGTGGGAGGCAATCAACTGACCCAAGGAGGTGGTGTAGATTGAGAAAAGGAGAAGTCCAAGAACAGAACCTTGGGGGAGCCCAACGGAAAAAGGAAGAGGAGAGGAGGAAGTATTGTTGTAAGTGACACTGAAGGAGCGGGGTGATAGGTAGGATGAGAACCAGCGAAGAGTACAGTCACGGAGACCAAAGGAGTGCAGTTTTTTGAGGAGGAGGGTGTGGTCCACTGTGTCAAAGGCAGCAGAGAGATCCAGGAGAAGTAGTACAGAATAGTGTCCATTGGCTTTAGCCATTAGTAGGTCATTTGAGAGTTTAAGGAGAGCAGTTTCCGTGGAGTGTTGAGGGCGAAAACCGGACTGGAGGGGATCAAGAAGTTTATTCATGGTCAGATGGTCGCTTAGTCGATTGTAGACCAGTCTTTCAAGAAGTTTGGAGGAGAAGGAGAGTAAGGAGATGGGACGTAAGTTGTTGAGATTGGTGGGATCCAGTGAGGGCTTTTTTAGTATGGGGATGACTAGCGCATGTTTTAGAGAGTTTGGGAAGATGCCACAAGAGAGGGAGAGGTTGAAAATGTGAGTTAGAGAGTGTAGAATCGAGTCAGAGGGTGAGCGTAGCATTTGCAAGGGAACAGGATCCAGGGGGCAAGTGGTTAGATGGGTGCTAGATAAAAGTTTAGCAACTTCAGTAATAGTAGCAGGGTTGAATGAGGGAAGTAATGATTGTATCTGTGGACATGGGGTGTTGCATGGGGGAGGTTTTTGTGCATTGGTGATCTCCTCATGAATTGTATCAATCTTAGTTTTGAAGTGATTGGCAATCTCCTGGGCAGTGAGTGAGTTGGTGGGTGGAGGACAGAGTCATCCAGAAAGCCTCCAGTAGATTTCTGTCAGTACCATTTTGCGTGTCCTCCCCTGCGTCTGCTAGTTCCTATAGTACCAAGTATTTGTTAGTGATGGTTCTGTCCACTGGATGTGTCTCAAAAATTAGCCAGTTATAGAAAGGAAGAAATGAAGTTCATTACTGATCGTATTATGCAACTGAATTCAAAATGGCAATAGTGATATTACCTCTACCCAAAGGTAAAAACAAGGATGAACATATTGTTTTAGAAAAATAGTATGAAAATGGATATATAAATAGTTTTTCCTAATGTGCTGGAATGCTTAAAACTATTTTGCATGCCTGAATCCTTTCATTTTATTTGTACTGTGACAATAGCAATGTAATAACGGGTCGTACTGCCTTAGAGCAAAAAGCATTTTTAGGTCTAAACATCTTTTTTTCATTTCGGAGTACGGGATAGTTAAAACCCCTGTCAAATGTTTTTGTTTTTTCATATGTGACCCATTGGGGAGATTTTCTTTTACTTCACTTCCTGTCCTGTAGACAGAATAGGAAGTGAGAAGAATAACACCAAAGTGAGGGAGGTCCTGTCTTAACCTGCTGTTGCTGTAACATCTCTAGGCCCTAAACACCTGGTTTGATCACGTAATAATCAATATAACTTCAGTACCGTTCATTATTGATTAATGAGTGGGATATAAAACAAGTATATAAAGATATAAAACTTCTACTACTAATATACAAGATATAAAACTTCTCTAAGTCTCTTAGAGAAGAATGTATAGTGCAACACATCACACATTTTGCCTCATATATGCTATGGGAAGACGACCATTAGAGAATGAGTTCTAACATGGTTGCTAAGGCCTAAAGACCATGCAAGCTAACTGGTAGTAAACCAACATTTCTTCTACAGGTACTATCTTACTATTGTGCAGTTCTTAAAGTGGAGTTCCACCCAAAAGTGGAACCTCCGCTTATCTCATTCCTCCCCCCCTCCAGTGCCACTTTTGGCACCTTTCAGGGGAGAGGGGGAAACGGGTACCTGATTTTGACAGAAACCCTTCCACACTTCTGGTAGACTCTGCCACGGCGCCATCCCTCGGAAGTTCGGCCCCCCTCCTCCTTCCTCCGCCGCCGGGCCAGGAGGAAAGTGCAGTGCACTTCGCTCATGCACAGCTGGAAACCGGAGGCTTCACAACCAGGTTCCCTTACTACGAAGGCTTACCTGTAGATAAAATGAACATCTCCTAAACCTGCACCGTTTAGGAGATATTCTCCCTGCGTGCAGCCAGTGACATCACTGACATCGCTGGTGCATACCTTGCCAGAACTTCAGAGCTTCATGCCGGAACTGAGGGCTTGCGTGGTAGTGACGTCATCGCAGCTCCGACCAATGACATAGCCGGAGTGTGCGAACCCGGAAGAAAGACAGGGGGAACATGTCAGCCCTCTCAGCGACATTACAGGGCTGGAGGGCTTTGTTCCAAGGTGAGTAGTTCATATAATGTGCTAGTCTACGATGCATACTAGCACATTATGCCTTTGCCTTGCAGATTTTTTTTTTTTTTTTGCAACATCCGCAGTTTACAACCACTTTAATATCTTCTTTTTGCCGTTCATTATTTCAAAACTATAGGTTGCACACTTGGTTTGTGATGTAAGAGTTTGTACTTGATTCTTTCAAGAATCAGCATCTAGTTTTAGCAAAAATGTGACTTATTGAAGAAAGATAATTGTGACATGTCACATCCAATGGTCCACCCTACTAACCAATCAGATTTAACCCTTTATTCATCCATGATTCATATGTTATATTTGGCAACAGTTATAGTCAGTTATTGATATCCAGCACCTAACTTTGATAAAGATTTTATTGATCTGTGCAGCATATATTATAATTGTACACTGTTTGTAGCCTTACACCATACATAAAACATTTACTGTAGTGCTTGGTGTAATCCTTAATGTTTAGACTGCAGCCATCTGGTAAGATACTCAGTTGTAAGTGAGAAATGTGTCACGATCGGAGGATGATTAATGAGCAGGACATCATGAAGAATAAGAGCTGCTTTCAGAGCTGCAGCTTTAGCATAATGAAATTCAGTATGAAGTCTTCTTATATTAAATTGGTTAACCAAGCAAAGTAAAACAGAAGGTGGAAAATACAGTTAAGAAAAAAAGTTAGGTGACTGTATTTCTTTTCTCTGGTTTCTGTGTTGGCAACAAATTTAAATTTTGGAAATCTATTTTACTTAAAGATTTACATGCTCTGTCACCTCAGAACGACCACTGTTCTGTTTCGGTACCCAAGTTTACTTTTCCCTTAAAGAGACTTCATCATATCCCTTATTACTTGGCTGAGCAGTGGCTAATAACTTCCAGTGGAAACACTCCTTGGCTCAATCCCGGCTGCATTCTAGTTGCCAGACAAGCATGTTTCTCTCTGAGAAACTGAATAAGAGAACAACACCCCAGAATTAATATATAGCCCAGTCCGAATACAAGTCTTGGCTCAGACAGGTAAGAAAGTACACCACAGAGTCCCTTTAAATCGGTGGTTTGAAATGAACATAGATCTGCTAGTGAAAATGACACCTTAGTCTAAGCCACTATTTGGCTTATTACTTTTAAATGGTGCATTATAGTTTTGGCCTAGATATTGATTTAGGCTATAAAATATATACTGATCACAAAGGAGCATGCAAATATAAACAAAATAGCTTTGCTTACCTAAATTTCATTAGGTGTTCGTGATTTTTATTTCAAGAGTAAGGTGACTCAATTTTGTTTCTTGGCTGTCTATGTGCAACATGTAAAATCAAACTGAATGACATTTACTATGCAAAAGGGCTGTGTATCAAAATCAACTGGCATTTTTTTTTTTATTTAAATTTTTGTATAAAATACTTGTTTTCTCCTTTTTTAACCATTACAAAAAACAGTTACATTTCCGGCATGTGCCGGAAATGTAAAACTCCCATTGGTTGTGCTCTCAACCAAACTGTCAAACCATCCATGACCATGGCTGATGTCATAACCAATCACATGTGCAGCATCTTGGCAGTTGTAGATTAAACAGAGACCAAGATGGCAGCTTCCTTGGCTGAAAACGATAGGAGGGTTTGCTTACACTTTAATAATACTGAGGCCTGGTTCACACTGTAACCCACGCTGTGCGTCCCTGTTCCTCATTTCAGGGACGAATCAGGGCCAAATCTATGCCTGAATTCAGCCCTGAAATGGAGCCAAAGAAGCACAGCGTTTCTGTGCAGTGCGCTCCACAGCTGCAACGGAGATATGTGAACCGGGAAACCCGCATCTAATTTGCATAGGTGGGAACTCGGCCTAAAGGCTATCTCAGATTTTAGAGACTGAGGTTTCATATATTTAAATTTTCTTATTTCTACACAATCGAGGGTGATATGAAAGGCGTTAGCTCTGTTCACAAATTTTACCTGTAAACACATGACAGTACATATTTATGCTTATCTCTCTTTCAAGAAATGTATAAATTTATTTCACATGTGTATTCTCTACAGTTGAAGCAAAATTAAAGCAGTAGTAAACTGCCCCAAAAACTAAATATAAAAAATTGTCCATCCTGCAGTGGTTTGCCATAATGTGCTAGTAAGTACTGCATACTAGCACATTATGACAGACTTACCTGCATACAGAGCCCTCCAGCACAGTTCTCTCACGGCTCTGTATGCAGGTAAGTGCTGCAAAAGTGCTGTTACACTTTAAAGACAAAGCTCAGTAGGGATAACCGTAGTTAGAATTTTCCAAACCATTTATATGGACTGGTTCTGGGGAGATCTTTGGTGTCCTATTAACAAATAATGTCTAGTCCTGCTTTGATCATATTAGACAGTTGTCTAACATTAATGTACATCTTTACAGATACGGTAGCATTAGTCTTAATAGGAATGCTAGGCAGTGCAGCACAGGCCCTTCCTTATGCTGACTTAAAGTTTAATGAAAGCAGAAACAAATGGCACAGTTTATAGGCAGCTTTTTTGCCAAGTGCCCTCACAGCAAGAAGCTTGTAGTGGGGGCACCCGAGCTGAGCTGCTGCTCTGTGTGTCCATTCAGACATGTTGCCGCAGCTCTGCCCTCCTCCCCTCTCTCCTCATTGGCTCACTGACTTTGATTGACAGCAACGGTCGCCCATTAAGATAAAAAACATTCTGCCTTTAGAACCACTCCAGTGTTTCTTTGGAGAGAGCCGTGATTGTCACCCAAGCTTCTCTAAACATTTCTTTCTCACTTTTTCTCCATTACATGGGGGGGGGGGGGGGCAGGGGAATTACTTGTATACAGAACAAAATTTGTAGGGAAGATAACCTTGTTTCCTTGTTGTACTTTTAGTTCACTTGACAGGAAGTTACAAGGGCACTGCAGTTCTGTCAAGATCAATAGGTATTTCCTGTATTCAATAACTAATGTAGCCACACAATATCCAATGTCTGGTAAGTTGCAATATAATAAATGTATGTTCTTGGGTTCAGATATCATTTAAGTAGCAAAAAGCTACAAGGCAGGTAAAATAGGGATTACTGCTGAGTAACGTATTTTACATATGAAAATAATAGTACATATTGAAGAGTTAAGTTCTAAGGGACTGTTTAAACATTTTACTCAGTGTGGACTTCACCTCTCGGGACCAGCGGCCTCTCAATGTCAGACGGCCATACTCATGCCCTAAGATATACTTTTTTCTGTGGCTATACCATGAGGGTCGCTCTGTGGGGATCGCTGTGAGGGCTGTTCCGAGCCCGGATGGGGTTCATCGTTTTCTGATGGACAGACAGTGACAAATTCATTCTTCCATGAAAATCTGTTTTTAAAGTATATACATGAAAACTCTTTACATTTTGACGTTGAATATATTTTCTCTCCTATAATGCCTCTGAGGAAGGGATATTTTTCCTGAAACATGTCAGGCCAAAAGGACAAAATCAATGTTTATTGGAATTTGTAACAATTTACCATGAGCAGTGTTTGTCTTTTCATGTATTATACAAACTGTTGCTATAGGTGTCATTTCATATGTGTTTTTTTAAACAAATTTGTTCAAATAAATTATATATTTTATATACGATTGTTTTCCTGTTCGCCCATAAAGTCCCAATGTACCGGGGGGGTACTTGTTTCCCTTTTGTAGTGTCTCGATTTAACAGAAATTAATGTAAGGTCCCTTTCACATGAGAGATCCGATCAGATCCACCTGTCAGTTTTTTAGGTGGACCTGATCAGACCCTCCAGTCTCTTCTACACATGTCCGCTGACACCCAACGCCATCCGATCTGATCCTGTCCGCCAAAAACAGAAGGATGGTGGTCCTATTCCCTATCCGTCTGGCAGATCAGATGGCATCAGATGGGAAAGGACAGGCGCACAGACCTGTCATCCGCCTGTTTAGCGGGGATTAGCAGAGAGATTCCCCATTGAGCAAATGAATTCCTCTTCATGGAGGAGCCTGTTTGAAAGGGGTCTAAGGCGTGTGTTAAGAAGGGTTTCGTCAACCTTCTATCTGTCTA
The DNA here is from genome assembly GCF_042186555.1 of Aquarana catesbeiana. NCBI lineage: Eukaryota > Metazoa > Chordata > Amphibia > Anura > Ranidae > Aquarana > Aquarana catesbeiana. The sequence goes on from NC_133324.1 coordinate 693,468,780, forward strand.
TTTATTGGAGGACTGGAGTCTTGGAGTGGAGGTCAGAGGTGTACCTGCTGCTACGTTGTATCAGTTGTGTTTTGTATTAAACTTTTATATTATACTTTGGAAGCATTTTCATTTTGATTAAACTTTTTAGAACCATATACCTTTGTAACCTGTTTCAACTTTTTTTTAAGCAGTATGGCTTCATTTAAAAAATATTTGTACATGCTACATAACCAGAATACATAGGATATATAGCTTAAAAGGTGCATAAGTAACAAAATTATTGTTATTGGTAAAAAAAGAGGCATTTAGGTGTTTGGTCATGGAATACTTAGGAATACTTTACATCTCATTCTAGTCTATGTTTACATTCTCTTCAACGTGAGTTCATCTGTCAAGGCATAATCTCTAAGAGTAAAATAATCTCCAGGACCCTGTAAAATATTCATGTAGCACAGTCAATGCCCTCTTCGAGGTGTATCACCTTAATGGGTCAATGTTATGATCAATAAATAAATAATGACAAGAGCCTCACAAATTCTACATATTTAGTGAGGATTTAATTACCCTACATACTCATCCAATGAGGTATTGTAAAATCCCTCACATGGTATAACCAAAGCTGTTAAGAGTAAAAGTTAAGAGTAAAATGTTTTACTATTGCTTTATGTTTTGTTACACTTCTTTTAGCTATTGGCAGATACTACCAGTAAAGACATTTATAAGCTTTAATTGGTTATCCTGAACCCTACCTATGCTTTTTACACACAAGATTTATGAAATTACCTAATTTGTATATAAAATGAGTATATTTGTATATCCTCCTGCTAAATTAATTCAAGGATTCTGTCTATTACATAATATTGGCTGGAACTAACATATTTCTTATGGGAAAATACCATGTTTGAATATAGTGTAATATGTACAGTCACCACTGTTCCTTGAGCTGTGGGTGAGTACGCCCTAAATTAGTAGCTTCATTTGCTTGATTTTGACTAAAAGTTAGTTCCCACAACATATTTCCATAACTCTAAGGACATATCTTAGTGCTCTCAGAAGGTTATCTCACAAATTAATTAATTCATTGTGACTTGCTCTGTTATTAGTAAAGACTATTCATAATTTTTGTTGCATGCTTACCAAGCCCTAAAGTTCTAATTTGATAACAAAATATGATCGAACAAACATTATTAAAGAGCAACTGTAGTCATTTAGTGTAGTGTAACCTCCCTTCCTTAGATTTCTATCTCTTAGTCAGCAGTAGATTTCATTGAATAGGTAGATGGGGTGAGAAACATAAATACACTATATTGTCAAAAGTATTGGGACACCTGCCTTTACACGCACGTGAACTTTAATGGCATCTTATGCCCCGTACACACGAGCGGATTTTCCGTCGGGAAAAACTTGGATGGTTTTTCCGACGGAATTCCGCTCAAATTTGGCTTGCATACACATGGTCACACAAAAGTTCTATGAACTTTCGACCACCAAGAACGCGTTGACGTACAACACTACGACGAGCCGAGAAAATGAAGTTCAATGCTTCCGAGCATGCGTCGAATTGTTTCCGAGCATGCGTAGGAATTTTGCACGTCGAAATTTGTTCAGACGATTGGAATTTCGGATCGGAACTTTTTCCGACCCAAAAATAGAGAACATGCTCTCAATCTTTTGCTGGCGGGAGTTCCGCCAGCAAAAGTCCAATGGAGCATACACACGGTCGGAATTTACGACCAAAAGCTCTCATCGGACTTTTGCTGACGGAATTTCTGATCGTGTGTACGGGGCATTAGTCTTAGTCCGTAGTAATATTGAGTTGGCCCACCCTATGCAGCTATAACAGCTTCAACTCTTCTGGGATGACTGTCCACAAGGTTTAGGAGTGTTTCTATGGGAATGTGGGATCATTCTTCCAGTAGTGCGTTTGTGAGGTCAGGCACTGATGTTGGATGAGGGACACCTGGCTCACAATCTCCACTGTAATAAATCCAAAAGATGTTCTATTGGGTTAAGGTTAGGACTCTGTGCAGGCCAGTCAGGTTCCTCCACCCCAAATTCACTCATCCATGTCTTTATGTAGCTTGCTTTGTGCACTTGTCCAAATCATTTGGTGCAGGGGGGATTATGGTGTTGGGTTGTTTTTTTTATGGGTTGGGCTTGGCCCCTTAGTTCCAGTGAAGTGAACTCCTAAGGCGTCAGCATACCAAGACATTTTGGACAATTTCATGTTCCCAATACATCCCAAAGGTGTTCTTTCGGGTTAAGCTCAGGACTCTGTACAGGCCAGTCAGGTTCCTCCACCCCAAATTCATGCTCCCAACTTTGTGGGAATAGTTTGGGGATGGCCCCTTCCTGTTCCAGCATGACTGTGCACCAGTGCACAAAGCAAGGTCCATAGAGACATGGATGAGTGAGTTTGGGTGGAGGAACTTGACTGGCCTGTACAGAGTCCTGACCTCAACCCAATAGAACATCTTTGGAGTGAATTAGTGCTGAGACTGTGAGCCAGGTTTTCTTGTCCAACATCAGTGCTTGACCTCACAAATGCGCTAATGGAAGAATGGTCAAACATTCCCATAGACACACTCCTAAACCTTGTGGACAGCCTTCCCAGAAGAGTCGAAGTTGTTATAGCTGCAAAGGGTGGGCCATCTTAATATTGAACCCTACAGACTAAGACCGGGCTGCCATTAACGTTCATGTACATGTAAATTCAGGCATCCCAATACTTTTGGCAATATAGCGTATATTGCAATGGAATGTTTTTTGCAATTCTGCTGAGAATAGACAATGCAGTTCAATTTAATTTCTGTGGCCATCCTAACCCTTGCTGTCTTAAATGGTTGTTTTTTTTTTGGTGTCTCATATAAACTTTATTCAGCACATGTGTGTACTTTGAATCTTATAATAGTATATACTCCGACATTTAAAAAGCTCCTCCAACTTTGATATTTTGGTTTAAAAACATCAATTACTGGTTATCTCAGTAATTGCTGAACCTGTAAAAGTTACAAACACACCCATTTGACAAAATAAATTGATACAACTGAGTGCTGTAGCAAACCTCTGGAGGACATGGCAAGGGAGGAGTGAGAACACACAGCAAGCCAGCCATGAAATATGTTGGCCCATTAACTGCACCCCTCTGGGGGGTCTTCACAAACACTCCTTTGGTGGCTGACCTTGGCTGAACACTCTTTGGTTACTGGTTCACAGCTATAGGCACATTAATCAAATGCCCCTTGTTTTTTTTTCTGCTGACGTGATGAAACTGCTATTGGACAATCTTTCTTGAATGATGAAATCAGTTACATTTATAACACAGAAACTAGTTATGATTTTATTCTTGTTTTATTGATTTATTTTTTTTTTTCAATTTAGAATTTTTTGATGTGTTCATATAGTGTTCCTTGGTTACTCTGCCATTCACAAAACCTAAAAGAGACTAGGTTAGTAATATTATCCCAAGGCAGACCAATTGCATGTTTATTTCTGATTTGTTTTTTCTTTTTTACATTTACGGTAATTCATTTTCTCTTTTGTTTTTTTGGCTTTAGCAATTTTTCCTCATTCCTCATGCTTTCCTAAATGTAAAACCAATGTTTTCTTTTAATTTACAATGTAATATTGTGTTTGGATGCAGTTGTTCTGGCTTAGAAGCTGTAAACTCTCAGCTACAGCTAACACAAGCTACTCCTGTAATTAGGGAAAGTTTCAGAGACAAACATTTTTAAGCAATTAGGGAAGGGAAGAAAAGGATTTAAAAATGAGTGTGACCAAATGTTCCTTATCTTACATCACTTTTAATGTTTTTGCATTCCTTGTTACTGAAAATGTTAACAAAGTACAACAAACCAAATTATTTGGAGACCCTAAAAGCAAATAGCTAACTATCAAGCTGATGCTACTAATGGGGGTTACTGAATGATTTCCAGATCTAATTCAGCTCCCAGGCCATGAACAACAGTTCTTGGCATCTCACAGATGTAAATAGTTGTGTCAAGGTCACCAAATGTGCTGACATTATGTATATGGTGTCTGCGGTCTAATATGATGAAATGAGTCACCCTATCTTTCACCATATTTACTCAACTGGTCTTATTAAAGGTACGCTCTTTCAAATTAAACATAACAGCTTAAAAAACAAAACCTTTTAAAAAGTCAGTGTTTGCACTTTAAAACTATGCAAAAAAAAAAAAAACAGGTCTATTTGTAATTAATACATTCAAATATTAATTAATATTAATATTAAATTATCTGTTTTTGCAATTTTTAAAAAAAGCTGTCCTGTAATAGATATAAAATCCTTTTCACAAAAGACAGATTATAAGGACATAATCACCAGCAGCCAGAGCTGATAAGAGTATAAAGGTGCTTAGTGCTGTGCATTTTATATGTCTAATGGTTTATCCAGACAACAATAACAGTGGGAAAATAATTTTGGATGGTAATTTTCTGCAGAATTCTTAATCAGATTACTATGAAAGCTGCAGTCTTTGGTAACATTTTAGAATGGCATAGGTCTCCATGATGAAGGCTGTGGACAGTTGATGTGGTATATGATCTTGATAAGATATAGGGATTGATTTACTAAAGGCAAATTTACTTTTATCTTTGCAAGGGACTTTTCACTTTAAATATAGTTTTCCCTCAGCTTAGTAAATGTAGGAAAAATTCACTTTGCAAAGAATACCTGATTACATCCAAGAAAAATGAAAAGCAGTATTTTTGTATGATGGAAGTCAGTAGAGCTTTATCTCATTGATTGAGTCAAGGGAAAATGCCCTTGTAAAGTTAAGAGCATATTTGTATTGAGTAAATCTACCCTATACTGTGCGTGGTTGTGCCTGATAGTGTGCGTACCCATGTTAACGCATATGTGTGTAGTTTGTGAGGTTTTTTTTCTTGGGAGGGGCGAAGGTTTTTTTGTAAGTGAGATACTATATTTGTATGAAAGACTGTTGTGCTTTTGTTTTTGGCCTCAGGTGCTTGGCACAGCGTAGTCCTTAGTGCAGAGGCTTTTTCACCCAAAAAAAGTTAACATCCCTGACCTATCCCTCAAGATTATCCTGACCCTAACACTTAACCCTCTCTGAACCACAAAACGTAAGCTTAGAATAAAAACAAGTTATTGGTACTTAACCTTAATGTACATCTAAATCCCAGTTGTTTTATCTTCATTTCAGAAAGAATTGGGATGGCTTAAAACCCCTGCCAGTCTTTTCTTCCTTCCTTTGTTCCTTTGCGGATATTTCTTCACTTTCTGTTCTGGAGAGACAGCAAGAAGTGAAAGAAAATGTCTTCAAAGTTCTCTATCACTGTCATCACAGAGACAATAGTCAAAAGAATAAAAAGAGAAGGCGAATCTCCCCAGCAGAGACTCTGACAGAAATAAAAACCTCACAGGGCTTCTGATCCTTCCCTACTCAATTCAAAACTGCAAAAAAAATGTTTTGGCATTAAATCAACCTTCTAATGCTTAACTTGAATCTGCAATTTAATTACAAATTAAAAGAGAAGTATGGGGTTATAAAAAAAAAACTAATTATATTTACCTAGATGGCTGCAGCACTGATCCCAGCTTCAGCTATCCCCTGCTGCCTCTAAGACTGAGAACTGAGTGATCAAGCACCACTGATCGCTCAGCTCTTGATCTTCAGTCTGCAGAGAGCCAGTGACTGTCAATCACTGGCTCTCTGCTCTGCCCCACCATCGCTTACTGGAGTGCTGGGCTGTGGAGGGGGTGGTAGCGGCTGGTTTAGGCTCTCAGTGCCTTGCTGGTGGTCCAGGCTTCCAAGCAGATCCCGACCTTATGGTCAGGATCTTTTCAGAGCCTGGAACTAACTGTACTCCTGTGATCCATAGGAGAAGTATAGCCAAAAAAGCTTTGGCTATACTTCTCCTTAAACTTTGCTAAAATAAAATCTCCCCAAACCCTAATCTTAACCCTAGCACTTAAAGAGGAAGTAAACCCTTATGGGTTTTACTTCCTCTTTATTTCCCTGCTAAGGTAAAGCATAGTGGGCTACTATGCATTGCATAGTAGCCCATTATGTGTCACTTACCTGAAACCGAAGCCTGCGATGTCACCGCCGTCCCCACTAGCAGCGAGCATCCATCTTCACCCCTCTTCCTTCTGGGGCCGCTAACTCTGGCTCTGTGACTGGCCGGAGTCGCGTTACGTCACTCCCACGCATGTGCGCGGGAGCTGCCAGTCACAGCATGACCCCTTTAGAAATGGCACGATCTGCCCTTTCTAAAGTGCGCATGCACCGTAGACATCACCTCACGGCTTTATTGTAAATATCTCCTAAACTGTGAAGGTTTAGGAGATATTTCCAGCACCTACAGGTAAGCCTTAATATAGGCTTACCTGTAAGTAAAAGTGGTTATACAGGGTGTACAATCACTTTAATTTGAAACCCATAACCCTAACCTCTAACCTAACCCCTAACATTGAATTAATTCATAATATACTATATTTACCTTACTGTGCACTCAAACACTCAGTGCTAAAAGCTGGCGCTGCTTTTCTGAGATGTTAGTGCTAAAAGCTCCAAAAGTAAAAGATAACCGTGGGTAAGAACCAATAAATCGCACAGTACTATACAGATAACAAAGAAGTCAAATCATCTGAAAACAAAACCTCTACAAAGGCATAACACGAAATAAAGGAACCTACAATATTATATTTTAGAATGTGGTAAATGCTATATATAATTTGCAATTGACATGGCAGAGGTGGGGGATTATGGATTACTCTAATTAATGATTGCAGTATATATATAGAGTGCTGAGTAAATTGACGGTCTTATATAGGTACTTATAATAAATAAATCAAATTTGGATTAAAAAGAAGATGGATAGGCTAATGTGAAGGTGTAGATTTGAGAGGACTGTTTATAAATTTCAAAGTTGTGTGGTAAGGGGGAGCATGTTTTGAAATTGTAGAGAAGAGAATTCCAGTGATAGGGTGAGGAAGTCTGAAAGAAGCCATGCATGGAATGAGGTCACGAGTAAGATGGCCGTGAGGCAGTATTAAAAGCATATGTATATATATATGTATATATATATATATATATATATATATATATATATATATATATATATATATATATATATATATATATATATATATATATATATTTTTTTTTTTTACAACTGTCAACATGGTGGCTGCAAAAATATGATAATACTGGAAGACCTGTAAACAAAATGAAAAATAAGTCATTAAAGTGATGAACTTGAAATCTGAGGCACAAACCCTGAGTCCCAAATGGTCATATCCTTACAGTTCCCTGGCGTGAACACTTGACAGCACATGACCTGTAGTTGAACATATATAGGCTGATGCCTGACTGGCTCTTAGCAGTAGTATCTGATTATATGTATGTATGCGGCTAAAGGGCCACAGTCAGAAAAAACAAAGAAAATTAAATGCTAGCTGCTAGTACTGACTGTGATAACATTTTCTTTGTGATTAATACCACATGTATTTCAGCTCCAGAATGTAATGAAGATGATTTTGAAGTGCTTGCTGGCTGCAAAATTCGATTCTGTCTACATGATGATTCACTTAAGTCATGATCCACATATTCCTTCATTTATGTGTTACAAATGTGGAGAGAATGCTCTAGCTACCATATTAACACATCTGATACACTTTAATGTACAGAAAAACATGTAAAATAATGTATTTATATACAGTAATTGTTTTAACACAAAAGAAAATGATGTGTTTTTAATGCACGATAATGGCAAAAAAATTATTTTAGTAACCTTTTATTATGCAATTTGAAATGCTACAATGTAGAATGAAAGCTTGCAGAAGATCAGTACACGAGGCATCTGTTAACTTACAGATCTGGAGGATTACCAGTTAAAATAGCCATAGACTCTTTCACACTTGCGGTGCCCTCTAAATTCACGTTCTGACATACAGTGAGGAGTAGTTATATCGCCTCCTCACTGCCTGATTAAACCCTGTAAATCAGTACTGGATCAACTTCATCTAGTGCCCAGGGCAAAGACGTGGAACTGCACCCCCTCCCCCACTGATAATGCATGCCGTAGAATGGGTTTAATGCCCTGCGTCCATTCTCTGCCTCCTTGCTTCGCAGTGCCCAGGGCAGCCTCCCCTCTTGCCCACCCCTTGTCCCAGCCCTTGTGTCAATGCTCCTCTTTTGTGTTGCAATTATGTGCATTGCACACAGTTGTAGTTCAGTTGTGGTGCAGCCAAACTGATCTGAATAGGCAAGTTTGACAGGCAGGGCTGTTTGTCAAGATCTGCAACCCGAGTTAAAACTACTGCAGTATGTGAATAGCCTTGTCAGGTTGTAATGTTAAAATTTGTATCTATGGCCGGAAAGCAGTAAAACTGCAGCTCAGCCTTCTGTTTTTACCATCTGCCTGTGTGAAAGAGTCCTTACTTTACAGGGATAGCTGTGTGTCTCAATATTCATATGTACTCTCTCCTGCTTAAAGAAGAGATGCTCTTCTATCTCCATCCTAGGCTCAGTGGTAACATGGTAACATAATCAATTAAAAAGTTATTTTGTTATTTTAGAGTTTCATGACTTATGGATGTTATAGACACCAAGCTAATTAGCTTAGACAGCATCTGTAGGGCCCTTATAGCCTTACTGGTCTGCTCTGAAAGACAGAAAATACTATGAACTAATATTTCTTCCCACACTCCAAAAACATGCCGGTAAGTTTATTTGGATCCTGGCCAAATTGACCCTAGTTAGTGCATTAATGCACGTCAGGGACCCTAGACTGTAGCTCCTCAAGGGCAGGGACTGATGTGAATGTACAATATACTAAATACTATATATATATATATATATATATATATATATATATATATATATATATATATATATATATATATAGTAAAATACTGCATAAACTGTTGGTGCTACAGTATATAAGTGTCTAATAAATAAATAAAATATAACATGACAAAACATAAATAACATAACAAACACCAATCCCTGAAGGGGATAGGTTGCGCTGTTACAGTTCAGGAGTGGACATTTAGATTATAACAACTGCCCATTTATGACCGATTACCTTTAAAGTGAACCTGTCACCAACCTGTACATTTCACACTGCTAAAATAAAAAATGCTTTAAAAAAGGTTGCCTGTCAGGACCAAGGATTAAGATACAGGCAGCCAAAATTAAATGCAAATCTTCCTTTCATAGGTAAAGGTTGAGATTCCTCCTACCCCTTCCCATCTTCAAAGCCTTCTTCTTCTTATTATTATTATTATACAGGATTTATATAGCGCCGACAGTTTACTCAGCGCTTTACAACATTAGGGCAGACAGTACAAGTACAATACAATTCAATACAGGAGGAATCAGAGGGCCCTGCTCGTTAGAGCTTACAATCTAGGAGGGAGGGTCAAGTTATACAAAAGGGTAATAGCTGTGGGGATGAGCTAATGGAGAAATTAGTGCAGTTGTTAGATGGAGGCAGGATAGGCTTCTCTGAAGAGGAAAGTTTTCAGGGATCGCCTAAAAGTGGATAGATTTGGAGACAGTCTGACAGATTGGGGTAGGGAATTCCAGAGGATGGGCGAGGCTCAGGAGAAGTCCTGGAGGCGGATATGAGAGGAGGTGATGAGGGAGATAGAGAGCAGGAGGTCTTGGGAGGAACGGAGATGGCAATTAGGTTGGTATTTAGAGACTAGGTTAGTGATGTAGCTGGGGGCAGAGTTGTGGATGGCTTTGTAACTTATTGTTAGTATTTTGAATTTAATTAGTTGGGCGAGTGGTAGCCAATGGAGGGACTGGCAGAGAGGGGTAGCAGACACTGAGCGGTTTGTAAGGTGGATGAGTCTGGCAGCCGCATTCATGATGGACTGAAGGGGGGATAGTCTATTTAAAGGTAAGCCAATGAGGAGGGAGTTGCAGTAGTCAAGGCGAGAGATAACCAGAGAGTGCATTATTGGCATGTTAATGTGACAGACAACCTCAAAGGTTCAGAGGAGGAAGCACCAAGTTGACATTTCTATAAAACTTAATTTGTAAATTAATATTTCTGTTCTAGAAATCTTTTTGACACAATTTCCACTATATATTCATTTTGTCATCATTTGCTTAGTTTGAATTGCCCAGGTTTGTGAATTTGCACATACAAATCAAAAAACATAGCTACATAGAGAACTAACATGCACCCTTCTTGCACTCAGATAAATGACTCAGATAGAAAAGAAAAAAAAGCATGTGTTTTGTGGAGTAAAGAGCTGCCTATGGATTATGTAATGCATCACTAAGTGTTCATTGCCCTGTTTCTCACCAAAATGAATAGAGAGGTTCAATGTATAAAGCAATTCTGCTGAACTTCCTGGCTATTTGATTGAATCATGGCTTACAATAGCATTGCTTTGGCTCAGACTCCTGCTGTTGCAGATCATATAAAGGACTTTTATATATTTCCTCTAAGAATGTTTTGAGTTTCTCAAGATTTCAGTTGAGCATCAACAAAGGTGATGAAGGCAGCAGGTGCAGAGAACTTCCTACATTATATACTTAAAGGATACAGCAGATTTCTTATATATCCTCCCCAGTCCTGACGGAACTCCTGCTTGCTGCTTTCTTGTATTTGAATGAATTACAGTGTTCGCATGTGCTGCCCTTCTTATTCAAAGTCCTATTTAAAAACAGACTCATTTAAACTTCCTAGGATTCCCTTTATAAGTTCACACTAAATTAAAAGTTTGGCTTCTGTACAAGAGTAATTATAAACATTTACAAAATTGTACAAGTTACATTAGCTTAAAGCACCACTAGGGACAAAAACAATTTTCTTACAGGACTTCTTCCTACGCCTTTTGAACCTATGCTAATAGTCTTTTTACCCCCCTTTCTTTGTGAAGGCAAAAATGTCTAAGTACCCGTCCGATTCCTTCACCGTCACTGGTTTCGGTGCAAACTCACCTCAAGACTACTGTCCTCTGCCATCCCCCTGTGTTGACATCATTCCCTTCTCTCTCCTGAGAAGACTCAGTCAACAGCCATTTATTCAGAAGTATCCACTACTCACAGACAGTGATGTGGATACACTAAGAAGGACCTTTCCAGGAAACAGAGGAGGAGAAGACTTGGGATGGTAATCTCACGTGATTGTTGCTTCAGTTAAGTTAAAAAAGAGATTTTTTTGTTTTTTTTGTTTTACTAACTGGATCAGTTCGAGGGGAGTGGTAGTTTAAAAGTATCCCACAGTGGGGCTTTAAAGCCCAAATCCAGGTAATATGTTAGAACTGTGCAAATTAGGAGGTCTGATGTCTAATTTATGTGCTTGTAGTGGATCAAAGAATCAGAAACTACTGAAGCCATTGGCAGCTAAGCCATTAGTACTTTTTAGACAATGGCACCCATATTTTTCTTAGTACAGGTATCCTCTTAAAGAAATAAAGCTAAAACACCAAATAGCCCTGTTCTTTTACAAGTATGAATGGTTTGTCTAAATATGGTTAAAACATGGGCAGATTATAATTCGGGAATGGACCTTATTGTGCCCATTTTCTAATATTGAAATGTTGAGAGGTAGGCAGTATTTAGATGTGGCTATAGAAAGAAATATTACAATTTATTTACTGCCAGTCATCTTTTGAAAGAATATAGACATATTGAGGTTGGTTTACTAGAACAGAAGAGTGAAAAATCCGGTGCAGCTGTGCACAATGACCTATCAGCTTCTAACTTCAGCTTGTTCAATTAAAGCGGGGTTCCAGCCAGGAAAAAAAAATGTAAAAGTCAGCAGCTACAAACACTGTTGCTGCTGACTTTAAATAAGCACACTTACCTGTCCTGGGTGCCCGCGATGTCGGCCACCCGAGGCCGACCCGTCCCTCGGCTCTCCGGTCCCGGCACCGCCATCCTAACTAAGGGAAACAGGCAGTGGAGCCTTACGGCTTCGCTGCCAGTTTCCTACTGCGCATGTGCGAGTCGTGCAGCTCTTTGTGAATGGGACGCGATGTGTTGTGGGACACACACAGTTCCCATAACATACTGCGCCCCATTCCCCAGAAGACAACGTGCGGAGGAGAAGACTGAACATCACCGTGGCGTAGGAAGAGGCAGATTAGGAAGACTGCCTAGCAACAGCCATCTCAGGTGAGTTAAAAAAAAAATTTTCCTCCATTTTTTTAGGGATTTTTTGATGCAAGTTTTTTTTTTTTTTTTTTTGTGGTGGACCTCCACTTTAAGCTTTGACAAAAAACTTAGAAGCTGATTGGTTTCTGTGCAGAGCTGCACCATATTTTGCACTCTCCAATTTTAGTAAATCAACTTCATTCTTGGAAGCCTCCTTCACCTAAAGTGACCTACCTCATTGACCAATAGGCTACACTGCTATGGCCTTCTTGCCATACATTGTAGGTATGGTGAAGGACAGCTGCAGTCTGCATATCACAGATGTTGACTATTACCATGAGTGCAGATAAATATGAGTGCAGCATATGATGTGAGTTCAGAACACACAAAGCTGTCATTGTTCCTTGACAGCTGTGTTATCAGTAGATATCAATAATGTATTTTTGTAACTCATAGTGAGTCTAGTTTCAAGACTTGGTCAGTGCAGCTATCTTAGACATAAACACAAATCATGAAACAAGAAATGCCAAACCACCCCCGACCCACAGAGGGAGCTGCAGTGTATCCAAGGTAAGTTGGGGTAAAGGGAATAAATAGCAAGAAAGTAGTGCATACACTTTAACCCTTGCATAATCACAGCATACCAAATCACTTAAAGATGCACTTTTTGAAGATATAAAAGGCATATATTAATGCAGGTCTATAATTAATATTACATTATTAAATGTTTTACTTTTAAATGTAAGCAGTGTAAGTTCTTGAATATGACCTGGTATCTGCTTCCTGCAGTCCCTGTACAGTTGGGTTGAAGTGTGAGAGGAAGCAGTACAAGAATCCAGTGCAGGCAAGAAACATGCTGATGGGCAGAGACAGCAGAATGACAGAGAGATGGGATAATTATTGGGCTGCTTTTCCTTTTACTGTTTAATAACAGGCTGGGTCGGGTCCATGATAACTTGGGCCCAAAGGAAGTGGGTTGAATGATGTTGTCCATTAGACTGAGGACATCTAGTGGCATCAAAAAAAGTACTGTGGAGAAGAATATTCGTTTGGAAGTTAAAGTGATACTAAAGTCTCAATTTCTTTTGTTTAAAAATAACAAACATGTTATACTTACCTGCTCTGTACAGTGGTTTTGCACAGAGCAGCCCATATCCTCCCCCTCCCGGGTCCCATTTCAGCGTCCCTGGCCCCTTCCTCCTGTTGAGTGCCCCCACAGCAAGCAGCTTGCTATGGGGGCACCTAAGCCAAGCGGCAGCTCCGTGTGTCCATTCAGACAGGGAGCTTTGTCCCGAACCCGCCCCCCCTCTCTCCTCATTGGCTCATTGACTTTGATTGACTGTAGCAGGAGCCAATGGCACGTCGCTGCTGTCTCAGCCAATGAGAAGCAAGAGTCCTGGACATCTGAGTCTCTCGTGCAACATCGCTGGATCGAGATGGGGCTGAGGTAAGTATTAGGGGGGCTGCTGCACGTGTAAGGAATTTTATCTAAATGCATAGAATGCATTATGATAAAAAACCTTCTGCCTTTACAACCACTTTAATAGTGCAGCTCAACCTGGTTTTGTTATTTTACTTTTTTTTTATTTTTCATGTATTGATTAAAAGGATTTACTGCAGGAAAACACAGGATTGTTTGAGCAAACTTGATTGTGACAAGCAGCAATGGCCGCTGTGGGGGGGCTAAGCACTAATTTGAATGAATCCAAAAGGTTTATTTATTTCTTTTGCTCACCATGTTTTGTTTTGTTTTTTTCTGCAGTATGGCACTAATCTTAATTCATGCACTCAATCCTGTTCTCGATGGAGGATACATTTTCAGACCTTTTATACCTTGTAAGAAATAGAGATAATTGGGAGCAGGCTTACTAATAAACCAATTCAACTACCTCTGTGCACCATCCTTATGTAACAATTTATACTTTGATCCCTGAAATTGAGCCACAAACTGTGTATTGATTTTAAATTTCCAAAATTAGCTATTATGTATTGGCTTTCTTGTGTTTTGGATGATGGCTCATAAAATGTCACAAGGAATTTGTTGGAGTTAGTTTACTATAGTTCGTTATTAGTTGGTTTTCTTCTTCAGTACACGGTTCTAAAATTGCTGTGCCTTTCCCCTCATACTGCTCAGTTTTGATTCATGTACTTTCCAAACTGAAACATTTTTGCTTCCGTCCCAGGCCACAGACTACACCCACATTTGATTTTTATTATATAGGCCTTTTTCTCCACGTGCATATAAATCCTCTGGACATTCAATCATTAGATCTGAATATGCAAGGGATGTCCTCATCAATGTTTTGATACCTGTTACTGTTAGGTGCCATTGAACAAGAATAAACAGTAAATTGAAAATTTTGAAAAATCAGAGGCTGTCACACATAATCCTAATGTTAAAAAGTGGGCAACTGGCAATTTACTTTTTGTGTAAAAAAAATTAATATACTCTGACTACAGCATTTATAAAAGCTGTAATAAAATGGTTGTAAAGGCAGAATGTGTTTTATCTTAATGCATTCTATGCATTAAGATAAAAAGCCTTCTGTATGTAGGGACCCCCATCAGCCCCCCTAATACTTACCCGAGCCCCATCTCTATCCCCAGCGATGACCACGAGTACCTTGTCCATCCAGGACTCTCCCTCCTGAATGGCTGAGACACAGCAGTGGCGCCTTTGTCTCCTGCTGCTGTCAATCAAAGTCAGTTAGCTATTTAGGAGAGAGAGGGGGTGGGGCCGAACCAGAGCTCAGTGTGTCAACGGCTCAGGTGCCCCCATAGCAAGCTGCCTGCTGTGGGGGCTCTCAACAGGAGGGAGGGGCCAGAAGAGCTGAAAAGAGACCCGAGAAGAGGAGGATCTGGGCTGCCCTGTTCAAAACTACTGCACAGAGCAGATAAGTATTACATGTTTGTTATTTTTATAGAAAAAAAAAATGAGACTTTACAATCACTTTAAACCCAAAACCAAAAATGCTATATATTGCAGCCTACCACTCATTAGATGTGGTAGCTGCATTCATTGTCTTTTTAAATTTTTTTTTTAATTTCCCCTCTGTTTTCACCTGGTGGTCTGGCCAGTAACACACCCTCTTGTGCTAGAGTGCCCCCCACTCTGGATGAAGGAGCACAGGGGGCATATTTGGACAGCAGCATTATTAGTCTGCAGGCAAGGGAGTGTTAGATGTGTTAGCAGATTTAAAACAATACTAAACACACAAGGTTTAATTTACATTGTCCCTTCCATTTCTGTGTTTGGATGATGGCACAGTAATTATTTTTATTAAAAAAAAAAAATCGAAGTACCTTTTTCGTAATCGATATATAGCTGTCACATGACCCAGCTTTTTCCCAGCATGTCTGCAGGGAAACATAAGCAGGAGGAGCTTATAGTCCTCTGCTGCTGGTCACATGTTCAAAAGAAAAAAAACAGCCTATGGAATACAGAGTAAAAAGAAATAATTAATATTAATAAACTGTTTTAAATTGTCATACAAAAATATATTTGAAATCAAATCTTTATTTTTTTTTTGGGCAATAACATGGTGTGGGTGGATTTCTGCCATTCACAGGCTGTGTCACCCCCCTGAAGTGTGTGTCTTAGAACAACAGGGAGGTTATTCCTCCATTAAGCTACATGTGATGTCCTGCCCCGATTGTGTTTAGCTGGTTAGTGGGCATGGAGGAGGAGGGAGGGAGTGGGCTGTCATTTACCACTGTGTATGCTCCCACATGTGTGACTCTGTAATCACATGGACTGCTCAGATGTGATAGGGCGGAAATGCTCAGCATAGAAACTCACTGAAAACTGAGCATGTGCAGAGCTGCCAACACTGCTCTGCAAAATCCCTAGCTGAATGGGGGACATGGACAGAAGGGGAAGATAGGGAACAGCATGATCAATCAGGTTTATTTGCAGAATACAGAAATCGAATACAGAATACAGCATGTAATACAGCATTTATTGATGTTTTTTTTTTATGATGTGGGTTTAATGACACTTTTAATACACTAACAAACTCCAGACCTTTATAAGTAGATACAGCAAACAGTTTTTTCCTTTTGGGATAAAAGTTTTGCATAAATCTGGCTGATCATTGTAAGCCCCTCAGCTAGTGGTTTGTCTTATCTCTGTAACTGGTACATTCTGCTGGAGAGCTTGTTTTTTTATGAAAAACAGACTTACTGGCTCGATCACAAGAAGAAATTATAAGAAAGAAAGCCTAAAAAAGAAAACGAATGCAGCCCTCACATTTAAAAATTGGTAAAAGAACTGTTTGATTTTTGTGTTTGACACTGCTTTAATTATTCATTTTGTACCATCTTAGAATGTTGGGAACATATATTCAACATTTTCAGATGTATAGCTCTATATGTTCTCTTCATATTCTATATACTGATCGTATTCACTGACATAATTCAACATGCCTAAGGAATTTCCATGATTAGGCCCTGCTGTGGGTGAAACATGTTGAGAGGTATGGCTTTGGGTGGGAGTGAGGAGTGCGCATTTATTGCAATAAACCTTGGCTGGAGATGAATGTCTTTTGTGTTTGGCCCGTTATTTGGATCGTGGACTACAGTGGAGCAAGAGTGGACTCCAGGGTCCTGGCACCCGGCTGATTGTAAGGAATTGAGGAGGATACAGGCTGGATACAGACTGAGTGGTGAAAGACCCTGGGTTGGTTAAATGCCCTGGGATTCACTATACTTTAATTAATTTTTGGTTTTTAGTTCCACATTGTAGATAATAGGTATTCACCCATCTTTTTAAGCCAGTAAATCTTGTTCCACTCCCCTTCTCAGCAGATTTTGCAATTACCAAGTCTCATTTTATTACTTCATGGGGTGAATTATTGTTCATAGAACTCCAATAGAATAAGGAAATCTGCCCAATTTAGGATAAGGTGGTTTTAGATCAAAGTTATTGAAACGCTGTGTTTTCTCTGTCACTAATACACTAAGGGGTTGATATATTGGAGGGGCAGAGACCATTCCCAAGGGAAAAACGATTGTTCACTTTCCAAAGTGTTTGTTCACATTGCAAATGGGGAAGGATTTTTGTTAACACTTGTTCAATGGTAACACAGCTTCATCGTATTTCTTAAAGTGGTATTAAATTAAATTAAACATTAAATTAAAAAAAAACTATTGTTAGAATTGGTAGTTGCTTAGTTTTTGCTTTAATTCACCTGATGCGTGAGCCAGTAAGGCCGGCCATACATGGGTCACATTCCCAAAGAATTTTCTTTTGAAAATCTTATCTAAGAATTTTCGTTAGAATTTCACACCACTAGCAGGCCTATTTTCGTGTGGCCATTGTACTTGAGTGATCGGGCATGTTTTACATTTTTTTTTTTTGTAAAACTGAATGATTTACTAATAAATGATGGGATAATTGTGTGAGAAATATAAACGAAAAAGAAATGAGCATGAGCACAAGAAAATAAAATTCCCGGAAAGAAACAAAGGTTCCTGGGCACAAAAATTATTTTCTGTAGCAACATGAGGTGAAATCGAAGGCTTGGTTGGTTGAATTTTGAAATCAATTGTCGCACAACCGAATCACAAAACACAGGAAGTTTCTGATTTTCTAAAGAAAATTTGTTCGGAATTTGACCCATGTATGGCCTGCATAAGTTTTTTTAACTTTAACAACCAAACCTCCTAGACCAAGTAGCAGCTAGAGGGTTGAGACAAACCATTTATCACTGGCAGAGGTCCCTTACAATGGCCAGCTTTTTTTCATTTATCTAAAATCTTTATCCCAAAAGGAAAAAAAAAAAACGTTTTGCTGTAACTGCCAATGTTAGCTGGAGTTCAGCTTTAATTGGTTGGTCAAGTCCATCTAAATCTGTTAGTCTAAAGCCTGGTACACACACAGGGAGTTTTTTTTTTTCGTTCAACCCAGCGGCTGAATGAAAAAAAATAAGGTGGTCGCTGTGCTAACTATGCAATGTTAGTACAGTGATCTCCCCCGCTGTGCAATTGTATTCTGACCGGGTGACTGCCTCCCTGCCAGAACACACCGGTTTTCTAGCATGCTTGTTCGTCCGAAGCTGGTCATGAAAATGGCTTCTGTCAGATGATAAGCTGTACACACGGGTCAAAAGTTGACTGGTAACTACCGAGCCAACCGTTTTATACCGATTTTCAGGCGGTGTGTACCTAGCTTAACACTACCCCTTCCCCAGACTGACAAAGCTGCTGTCCATAAGTGTCTGCTCTACTACTTCTTTTTGCCAAAGCTCCTAAATGCAATTCCATTAAAGCCTATGTGTCCGTGTACACATAGGTGTTTAGGATCGTTTTGGAGCTGCTACGGTTAGGTGAGCTTCAATCTCCCTCAACCCCCCTCTCTTTTGTGTTTAGGATAGGAAAAATGCGGCAAAATCACGGTCTGAGTCTCATCACGATTTTGCCGCATTTTGCATCCTCCCATGGACGGTGGTCAACGTAGGCTAATGTGTATATTAAAACCTAAAACAGGAAGTGTGTAACTGCCTGGATCATCCGGTGAAATATGGGCCAATCACACCATAACACTCTTTTTTTTGACAGCCCATTCATGTCAATGAGCTACCAAATGCGCAGTGAAGGCACAAAACAGTACGGCAGGCACGAT
This sequence comes from Aquarana catesbeiana, assembly GCF_042186555.1. Taxonomy (NCBI): domain Eukaryota; kingdom Metazoa; phylum Chordata; class Amphibia; order Anura; family Ranidae; genus Aquarana; species Aquarana catesbeiana. Next base: position 693,487,491 of record NC_133324.1, read on the forward strand.
TTTTTAAATTGCGTTGCACCATAGTGGATAGTACTGTGATACCATGGATTTTGGCGGCTGCCAATTCGCACGTGTTTGCTAAATGCTTGTGGTGCCATTAACAACTAATGACACCCACACTCATCAGCAGCTATGGAATACAATTGCTCATGGGGAGAGCATTTGTATACCAAATATCTGAATTATACTGTTATAGGAGCTTTTATATCCATTGTTGTATATGTTATTTTTCATTCATTTTTGGGGGTTTCTTGCATTTGGATTTACTGATCCTCTACACTCAGCAAGGCTGAAGATAGCAGTCATAAAAAGTAGAAATTTAAACCAACTTCTATTCTCAAAGCTTCACCATATTTGCTGTATTCCCCTCTAATTGAAGTGCTAGACAAGCATATTTCTGGAATTTACTAATTAACCACATTTACATCTACACTTTAGCATGCTAACATAACTTATACATTATAATAAAATTAGAAAAGATGTGGTAAAGCAGAGTCATTTATTTCCCTGCAAGGATCTAAACGATTACATATGTGCTCAAATTAAGTGGATTGTTCATGTACTCAGCCATTCCTTTGTTTCTAAGGTTTCCTTCCACCAAACCAAGGATTTCATTTTTTTTTTTTCTCTAGACTTTGCCTGTTGTGAGACTCACACATATAATAAACCATAACATGCTTCATATGTTAGCTTGTTTTCATTTACATCGGTAATGTCTGCATCACAAAAACTTGCTGTTTTTTTCTCCTGGGACAAAACTATGCTATACAAGCTAAACTCTCCTTTATTCTAAAGGTACGCTGTCACATGCATAATTACCTCTTCTTCACCTTATTAAGTAGAGAACCATCCCATGTTCTGAACTTTGGATTACACAAACAAATCTATAAGCTGTGTAATCAGTTTAATGGTGAAATAATGGTGAAATAATATGCGCTGTTCAATTTTAAAGGCAATTTACAAACATAGTACAACTTGCACGTGTAACATCCAATCCTCACTTCAGTTGTGGCCCAATGAGAGTGAGTTGATTGGTTGTTGATGGTTGTTGCACTCATCCAGCAGGGAACCCACTGCACGTTGGTGGTTAATCTTTCCAGTATTCTGCAAATATTTCAGAATCACTCCAAGAATACGTGCAATAGATGTGCAGAGTGGGATTGTTAATAATTTTCCTCATGTTTTTGTAGGGCAATGCAAATAATTTTTTGGGGGCACGCATTTTGAGGAGCAGAGTAGGAAAGGCAAAGTGAAAAATGCAGTTTTGACATTTACAATAGTCATAATGGTTTAAAGCAGCATTAACCACTTCCGGATCGCCGCACAACGATATACGTCCTCTCTATGAAGAGGGATATCTTTGTTATGGCAGAAGCTAGCTACCATAACCCCGGTATCCTCTTCTTCAGCAGGAGGTCCGGTTTCCAATAATAATGGTCTCTGTGGTGGATTCGCTGCAAGATTATTATTATTATTATTATTATATAGTATTTATATAGCGCCAACAGTTTACGTAGCGCTTTACAACTTAAGGGTAAACAGTACAAATACAATACAATTTGATACAGTAGGAATCAGAGGGCCCTGCTCCTTAGAGCTTACAATCTAAGAGGCCACTTTTATCGGTGGCGGGAGAGGGGGCCCCCCCTCCCGGCGCTCTCCGTTGCCCTCCGCCGCTTACCAGAGCCGTCGGTAGCGGAGGAGGCGATCTGATCCTTTTCCTTCCTGGGTATGGAGACAAGTAAGTGAGGGGAAGATGGCCCCCACCTGTCTCCATACCATTGCAGGGCGGAAGTGACGTCAAAACATCACTTCCGTCCATAGCTCTTAAAGGGCCATTTTTTTTTTTCAAATGACAACATTTTTTTTATTTTTATTTTTTATTGCATTTTAGTGTAAATATGAGATCCTAGGTCTTTTTGACCCCATATTTATCTACATTCCCTGTAATAGGAATAAAAGTGACACCTTTTTTTTTTAAAAGAACAGTGTAAAAATAAAAGGTAAAATAAATAAGAAAAACAATTTTTTCAAACGCACCGAGTCCCACCGAGCTCGCATGCAGAAGCGAACGCATACGTGAGTAGATCCCACTTATGAAAACGGTGTTCAAACCACACATGTGAGGTATTGTTGCGACCGGTAGAGCGAGAACAATAATTCTAGCCCTAGACCTCCTCTTTAACTCAAAACATGCTACCTGTAGAGTTTTTTAAACGTCACATATGGAGACTTTCAAGGCTAAAAGTTTGTCGCCATTCCACAACCGGGCGCAATTTTGAAGCGTGACATGTTGGATATAAATTTACTCGGCATAACATTATCTTTCACAATATAAAAAAATTGGGCTAACTTTACTGTTGTCTTATTTTTAATTTAAAAATGTGTATTTTTTCCAAAAAAAGTAAGACCGCTGCGCAAATACGGTGTGAAAGTATTGCAATGACCACCATTTTATTCTCTATGGTGTTAGAAAAAAAATGTATAATGTTTGGGGTTCTAGGTAATTTTCTAGCAAAAAAATCTATTTTTAACTTGTAAACAACAAATCTCAGAAAGAGTCTCGGTCCTTAAGTGGTTAAACCTAATACTGAGAATGGAATATATTGCAGCTTACCAATTATTAGATGTGGTGACTGCATCAGTGTTCTTTTCTTAGTCTTTTTACCCTCTTTTTTCACCTGCTGACTTGGCCAGTAACACACCTTCTGTATTAGAGTGCCCCCACTCTGGATGAAGGAACACAGGGGGCACCTTTGGACAGCAACATTTCTTGGAGGGGAGTGTTAAATGCACAAAAAAAATCAGAAATAGATTCACATGTTATAAGCAGTTAGAGCAACATTTTCTTTCCTTTTGGGATAAAGGTTTAAAGCACATCTCTGGGCAAAATTTATTTTTTTCCCATGCAGTGAGGCTGTGACCCCACTGCATGGGTTAACTGCTCGTTTTATCCAGGGATAAACAAGGCGCCTATACTCACCCGATCTTTTGATCCTCCAGAAAACAGTGCTCCCCATGTCCAGCGGTGGAGTGCTCCTGACATTTTCATGTCCAGAGTCAGTCTATGGGCAAAATAACATCAGGAACAGTCCAATGCACAAGACTTCTAGAGGGCCAGGATTCTAAGGGACTGGTCTTGCATTGGGAGGATTGGAGGATTAGGTGAGTATATCTAGGCTTTCAGAACCCCTAGACCAAAACGAGCAGTTAACCCATGTAGTGTGGGCACGCCCCACTGCATGGTAAAAAAAAATTGTCTGGAGTTCAGCTTTAGCATTAATAAATAAAAGCTGATTATTGTAAGCACCCCTGTCATTAGTCATATACATTTATATCATATGTAGGTGGTAAAAAAAAAGAAAAAAATATGCCCAGCGTTCAGCTTTAACATAAATAAATAAATAAAAGCTGATAATTATAAGCACCCCTTGCATGTGTACACGTATATGTATATTGTAACAGTGTGCTTTGTTTAAAATTAAAATTTAGGGGTTGATTTACTAAAATTGGGGAGTGCAAAATCTGGTAAAGCTCTACATAAAAACCAGCTTCCAGGTTTTTTTTTTTTTGTCAAAGTTTTGTCAAAGTTTAATTGAACAAGCTGAAGTTAGAAGCTGATTGGCTACCATCCACAGCTGCTCCCTATTTTGCACTCTCCAGTTTTAGTAAATCAACCCCTTTAAGTCTATGAATTCTTGTAAACTGGTGATATACTCACTTGAAACACATACTGTATGTGAACTACTTTACCTGCAAACACATCAATGATTCTGTAAAGACAATTTTGTGATTCACACACACCTACCACAGTGCATAGTTTGGAGGGTGACACTTTTTTCTGTAATATAGGAAGAGATGTGTTCACTTTAGTCTTCCAATTATGTGCAAGAGAAAAAAAAAACATATATTTTTCCCTTGCACGTGACAATTAAAAGTGGACATAACTTTGCCCTATTTACTTAGATCAGCAGACATACATATGTCACATAAACTGCCTATACCCCTTAGTAAATTAACCTTAGTGACCCAGAAAGCAATTGCTTCATGAGAGCCAGGTATTACTATTTTCAAAAGAAGGTTAGCGGAACAGATTTTCCTAAAGCTACAACTTTTCAAAATTTCCAAAAAGACATTTTGTAAAGAAGACGTTACAGCAAAAAAAAAACAATAAAAATGTGCTTGAAGACATTTGAGCAATTTATTTCGAGTCTGAATAAGTTTATGGCTTTTCTAAGTGGTGTCCTGACATCAAAGGTTAATTAGCGTTTAATGACATTTTTCATTCTATCACATTCTCACAAAGTGCCTGGCTCTTGTCTGCTGAGAACACATGGAGAATGATGGATTTGTCCTGAAGACCACCAATAAACACAGTAAACAACATCCTCACATTGAATCGGTTACTGGGGCCGGTGTTTACACTAGCAGACCTTATCATCTCATAGCCACCATGTATAGCACTGGAAGCAATTTACCTTCATAGTTATCAGAGACAGAAGTCTTTATGATGCTTAGTCAATGAGGGGTACAAATAATTCCATATGTGGCCAGGCTTTTGGTTTTGTTTGACTTTAGCGTTGTTATTTACAATGATTTTAGTTAAGCAACTTGAAATGAAACAACGCGTAATTGATACTGTATTTTAAAATTAAAACAGAGTGGAAATGCATATCTATTTGCCAGGTATTTATTTTGGTCATTTACGTAGCACTTCATTATTCAAACAACATTTGACGTATACAATAATGACATGTAATACCCCTGCAGCAAAACATACTACACAGGAGAGCCAATAAAGTGCTGTACAAGCAGATAATAGAGGCACACTGTAAATGTTTGCAGATCATCCTGACTGGCTGGTAGTGTCCAAGCAAACAGACTCGTTGATAGTGAAAAGAGTTCTTCACTGGGTGCACATTTTATGTTTCATATATATACTGCAGGGGAGTACTTACCAGGCTTCAGTAGCATGCATATTCCAATCTATCTTTTTTATGTGTATACCCTTAATAGGAAGGTAGTTATTCTATCACTATAAGACCATGGAAGCTCTCAGTTGAGTTCAGGGCTAGATCTGGGGGGGGGGGTCAGGACCAGCGATGTCGTATTAGGAAGTGGGGAGGTTGAGGGCATGACTGCACAGTGCCCTGCACACTGTCCTCAGGTTGTCTGCCTCCCGCCCTCTATTGTGATGCTGCAGCTAGGCTGAGGATTTGAAGATAGGACTCTATTTGTGATAGAGGCTGACTCTAATTTTATGGGCCTGACTCTGTTGTATTGGGGGGACTTTAATGTGAAGGGGGAACTCTGACATGATGGGGGTTAACTCCAATGTGAAAGGGACCTCCGACATTATGGGACTGGGTCTGATGGAAGTCTAATGTTATAGGGGGACTCCTGCCCTCTTTTATGATGGTGCAACTAGGCTGAAGATTTAATGATAGGATTCTATTTGTGATGGGGGCTGATTCTAATGTGCTGGGGCTGACTCTGCTGCAATGGGGGGACTTTAATGTGAAGAGGGAACTCTGACATGATGGGGGTTCACTGTAATGTAAAAAGGACCTCTGACATGATGAGGCGGACTCTGATGTGCTAGGGGGACTGTAATGTGATGGGGAACGTTGATGTGAAGGGGGGATTTTAACAAGAAAGGGGGTGACTCTGAAATAATGTGGGGACTCTGATGTGAAGGGGGTTGATTCTGATCTTCTGTGAAGGGGTAACGCTGGTGTGAAGGGGGAACACCTTGTGCCGCCAAGAAGTGAGTGACACTGGCACTGGACTAATACTTGTCACAGCCACAACTACCACTCCCTGTTTTCTCCTGCACCGCCTCTGCACTACCCAAATACAACGGCAGAAATCAGTTCTGTGTCATGACATGTCGTACAGAAATACACCAAGTGAACAAGACAATGGGGTTTATTTACTAAAACTGGAGAGTGCAAAATCTAGTGCAGCTGTGCATGGAAACAAATCAACCTCCGGGTTTTTTGTCAAAGGTTAACTGAAAAAGCTGAAGTTAGAAGCTGATTGGCTACCATGCAGAGCTGCACCAGATTTTACACTTACCAGTTTTAGTAAATCAACCCCAGAGACTCACAAACAGCCAGTGTCAGCGGGAAGAGTTGGAGCTGGATACACAGAAAAACAGGGAGAGCAAGGAGGATAAAACTAAGGTATGTTGACATTATGCCCCCGACTTTTTTTTTTTTTTACTTTACACCCAGATAAGACAGGCTAGACCTGGCCCTGCTTGAGTTACTGGCAAACCTAAATATCTTCATGCAACAGACTATATTTATCCCATGCTGAACTCCCGATAAACACAGAGTGGTTCAATACAGTCCTAGTATGTAGGCTCGCATGTGTATTTAAGGGAGGCATGACATTTTTTTGCAGTTCGCCATTAGCTGACCTTACAATGCCATGGAGTGGTAAAGGGTTGGAACCCCTGTCAGATTTTTATTACTGTCTGTCTCCTCATTGGGAGGATTTCCCTCAGTTACTGTCTTTTAAACACAACAGAAATTGAGATGACATTTCATTTACTTTGATACTGCAAAAGCATTCCTCAAGAATATATACTGCAGCAGTATGTTGTACCTCCTATATTTGCCCCGTTTGCATAGTTAGTTAGGCAGAGGGTCTGGCAACTGGGCCTCTTTACCATTTAACTTCAAACTTTTACATTTATTTGTGATGCATTCCCATATACCTTACACATGCCCTACATGTGTGGAGCTGCCATGTTAAAAAATCCAATTTATTTAGAATGGCTGCCAATGTATGGCAATATAATGAAAACCATGACCTACTCTTTTTTTAATGCATCACTCCATAAGTTCATTGTCAGCTACTCAAGAAAGAGATGTCTACAGTTTTGTTTTTCTGTACCCTTTAAATCTAGATTGTTTGTGCTACTTTTACTTTTAAAGTTTTATTAAAATCTACTTTTCAGAAAAGTTAATAGTTGAAAGAAAAAAAAACAGAAAATTAGCTTTTTATACATCTAGTGGTAATAACTCTTTAAATAAGTTCTTTTGTTTTCGAAAATAGTAAAAAGACATTTATAATCATTGTCCATTTTATTTCATTTTTTAAAACTAAAACAAGCTCTCTATCATTGAACACTTTATATATTTCATATGCTTTTGACCTGAAAAGGAAAATGTTTTTTTATTTTTATTATATGACCAGTTTTTTGCAGTCCATGGCTGAATTCCAGTCTTGCCTGTTGCACATGCATATTTGTTCATGGCTACAAACACATTTAAGTCCAAGGAACATATGCTGCTAACTGCCAGAAGACATTTTGTGGTTTTTGGTTGCTGGAAACAATTGCTTTCTTAGTTAACCCTCTATGTCTGTTTAGAATGTGTTGATTTCTGTTATTATTTCATTATAAATATTGCAGAAATGTATATAGAAAGTCCAAAAATACGAAACAAGACATCTAGGCATGGCTTGTCTAAATTTGTCCATATTTGGCATTTTTGTTTTTGTTAGAGTTTTTGTTAGATTGCTGTTTTTTTCCCAATGAACTGGATGAGATAGATGCTTTAATCACATTCTGTATGGGTGTCACTTGCTCTGCTATAAAAAAAAATATATATATACCCCCTAAGTTTTGCCAGCTGAAGTCTGTTAAATTACAGTAAGCTCAGATGAAAAGCTCTCAGGGGCCCTCAGAGGAGGAGTTATTAACACTGGAAAGGTTTAAAAGGATTACAAAGGGATTTCTAAAACAGACACCCCAATTATTCCACATTCTGGCAAGTGGAAGACATTTTGCTGCATTGCTGCCATCTCTAGGCACGAGCATCCTTCAAAGAACAGTATCTACCATCCATAGACAGGTGACAAAGAACACTAGGAGAAGAACTAAAGATCTACAAGGGGTTTAGCATTAAAAACAGTGAAGCAATTCTTATGCCGTGTACACACAAGCGGACTTTTCAGCATCAAAGGTCCGACGGACTTTCGACGGAGTTAAGACGGACTTTCAAACGACCGGACTAAAGTCCGTTGGTTTGAACATGATGATGTACGAAGGGACTAGAATAAGGAAGTTCATAGCCAGTAGCCAATAGCTGCCCTTGCGTCCTTTTTTGTCCGTCGGACTAGCATACAGACAAACAGATTTTTCGACCGGACTCGAGTCCGTCGGAAAGATTTGAAACATGTTCCAAATCTAAAGTCCGTCTGATCTTCGACAGAAAAAGTCAGCTGAAGCCCACACACGGTCGGATTGTCCGATGGATTCATTCCGTCGGACCAGTCCGGTCGAAAAGTTCGGTCGTTTGTACTCGGCTTTACTGTTTTCCAAGCTTGGCAAAGACCAATGTTCTTTATCGCTACTGGAACTTTTTTTAAATTGACACCTTGCTATGTTTTGAGAGAATAACAGAAAATACATTATTTTTAAAAACAGCCTAATCAGAGGCCTGGCCTCATTTTAGCTGAAATGCTGTAGATACCCTAAAACATGGGTGCTCAACCTGTGGCCCTCCAGCTGTTGCGGAACTACAATTCCCATCATGCCTCTGCCTTTGGGAGTCAAGCTTGTAACTATTAGTGGCTTGCAATGCCCCATGGGACTTGTAGTTGCGCAACAGCTATAGGGCCACAGGTTGCACACCCATGTCCTAAAATATACAAGAACTAAAACTGTTAAGATATCACCTAACTGCTGTACAAGTTTGATCAGCAAAGTGTTTGGTTGAGCTTATTGTCAGTAAAGGATAGTCTACTTAAAGGGCCCTTTCACTGATCGGTTCTTCTTCAGTTTTTGCTTTACCAGAAGGGGAAGAAAAATGCAAGACCATTAAATCCTATGGAACTCCTCATACCAGTTCCTTGCGAGTCATGTGGGTTTTTGGTGCAAATTTGTTGTGGTAAAAAAAATGCGCCAAAAAAGCATATCCCCTTAAAATTAATGGAAAATGCATCAAAAACACAACAAAAATGCATAAAAAAATGCTCAAAAACACGAAAAAAAAACCCATACAGTATATATGGTTTTACCACGTTTTTGCATTGGAGCAGTGGAAAAGAGCACTAACTAATGTATGTTTCCTGGATGCTATGATAGTCCATCAGATAATGTACCTAGATCACATATGCAGATCATTATAGGCAGAGTCAGTGCATACTTATTCTAAGTTATTGGCTCATGATATGGAAGCAAAACTGCCAGGCAACCAGACAAATGCTCCAGAGCTTAGTAAATCAAGTGAAGCTTCAATTTGTAAAGAATACTCAATCACATGCAAGGAAAAAAAAAGAAACATTTTTGCTTGCACATGATTGAATAATGAAAGTCAGTGGGGATTTCCCTCATTTACTAAGCACTGGAGCAAATTCCCTTGCAGAGTGCAACTGCACTTGCAAAGTGAACAGTCTATTTGCCTTTAGTAAATCAACCTCACTGTGTTTCTCCTCTTGTCTTGAGAAGATTCCTGTAGCCTCCCTGACGGTAATCCCGAGTGTGGCTCGGGGTTAAATTTCAGTCCCATTAGCGGTAACCCCGATCCACACTCGGGATTACATTGCAGGATCCTGGTGCTGCGTTACTTACCTTGTCCCCAGGATCCTGCAATGTCCCCCGCAGTGTCTGTGGGCTCTGTCTCCTCCGAAGCCTCTCCGTGCCAGGCTCCGTTCCCTGCGAGCAGCGCAACGCACGGGGGCGGAGCCTGGTGGCAAATTCAAAAAAATGTAAAAATCATAACACATACGGTACTGTAATCATACAGATTACAGTACTGTATGAAATCATTTCACATCCCTTTTGTCCCCAGTGCTTTGGCTCATGCCCTGCATGCAGTTTTATATGATATATACTGTTCTTTCTGCCTGGAAACTGGAGATTGTCCATAGCAACCAAAAAGTGTCCCTTTATGTCAAAAGTGGCTTTAGATCAGCTAGAAAACAGCGATAGTAAATTAGAACACTTGCAGAATTGAGCGATAGTGAATCGTGGGGAAATTAATTTTATTATTATTATATTATAATTTTTTAAAATTATTTATATTTATTTATTATATTATAATTTATGTTTTTGTGTTTCAAACTTTATCATACCCGGGATATCTACTAGACTCTTGTTTGGACAGATTTAAGTGTGTTATTGTTAAGAATTACAGACCTACAATATAAAACGCCAAATTTCCATGCAAAATAATTGTACCGCTTTCAGCACCTAAAATCCGAAATAATCATACCGCCAGGGAGGTTAAAACCGTGTTTCTGGCATTGGTAAAGCAACGTAAAATAATTTTCTTTGTTTGCTAAGTAGTAATATTAATAAGAATAATACATATTATTAATTACTACAATAATAATAGTAATAATATTTTTTATTATTTCTTAGACTGAGATAATATTACATTAGGGGTGCCATTTATTCAGAAACCTCTAAAATTCCTAAAAGTTCACAAACATTTCTCACAACTATAGATGGTAAACTTTCCTTTGGAACGGTTGACATGATACATGCATTTGCTTATTTGACCTTACTTGCCCTGTACTACTTAACATGCAGCATTACTATCAATCTCTGAGTAGAGAAGACTGACGGAGAATCTAAACACATAAACTACTCAGTTTACAGTAACTGTGGGAGTTCCAAGAAAATAGAAAACCTTTGTTTACGTGATCACAGGGGGAATTATTGCAGATAAAATCAGAAGATTTATTGTAACATCATTTTCACACACAACCATTTACCGTTTAACATTATTTACACACACAAGGATTTGATAGGTTGCTGCTGTGTTCTATGGCTTGGGAGGCATGTGCTCTTACATTTCTTTGGCTATATACTCATAGATTTTTTTTTTTTTCATTTATCCTGCCAGCTAAGCAAAAAAAAAAAAATAAATAAAACCAATAGATTCTTCTATATACACTAACAGTCTCCCAATGTGATCTGTTGTATTTTGACAGCTGGCTGTCATAATACCCAAAGAGTGCCAGCATTTGACTGGATGAAGCCACTGTTTGGCCATCAATTTTCCACCTAGCTCCTTTGGCAAAAGTCAAACTTTGGCCCATTTCATACATGCGGACCATTCATTTCTTCAGTTCAGTCACATTTTTCATGAGTTTTCATTCGTTTTTACATCAGTTTTTTTCCATCTGCCAGCTAGAGTCCTTATTCACTTGAGTCCCGGAGTTATTTTTTCATGCAAAAACGGACCGTTTGTCTGTTTACATCCGTTTTTTTAACAGTAGAAAAATAGGGCTTTGATCAGCTCCAAAAAAATGGATGATGACAGATGCGGATGTAAACTGATGTACATGGATGATCATCCATTTACATCCGTCTTTCCATAGAGATGCATTGATGTCAGTTTTTCATCTGTCAACAGATGGATAAAAAAATGGACAAACAGTCCACATGTGTGAAAGGGGCCTTTCAATTAGCTTTTATCAAGCTGGGTGGAGCCAATAATGGCACACATGGCTTGAATTTTGGCTGATTCAATATGAACCAGCCAAAATACGAGCTATGCATAGCAACCCTAGGTATTATTTGACAGTGGAAAAGTGGTAATTGCAGGGGTGGGGGTGGGGGGAGGAAAAAAAAAAGAAGGGGGATTAGTTTAAGCAAGGTACATAAGTCCTGAGTATTGGATCGGTATGCATACACAGAAGAGGCAGCCAGCTAGGGAGCAGAATGAACTCTAGGAGTGCAAAGATATAAGGAGAGAGGAGACCAGCGCCAGTCTGAGTGTAGCAATATCATATACAATTTATTAAAAGCAGTATGGCACTCACAAGATAGTGACGAATATAGGCAAATCAATCAAGGTCCATAGGTGCAAGTCAGCCAGATGGTATTGGAGATCCAGAGCGGCATCAGGGGAGCGTGGTGTCATCATACCCGGTGGCGCTGGTGGTTTCCGGTGTCTTGGGCTGGATGGAGAGGCGCTGGAGGAAGCTGTCAGTAGGAAGTCTCTGAGTTTGAAGGCTGGATTCGTACGCGCGTTTGCAGCAGGTGTGCTCCTTCATCAGGCATACTGGCCTGATGAAGGAGCATGCATGCTGCAAACGCGTGCACAAATCCAACCTCCACACTCAGAGACTTACTGACCTGATAAATGAAGCAAGGATTGGCAGTGTGTGCAGAAAACTTGGTCTGTCCAATCCAATATGTCAAGCAAAAGAAAACTTAGTGCACAAGGCACAGTATAACCCCTCAGGATTTTTGAATGACAGACCAAGTATAGAGTAAAAAATGTTTATTTGATAATCACAATTGATAAAATGAAAATGTCAAAAATTAATAACATGTAAAAATGTTAGTAACAATATATGCTAAGTATACAAGGTATACAAATATAGGCATGAAATTTAGCTTCCGTATTAGAAGGTTAGGCTAGCGAAAGTACATGCTGTAAATGACGCCTAACATGTTTCAGATGATGATGTCCTTCCTCAGAGGCCTTAATGTCATTTAGGACAATCGTGGTTTTTTTTTTTTTGCTCTATAAATATAAATATAGTGAATATTAGTATAAAGAAACAACAATATAATTCAAAACAGATTTCTCATTAGAATCACACTTTCAACATGAATTGACATGCTAAAACATAGTTGATGGCAATATAGCAGTGGATTTTAGCACTTACACGGGCAGGCCAATCGATGCTGAACATACAGGGAGATGGAAAATTGTCTACACTCCTCCTCGGCACCGCCTCGTCAGAGAACACCATGTCGCAATGCTGTTGCCATTCACTGGAGGAAAAAGGAAAAAGAATCCCCCTTCCCCAGAGCTGCTGCTGTCTGCTTATGGTTAACGGGAAAATCCCGAATGGGTGGTTGTGACCACCAAAGGTGGAGTGCTCTGTGTTTGCAGCGGCAGCGTTGACTAGTACATGTGGAAACAACCTCAAGGCTGTACCCAAAGGCAACAGCACAGGCCCCCAATAAAGAGCTAACCAACCTTTGTCTGGTGTAGTGGGGCAGAAAGCATTGGAAGAAAACTCCTTCTATCGGCCCCCAACCCCCCCAGCTATTGACCCACAACTGATTGAGCCAGTCCAGCACGGTCTCCAACCCTACAAAATTCAGATATAAAGGACTCACATCAGCTCTATGCTATATTTATTAATACATTCATTATTGTATTTTTTAATGCAAGCGGGGTAAGACCCTAAAATTGACTTGTTATCGGTGTCTTGCAGTCCTTATACAGCAGAGCTGGGGGAAGGAGAAGCAGCACAAGGATCTAATCAATTGTGTTGCAGATAGGAGAGAACAGTCGAAAGGAGTAGAGAACAGGGCTGTATTTAGCTGTTTACATGGAGTTGAACTTTAAAGTATTTGTTCTTTTGAATATAATTTTTTGCACACCTAACCTTTATAAGCCAGGAGTTTCAGTGTGGGATTAGACACATTTAATTGATAATAGTTGATTTCCAAAGCAATAGCTGCATCTCCTTTTTTTTTAGCTCAAACAAAACAACATCGGTATTTTGGCAGCACTGGAGTGGGTTTTGAGCAGTTATTTTTACTGTTAGCAGCATTATACCCTTTTAAGGCAGAAATCATTTTTTTTACTACATTTAGAAATGAGGCAGAAATTCTGTCCCTTCATAGAGAACATTCTATTATATTTTTAATTTTTTTACCTGTATTCACGTACGTTTGTTTACCTTCTGTCTGCACTTCTTTACAGTCAAAGTCTTTTTTTCCATTATGTGTAGTGAAACAGGTTCTATCACATGCTGTCCTTGGCTGAGTTTTAGAAGCTGTTGGCAGATTCAGATCTCACAGTAGTTTAAATAGTAGTTACCTAATCTCTCTGGTGTCCCCCCTCTTTCCTCCTTCATGTATAGTATTCGCTGCCTGAGAAACTAATTGACTGCAGATAAGTTTATTTCCTAGTATTTATAGCAGTTTCAATCTCAAACAGGGGAATGGATGCAGAATTGAAGCAAACTTATTTATATATACACTCACCGGCCACTTTATTAGGTACATTTTCATTTGCTTGGTAACACAAATTGCTAATCAGCCAACCACGTGGCAGCAACTCCATGCATTTAGGCATCTAGACGTGGTGAAAACAACTTGCTGAAGTTCAAACCGAACATCAGAATGGGAAAGAAAGGGAATCTAACCACTTAAGGACCGGAAGATTTTCCCCCTAATGACCAGGCCATTTTTTGAGATACGGCACTGCGTTGCTTTAACTGACAATTGCGCGGTCGTGCGACGCTGTACCCAAACAAAATTGACGTCCTTTTTTTCCCCACAAATAGAGCTTTCTTTTGGTGGTATTTGATCACCTCTGCTGTTTTATTTTTTGCGCTATAAACAAAAAAAGCGACAATTTTGATTAAAAAAAAAAATAAAATTTACTTTATGCTATAATAAATACCCCCCCAAAAAAATAAAAAAATAAACAAATTTCTTCATAAGTTTAGGCCAATATGTATTCTTCTACATATTTTTGGTAAAGAAAATTGCAGTAAGTGTATATTGATTGGTTTGCGCAAAAGTTATAGCATCTACAAAATAGGGGATATATTTATGGCATTTTTATTATTAATTATTTTTTAATTTTTTTACTAGTAATACCGGTGATCAGCGATTTTTAGCGGGACTGCAACATTGCGGCGGACAGATAGGACACTGTTGACACTTTTTTGGGACTATTGACATTTATACATCGATCGGAGCTAAAAGTAGCCACTGATTACTGTATAAATGTCACTGGCAGGAAATGAGTTAACACTAGGGGGGCGGTAGTTAAGTGTGTCCTAGGGAGGTGTTTCTAACTGTGGGGGGAGTGGACTGACAGGGAGTAGAGAGAGAGATCGCTGTTTCTGATCACTAGGAACAGCAGATCTCTCTCTACTTCCCTGACAGAACAGGGATCTGTCTGTTTACCTTGACAGATTCCTGTTCTGGCTCTCTGAGGAGCGATTGCGGGTCACCCTCGGACATCGCGTGCCTTAAACTGGCCGCAGTACAGCTACGGCGATTCATGCAGGAGAACCAACCAGTTAACCGTATAACAACTAGTTAAGTAACTTTGAAAGTGGCATGGTTGTTGGTGCCAGACAGGCTGGTCTGAGTATTTACAAAACTGCTGATCTACTGGGTTTTTCACACACAACCATCTCGAGGGTTCATAGAGAATGGCCCAAAAAAGATAAAATATCCAGTGAACGGCAGTTGTGTGGATGAAAATGCCTTGTTGATGTCAGAGGTCCGAGGAGAATGGGCAGAGCGGTTTGAGATGATAGAAAGACAACAGTAACTTAAATAAACACTCGTTACAAGCGAGGTATGCAGAATACCATCCCTGAATGCACAACACATCGAACCTTGAAGCAGATGGGCTACAGCAGCAGAAGACCACACAGGGTGCCACTTCTGTCAGCTAAGAACAGGAAACTGAGGCTATAATTCACACAGGCTCACCAAAATTGCACAATAGAATATTGGAAAATTGTTGCCTGGTCGGATGAGTCTCGATTTCAGCTGCAACATCCAGATGGTAGGGTCAGAATTTGGCATAAACAACATGAAAGCGTGGATCCATCCTGCCAATTGAACCAATTGAACATCGTTTAAACACCACGGCCTACCTGAGTATTGTTACTGACTATGTCCATCACTTTATGACTACAGTGTACCCATCTTCTGATGTCTACTTCCAGCAGGATAATGCACCATGTCACAAAGTTAAAATCATCTCAAACTGGTGAGAACGTTTGAACATGACAATGAGTTCACTGTACTCCAATGGCCTCCACATAGTCACCAGATCTCAATCCAATCTCAAGATCTCAAGCATCTTTGTGATGTGGTGGAGTGGGAGATTCGCATCATGGATATGCAGCCAACAAATCTGCAGCAACTGTGTGATGCAATCATGTCAATATGGACCAAAATCTCTGAGGAATGTTTCCAACACCCTGTTGAATCTATGCCACAAAGAATTAAGGCAGCTTTGAAGGCAAAAAGGGGACCAACCGGGTACAAGCAAGGTGTACCTATTAAAGTGGCTGGTGAGTGTATATATATATATATATATATATAATTACAAACATCACAAACCCATTTGTATTGCTATCAGTAGCTTTGGTTCTAATCCAGTTTGACAATCAATTAATGATTTGTCACTTGTAGACAATATCATATTCATTGAGGTGTTCCAGCTGCTAAACGTTTTTACAACAACATGAATAAAAGACAATCAAGGGGGCTAAGTTACAGTTAGTGGAAATCAAAAAAGACTTTATCTTGCATTATGTGTTATATGTATCTTTTAACCGCTTTCCGCCCACCCTATAGCGGATTGACGTCCAGGAAGTGGTTCCGTTATCCTGACTGGGCGTCATATGACGTCCAGCAGGATAACATGCCGCCGCGCGCCCCCGGGGGCGCGCATCGCGGCAATCGGTGGAGTGGTGTGTCAGCCTGAGGAGGCTCTTTACCACGTGATCAGCCGTGTCCAATCACGGCTGATCACGCTGTCAATGGGAAGCGCCATTGATCGGCTTTTCCTCACTCGCGTCTGACAGACGCGAGTAGAGGAGAGCCGATCAGCGGTTCTCCTGACAGGGGGGTCTGCGCTGATTGTTTATCAGCGCAGCCCCCCCTCAGATCACCACACTGGACCACCAGGGATCGCCACTAGGACCACCAGGGAAGGGGCAACATGTGGATGGCCAGGTATGTACCCCATGGCCATCCACATGTGCCCAATGTGCCCAATCTGTGCCAATCAGTGCCCACAGATGGGCACTGATTGGCACCATTATGTTCCAGATCTGCCCAGCCATGCCCCCAATATTTTTTATCAGTGCCACCTGTCATTGCCCATCGGTGCCACCTGTAATTGCCCATCGGTGCCACCTGTCAGTGCCCATCTGTGCCCATCAGTGCCCACCTATCAGTGCCACCCATAAGTACCCATCAGTGCCACCCATATGTACCAATCAATGCCACCTACGAGTGCCCATCAGTGCCGCCTATGAGTGCCCATCGGTGCCACCTATGAGTGCCCATCAGTGCCACATACCAGTGCCACCTATCAGTGCCCATCAGTGCCACCTATCAGTGCCCATCATCAGTGCCCGTCAGTGCCACCTCATCAGTGCCACCTCATTGGTGCCACCTCATCGGTGCCCATCAGTGCCGCCGTATCAGTGCCCCTCAGTGCAGCCATATCAGTGCCCATCATTGAAGGAGAAAACGTACTTATTTACAAAAAAATTTAACAGAAACAAAGAAAAACTTGTTTTTTTTCGATATTTTCGGTCTTTTTTTATTTGTTGCGCAAAAAATAAAAACCGCTGAGGTGATCAAATACCACCAAAAGAAAGCTCTATTTGTGGGAACAAAATGATAAAAAATTTGTTTGGGTACAGTGTAGCATGATTCAAACTACAACAGCACTGAAAGCTGAAAATTGGCCTGGGCGGGAAGGTGTCTAAGTGCCCGGTATTGAAGTGGTTAATTACAAGGAGTTGAGGTTATTGGATTATTTGTCGCAATCTGTAGGTAAAGACTTGCTTTCAGCAAGTGTGGAAAGAGATCCTTTCCTTGGTAGGACTACTGTCCCTGAGAATGGAGCCAATTGTAGCTGGTGTTCTGCCAGGAGCTCCCTTTTGGGAGTTTGAACTTAGCTGCAGACTATTCCAAGGTCACCCAAGATATACTCATGCATGCATAAACAGATAGGTGCCTAGAGTTCAGAAAAGGTGAATGCGTATTAGGGTGAGCTGGAAGCAAGACGATACTGGTAGTAGCACTGGCAGCAAAGCCATAGCGCATTACAATCAAAGGCACAGGAAATTTGGTCAAAATTGTTGGCAAGATGAATGCAGTATGTTATCAAAAAATACCGGAGGAACATTTACATTCATCAAATAGGAAGCTGTGCATGGGACATACTTGGACATTCCAACATGACAATGATCTAAAACACAAGGCCAAGTCGACCTGTCATTGGCTACAGCAGAATAAAGTGAAGGTTCTGGAGTGGCCATCTCAGTCTCCTGACCTCAATATCATTGAGCCACTCTGGTGAGATCTCAAATGTGCAGTTCATGCAAGACAGCCCAAGAATTTACAGGAACTGGAGGCTTTTTGCCAAGAGGAATGAGCAGCTTTACCATCTGAGAAGATAAAGAGCCTCATCCACAAATACCACAAAAGACTTCAAGCTGTCATTGATGTTAAAGGGGGCAAAACACAGTATTAAGAACTGTGGTATGTAAACTTTTGATCAGGGTCATTTGGGTAGTTTCTGTTGCCATCATGATTTAAAAACACAGTTTATTGATAATAAATGGCTTCAGCCAAACACTAACCATGAGTGAAAGAAAAACTTTTTGTGTTATCATTCATATTTGAATGGTATATTCATATACCATTCAAAAAATGGCCAAGAAATCATAAATTCTGCCAGGGTATGTAAACTTATGAACACAACTGTAGCTTGGAGAACAGGCAAACTGGCACTGAGAAAATAAAATAGATGTGAGTGTTCGATACTGGCATAAGAGGAAGTCAAAAGGGCAACTAAATTGAACAGTCCAGTTGACTGAGTTGAAAGTAAACCTTTACACAAAAATCCTTCATAGAATGCTTGCTTTAACCAGAACAAACATATGCTGGCTTTAAGTTTAGCCTTTAGCTTTCTGGAATTGTCCTTCTTGGTTACTGTGACATATCTCTTTGTATTTGTACACGGTGAATGCTTTACTGATTGGGTTATACACTTTTGTTAAACGTTTGGCACAGTTAACTAAGTTTGAACATGGATAAAATCTGAAGCATATGGTCAAATATATGCTGGCATCTACAGTTTAAGAGTACACGAACAAGTCGGAACCATTTGTTTGTATTTCATGTCAGATATCTGTGTTGTGTTTTCCAGTGAATTTTTGTGGATTGTAAAATATTCACAGAATTTGGCATACTCCGCCAGCTTAGAACAAAATATGACGACTAGGCGAGTTGTCGTGTTCCAAATAAAGGTTATTAATATGGCATTTTACATAAATGGAAGTGTTTCAAGCAGTATAGGTAACAGGACAGTTTTTTTTTCAGTTAAAGGTCCATTATCTGAGTCTCTTATCTCACAAGTGTCTCCAGAGATTTCCAGTTCCAGCCTAAATGCCCTTTACTTTACTTTGCTATCACAGCTTGTGTGCTAGATACTTTTGTAGAACAAATCCAGTAGCCATGTTTGTTGATCTCTAAGTCTGCTGTCAAAGTGCAAGTGTTCCTTGTACTTATTCATTCTTCATTGTGAATGTACCTTTTTTTTTAAGATTTTATTTACCATTCACATATCAAAAAAGTGGATGTACCTTTTTTTTTTTTTAATAATGACTATAGCAAAGTGACCTGTAAATGTACCATAGAGGAAGCAGAAAAAGGACATTAGCCTCAGGCCCATCGAGAAAGAGAACCAACCATGAGATTTGCAAATAACTGCTTGAATGGTAAGGCTGTAATAGAACATATTTAAAACTGGTACTCTCTAGCAAGCCAAAATACAATATTTTCTTTCAATGTATGGAATAGTTTTGATTGTAAAGTACAAGTGTCCTTTTACTAAAATGTTCTGTAAAAGTTCTGTAACCCATGCTCCCTGGCCTTCCTAAAAAAAAAACAATGCTTGGATTATTCACAACACTAAAGGTTGCTTGATGCTCTTAGGCATTGAGGCCATCATGTCACTATATTTCCTATTAATTCAAATTAATTCAAAAGCAGGAGTTACTTATTCCTCATACACACCTATGATCAATCATTGATAGGCAAAATAGGCCAAAAACAAACAATTTAAGGCCATTTATAGACAACTCTAAAATCTCTGATCGCTTAGGTTTAGACATTTTCAACTATCATCTTAACCTATGGTAGTGTTCTAGAAGAGTTAGGTTCAGGCTGAACTCCAGCTAAATGTCAAAACCACCCTTGCAGTGGGGTTTCTCAAACAGTCCAAGGGTTAAATGCTTGTTTATATCAGGGTACCTTAAAAAGTGTTTTTTACTTACCTTATTGCTCGCTCATGCAGGCAACTTCAATGGTAGTTTTGACAATTTGCTGGAGCCCAGCTTGAACTAAACTGTACCTCACTGTAGCTGGTGGGCCTTATGTGCCCATTAATGATTGTTCATAGACCAGTTCTGTAAGAGGAATATTTGACTTCTGCTGTTGAATGTAGAATGGAAACTCTAGTACATAATGGTGCCAATGACTAAAAAAAAGACATCAAGCAAGCTTTCTTGTTGTAACATACATAATCCAAAGTGTTGTTCTTTGTTTTGTATGAACAGATTAGTTGATCTGGTTGGGCCCAAGTAAGGTCAGGCAGGCCAATCCATTAATGCATGACCAACTTAAAACACAAGTTACCTTATAAGAAAAAACATTTACATATTAATATGCCAGAAAAGCCAGAAGCATATCAGAGCTGAATATATTTTAGAAAATGCTGCGGTTGCAGGAAGAGATGTTTTCTTACACTCAGTTGTCTTCCTGTTCAGTGATCCAATAAAGACCAAAGCAGTCAGTTTCTTCTCAGCCTGAAATATCTAATCACATGGAATAATAGCTCTTCTACTGTACATATATTACAAATCTCTAGTACCCAACATTGTAATTTATAGGGTTAACCATACAACATAAACACGCATTCGTCTGCAGAAAGAAATGGTGTTGTTTGAGAATTCTGTGAGCATTTCAGATACATTTTTAAATATCCCAACTTATACGTCCATTTTAAATCTTTCATAGATTTCCCCAGTGTATCATGGAAGTTTAGAAACTCCTGTCTAAGCAGCTTTTGTCTGCAGAGACCAAACCATGTTAGATTATAAAACAGTACGTACCTTCTTGGTTTTAGGATTAAATTACCAAGCATTTGGCATATCATGTAAAATGTTCTTTATTATGGCTTTCTCATACCTACAGCATGAGTCACCAGCAAACCAGAACAGATTTTGGCTAAGCTACATGATGAAGTGTTGTGGATGCACAGAAAATGTAACCCAGGCTCAGGCTCTGAATATTCCTAGGGGATACCTTACTAAACTGTCTTAAGAAGACATAACGTTGCTTTATGCCACCTTTAGAATGCTGGGGATATGCAAATTATGCAACAACCAAATAAATTCTTACTTGTAATAACAGTTGATCTGCCAATCAATTGTTCACTTATGGTTATTTTTCCTAAGAACTGTTTTTCTTATATTGCCGCCAGGAAATATAGGATTTCCTCAGAAATATTCTTCAAGTTTAGATTTGCAGGCAAAATTACACGTGTAGCAATATAGTGCGGGTATAGTTGAAAAAAAACAAAACATTAGCATGATCATGAATGTCGTGTTCTAAAATGATGACTAAGGCATATTAAAGCTGACTCCAGGTAGATATAAAAAACACAGATTAATGCAACTCTGTATTCATTTATAAATTATTGAAGGCCTATTATACTTGTGTGTTGTGGCATAGCATAGTAAAATGTGAGCATTACTGCAAATTCTTGCACCCTTCATTATAGAATTACACTGAGCAAAAATATAAATGTAACACTTTTGTGTATGCCCCTATTTATCACTAGTTGAACTCAAAGATCTACAACTTTTTCTATGTACACAAAAGGCCTATTTCTTTCAAATATTGTTCACAAATCTGTCTAAATCTGTGTTAGTGAGCACTTCTCCTTTGCTGAGATAATCCATCCACCTCACAGGTGTGGTATATCAAGATGCTGATTAGACAGCATGTTTATTGAACAGGTGTGCCTTAGGCTGGACACAATAAAAAGCCACTCTAAAATGTGCAGTTTTAT
The DNA here is from genome assembly GCF_042186555.1 of Aquarana catesbeiana. Lineage (NCBI taxonomy): Eukaryota > Metazoa > Chordata > Amphibia > Anura > Ranidae > Aquarana > Aquarana catesbeiana. The sequence goes on from NC_133324.1 coordinate 693,509,336, forward strand.
CACACAGCACAATGCCACAGATGTCGTAAGTTTTGAGGGAGCGTGCAATTGGCATGCTGACTGCAGGAATGTCAACCAGAGCTGTTGCCCTTGAATTGAATGTTCATTTCTCTACCATAAGCCGTCTCCAAAGGCGTTTCAGAGAATTTGGCAGTACATCCAACCAGCCTCACAACTGCAGACCACGTGTAACCACACCAGCCCAGCACATCCAGCATCTTCACCTCCAAGATCGTCTTAAAACCAGCCACCCCGGACAGCTGCTGCAACAATCGGTTTGCATAACCAAAGCATTTCTGCACAAACTGTAAGAAACCATCTCAGGGAAGCTCATCTGCATGCTCGTCATCCTCATCAAGGTCTCGACCTGACTGCAGTTCTTCATCGTAACCGACTTAAGTGGGCAAATGCTCACATTCGATGCCGTCTGGCACTTTGGAGAGTTGTTCTCTTCACGGATGAATCCCGGTTTTCACTGTACAGGGCAGATGGCAGACAGCATGTATGGCATTGTGTGGGTGAGCGATTTGCTGATGTCGGCGTTGTGGATCGAGTGGCCCATGGTGGCGGTGGGGTTATGGTATGGGCAGGCGTATGCTATGGACAACGAACACAGGTGCATTTTATTGATGGCATTTTGAATGCACAGAGATACCGTGACGAGATCCTGCATATATAAAAATGCAAACATGCGCTATAATCTTTTTTTCTAGTCCATAAAGTGCTTCAATCGGTGCAAATACAAATAGCAGACTTTCCAGGAGAGCAATCGCTTGTTCTGTTCGTCAAATAATAAAACAAACAGTGCCACTTACCAGATTTGTTGAATCTCAAATTATAGAGCTCAAGCGGGTACACACAGAAGGGATATCCACAGGCTCATCCGATAGCGGGATCTTTTCTCCTATAATGGACTCTCCACTGGTACGATGTTCCTCACTGGTAGGGCAGAATAGAAAAAATTTGCTGGCCCCCCAGCAGGTACACAATCTAGCAAAGGATCTCTTCACACAGCTCCTCCGTAGTTATGTTAGTAAATAGTGGAATCACCTTTTTTACTATGCAGAGGGGCAAAGGTGTGTGTATTACATGACTGTCTGAACAGAATCCTTTGGCATGGAAAATGGTTCAAAGATCTGTATTGTCTGAAGTTGTGCCATATACAGTGCCAGGCCATTTTTTGGGCTTTGTCATTACTTGAGTTGATCTTTTTTTTTAGATTGAAAACTACCTGTCCTAAAATAACCATCCACCTCTAATCTATGCTAGAGCTGGAACCATCAGGTGGGACAGTTTACCAGCATCCTGTTTTCACATTACATGATGTGATCTGTTACTAGTTGCAAATTTAGGATTTAGGTCAGCATCACATTAAATGTTTTCCATCCAGTAATTTCCATCTTACTGTCTCATTAGGACAGAGAATCTTCTCTTAAACATTACAAGATGTTTAAGAGGATGAAAACAGCTCCTATTGTCCTTCACACTAGAATTATGGAGAGATCATCACCCCATTTTAAATTTTTCTAGGTCATTGTCAAATAAAAAATAATGGGCAGAAAAAAGCTCTCATGTGTACTTGTCATTAGTTTCTTATTGTAACATTTTTTAAAATGGGACATATTTACCTATTTTTACTGGGTGGGTTGAGTTGTGATCTGTAACGGTTTCCTATAAAATGAAAATGGGCAAGTTTGTTACATTTTTGGTTACCTTCAAAATTTGAGCAATATCTGTGGTGGTATGATGGAAAGACTGTTCCTTTTTAGTAAAACCATATTTTAATTATTTTTAATACTTGACACTTCTTCAGATCACTGTCTGACACCACGTTTGGGTAGTAGGGATTACTGTCAAGCTATTTTGTGCTAAGTGTTTGCCAATGTAAAGTCCAGCTTTAGCCACATCAGCTAGATCAGCATTCCTGTGGAATTTCTATCTAATTTTTAATCGAGAGTTCAGATGTGTTTTGAAAACTTGGGACTTTGTTCGTATCTGTTCTCTCAATTAAAAAGGGGTATTTAAAATGTCGTTAAGACTTTACTGAATGGCTCTACTAAATATAAACCTTATAGGGCAAGTTACTTCTTTACTTACATGAAAAATTGTCATTAAATAATTTTCAAAGCCCAGTTTGTGGCTTGGGAAAGGATGCCATATTAATCCTAAAGTCGTCACTCAGGCCAGTCTGATCTGACATGGATACAGAACTCGCAGACCACCTTCAAGGATGCCGTCATTCAACGTACACAAATTAACAGCCAAACTTCAAAAGTAGCTTGAAGACTTGCAGTTTTTACAGTGAAGTTGAATAGATAGGAGGAACATTGTAGTGATAGTTTAGCCCTGATCTTTTTTTAAGCTGACAAACTTGAAATTGGCAACTTACCTTTGAAGTGCATGTGCAAAAAAATGACTATCAACCTCTAACCCTTTCACATTTACGAAAAACTCAGGACTTTGGTCACAAGACCTTTCCTAAAAGAGAGGTCAGCAACATGAACGCCGATTTTCCCTTTCAACGAGGATCACATAACATAGCTTTTAGTTATATGAGTAGCACAGGAAGGAGCATGAACCATAATATTTTACAGTAAAGGTAAGCATTTCAGCCATTCTGCTATTTTTTTTTTTTTTAATTCATATTATTAATACTGTAATTGTGGCTTTGTGCTTACTTTTGAGTGTAGGTCTATGCTAACCTATACTAACCAAGAACATCACTAAATGAGAATATACAGTTATGAGTTTCTTTACAAACAATATAATTAAACCATGTGGGCAACCCTGCAACATTAACTTGGGCAGTTCCTGTGAGTATTTGAGGTAAACTGAGTCCTTTATTGGTATCCGACATTTGGGCATCTGCATGTAAAATGGAAATAGAGTGTGATATAGTTGGGTGTGATACTAACATATGTCCTGTTGGTTAATTACTTGTTGAGTAACTATAGGCCATGTTGATGCGAATTCTGTTCAACAATGCTTTTAGTCATGCTTTTTTTCTCGCTATTAAGCCAATATCATAAAAATGTCTGTGGTTTCATTCCTCTCATTTTCATTGTTGGAACAGGAATGATCAGCCAAGCTTAGTGTTCCTAGTTATGTGACAGCCAAATAACATCACTGTCTGTTCATTCGACTGCCATCTTTGGATTTGGGCACCTCAAAGAAGAGCAAAAATGCTAAACAAAAGTTGAATTGTTTTGCAGCCTTTCCAGCCTTTCCAGCCTAGAACTGTTCAAAGCCTTGCTTAAATCATAACCTTTCTCCAACCTGGGCATTACCTTGGAGGGAGAAGATATATTCAGAAAGTGCTACTGGCTAGACAGAACCAGTTATTCAGTAGAACTGTCTGGACACAATTTTAACCAATATTCAATTTTGTCTGCCAATGCTCAGATCCGACACAGGCAAATATTCCATCAGGGTTTCTAGCAGTGTCAGGTTGGAGAAGACAAAGGGTGCTGAATTGTTTAATTGTTGTTGTGTTCCACATAAATCTAAAGTTAAACCTATAGTTGAATCTTTTATGTATGACTTACCATACAAGTTTCAGCTGTAAATCTCTCGATTGAATGCCATTGTATTTTGTGAAACAACTGATGGTGTGCACCAAACTGATGCTAAAGTGAATAGGATCTTTATGAATCCCCTAACACATGTTAGAAAATTGCTGCTATGTCATGCCATTTCTTAGACACCCAGTGAACATTTTCTAAACACTTTTTATTACATGAACCCAGAGGTAGATGTAAGAGAAACTTTACTAGAGCTATTATAACATACCTCCCAACATTTTGAGATGGGAATGAGGGACACCTACTAACAAACGTATGTAGGCATAGGACATGCCCCCTGCCACACCCCCTTAAAGGAGAATTAACAAAAAAAAGGTTAATTAAATCCACAAGGGCTTTTTTTTACCACTACTATTCCTTTATATTGGCTTTTAAAATGTACAAATGCAGCATTTTAGAAATTGGATGAAAGGTTTAGCAGTGGGAAACACTTTTTGAAAGATAAAAAGTGCTTTTTCTATACAACTATATGGATCAGACCAAAATGAGGGACAAATGAGGGGGAAAGAGGGACAAATCAGGGACAGTCCCTCGAAATCAGGGACAGTTGGGAGCTATGTTATAGGTGTTTCTTTACTGCGATGCTCAACTCCAGTCCTCAAAATCGCAGATGAGGGAATTATTGTTCTCTTACATGGACTACTAAAAAAAGACCATACCCCAGCCTTTTTTCGTTTTCGTCAGAGTGGGGAAGTGTTAGAACATTTGTTAAGTTTTTATTGCTATCTTCATACAGAGGTTTCCCTTCAATTCCATGTGATAAATTATCACAGGCACAGGAAGTGATGTGAAATGTGTACAATGAAGGCAGAGACAACAACAAAAACACCTTTATATTCGAGGTAGGAAGGTTAGAATCTGTGTCAAGTTTTATAGCTCGTTGTGTGCTCCTTTATGTTAATATCTTAATTTTGGTCACAGCTATGACCTGCAGACTTGCGCACCTCTCGTGTTGACATTCAGCTGCTTAAGCATAGCTGTCAGCTCTTCCAAGGGCAGGCTGTATTATATCAGAAAAAGCTGGTGCTCAGGGATTGTCCTCAAATACCTGATAAGAGACAAGATAAGCACTACATTTCTTGTCATATTTGCAGCCCAGTAACGTGATTTTACACTCAGTAACTTAAATGCTTACACCTTCTAATTTGTAAACTTTGTAAGAGTACAAGACTAGTTATTTCAGCCATGAGCGTAAAAAATGAACATGTTGGGGAACAGAAAGCTGAAAGTGGCTGTAAAGGTAGAAGGTTTTTTGACTGCATTAAGGTAAAAAACCTTGTGTGTGCTATACTCCCCTCAACCTGATTTCGATCCGGGGCTGTGCCCAAGAGCAGAGGCTCTCTCCACTCTCTCCCTCCTCACTGGACATTGAGGCAGCAGTGGGAGCCACTGGCTCCTGTTGCTGTCAATCACAGTCTTTTAGGACTAAGCGGGGTTGAGTCATGCTCTCTGCGTCTATGGACATACAGAGCTCAGCTCAGAATTGAACCCACACAAGTGCCCCTATAGCACATGGCTTGCTATGGGGGCACTCTGCAGGGGGGAGGAGCCAGGAGTGCCAGGAAGGGACCCGAGAAGAGGAGGATCTGGGCTGCTCTGTGCAGGAAAGAAATTCGCTAGATTCCCCCATCAACACAGACAGTGTTAATGTGTGAATCTCTCCTGCCAAGCCATTGCCAGCGATTATTGCTAGTGGCTGTAGCAGCCGCTAACGATAATCGCAGGTAAAACCCAGCAGGCTGTTGTACCCAAGTTGATTGATCGATCAACAGGCCAAGATTCGAAACCATGTATGGCCTGCCTTAGAACGAAGCGAGTGCATGTACACAGGAAGTGGCTGGATAAGACTGGAGGTAATCAGCAGCAATGAAAATGTAAAAATGATAGGAAAATTAAAAACAGTATTTTATGAAAGCAAATCATGGCAGTTGTTTATGATAAACGGTGCTTTCGCAAACTAAGTGCCATCCAGTTAGGGTTTATATCTACTGTTATGTTCATAATTGAGAGAACAATTCTAGGCAGCAAGTAGAATCAATCAGTGTGCTGGTAATGCTTTCCAGTAAATAGAACAGCTGTGCTAAAGTCCAGCTCCTTAACTTGGGTTTTGTATAATTTAGTGTAGCGAGATTGCACAGAATTTTGGAGGAGGGTGGATTAGGTCTACTTCTTGAAGTCTGTGCCACACATCTTCTTCTCTTTCTGCTTGATGCATCTCAGATCACATTCACTTTCAAGGCCAGTTTGATTCTCATTGTTGGCGATGAGAACTTTACTACAACTTAGTCTTCAAGTAAGATCTGCTCTTTGTATTCTGAGTTAAGCACCACCTCTATGACCTAAATAACATTACACTTTTACTTTTTACACTTAGTCTGTTCAAAACAGGCCCAAATTAAATGTAAAAAAAATGGCAGAACACTTTTGCCTTTTGGCACATATTTAACCTAAAACACATTGTTTCAACATCTCATTGTTTAGCTATTTCCCAACTTTTTTTTTTTAATTATTCTTTTTTTTCCACAGCTGCATATGTTTAATCTAAAATAATAACTTGTGCATTGTAAAATGGATCATGCTTTAGGAAGCAGAGATCAGAGTTAATTTTTGTTCCAGAAAGCCCCCATCAGTTTTCCATCAGTCAGTATATTCTCGGAGGCTGCTTCATGTTAAACTGACAGGTGGCCTCCATTGCAGAAGCACTTATAATGTGCTGAAGATTGAGGCTTCTGGTTTGGGAGGGAACATTGGAGACAACAGTCTGTGCGTCTGAAGTCCAGCGTAAGTGTCCTGATTTACTCTAGACATCTTGAGATGTTTGGCTTCCCACTTGCGAAAGATTCTGAAGAAGAGCTGGCATTGCCATTTCAATGTACTTCTTCTGAACAAAAATAGAAAAAAAAAAATTCTTCAATTTATCCAGTTACAGACACATTTTTTTTGGGAAATTCTTTTGTGACTGACGTACTAGCAGACTTATATAGAATCATCCGCAGTAGTCACTGAATTGCATGAACACCCTTTGTTTTCCTAACTTAATTGTCCTACAGCCCTGAAACATAGCCTTGTGGACTTCACAACTGGAAAACAAATTGAGGCAGGCTACAGAGCAGGAACACGTGAAAACTATTTCTTCTTTGTAAAAGAATCCAGATGTCATTGCTTTCACTGCCAGACTTTATCCTTTTTTTCCCCTCGCACTTCTTTGCCATACAGAGCAGTAGGAATACTGCAGAAACAGCATCAGAGGCTCGGTCTCTACTTTTGCTTTGTTCTCGCTGGATGAACTGATCCCAACCCGAAATCAAAGGCCCAATTTCATGTTTAGGCTATTTAGGACTCTCCCTGATATAAGTAATGAACACTTTTGTTATTTAAGGGGTGTGGTTTTCTAATTTGTTGGAACATTTCTGTGTAATAGAGCAAGTTCCTGATCATGCTTAATGAGAAGTGACAGAGACAGTTGGGTTGATGTACTAAAGCCAGCCATAGACGGATTGAAGTTCAGCAGGAACGTCCAAATTTCAATCCACCTATGGGCAGGCTGGTTGTACTTAAGTCGAGTTATCGATCAACTTCAGTACACCCAGCCTGTCAGTTTTTATTTTGTTTAATCACTGCTGGCGGATATATTTGCCAGCAGTGATCATTGTATTCTTACAGCTGGAAAAACCTCCCACTGTCAGAACACCATAGCTCTGTGGGAGTGATTCCTCAATCAACACTGACTGTGTTGATGCGAGAATCAAGCAATTTTCTTTCGTCAAACTGTGGTTGAAGAAAGAAAATTGTATAATGTATGGCCTGCGTAAACATGTTCACTGTCAAAATGATTTTTTTAGCTTGCACAGTGAAATTTGACTTATAACAGGGAATGGGCTGAAAAATAAAAATATACTTTGAAAAGAATACTCGGTCATATACAAGAAACATAAAAAAACAGGACTTTTGTTTGTAAATGATTGGATGATTGAAGTCAGTATAATTTCTCCCTTAGCTAAGCGAAGTAGATTTTCTCTTTACAAAGTGAATTTTTACTTTCTATAAGTAGAGCCCCAAGAAAACACCACCCCCTTAAATGCCAGTCTTTCCCTTCATGTAGGGTCCACCGTGTGCAAACCACGGTAGCCCATCCTCGCTCTGTTGTGTAGTCTGTTCATGAAACTAAGGGCCACACACCAATGACGCATGACATGGGTGGTTCTTTACTGTGAAAGTGAACATGCTCTACTTCTTTAGTAAATCAGGGTCAGTATTTATACTGGTATCTCTTGCTGGGTGGCACACATGATATGTGCTTGGACTGGCTGCATTGATCGAGGTTGGGCAAAGTCTCATTATTCTTAAGAGGGAAGTCTGTTCATCCATGCCTAACGTAAACTATATGTAAACCCAATGAACTTCTCTTATTTGTTCCCTTTTGATCTGTTTAATATACTGCTGGAACCATTTTGTTATATCTGTTTGATAAGTAAAAAAAAATGTTGATCATGTCAGAAATTCAGTACTTCATATTTTGGAGATCTAAGAGTAGGAGTGTTCTGTAGTTTAGGAAAAAAAGACTTTGGGTGGGCTGACAACCTCTGTGTATTGTTGCCCACAACAAGACTTGTGAGTACATTTCTGAAAGATAAAAAGTTTTTTTCTAACCTTGAAGGGTCTTTAAAGCCTATCTTTCGTTTTAGAATTTAAATAAAAATCAGCACAAGGGACAATACTTACTTTTAAAGTGGACATAAATGCTCACATATACCCAGTGAAGTGAACAGCCTCAGATGATGCACAGAGATGAAACAAATCTCCCTACATAAGTTTTACATGTATATCTGCTGCCTTCAGCTTGCTATATTCTTTAGAAAGTGCACATCTTGTTAGAATTGTTACTTCCTCATCCAGGAGTGAATATTTGGCATACACTGTGTGACAGCTGATTGGAGGAAAGGCACACACCACCCCTCCACATAGGCAGAGGAAGGAAGGAATGTGCAGAACTGTGCTGTAAATAGACCAGCTCTCTGCTAATCTATTTATAGCACCCAGCCCAACACGAATTTCAGGATGGTTCTATCTCGGTTGTCTGAGAACTTGTTAGAAGTTATCATGCTGATAACAAGAAGAACGGAGCAACAGAAAGACACAGGACTTAGGGCTTTGGGGAGAGATAAGTAAACAGTACAGATATATGTGCTTAGGTCAAATTTCATGAATCAGGTTTACATCCACAAGCCATGACCCTTGTGCTTCTGGCTATGGGCCTAGTTGAAATTTTTCATCCTTTGCCCCCCTCAGTGATAATTCTTTGGTGCTGCGGGGGTTAATACAGCCACTGGACCTGTCATAAGCACTCATTAAGAGTGTCAGCTATGCCCACCTTTTCTGCTCACCTCCTCAATTCATAGAAGCTCTACAACAGCTTCCAATAATAAAAAGTGCTCAATAAATGGAGGAAGCAGACCTTGATCTGCCCCTCTTCCATTCATAGAGCTCTTTCCATTGATGGAAGCTATAGTACAGCTTCTATGAATGGGGGAGAGGGCAGAAAAAACAAGCACCAAATGGCACTCTTGGTGACTACCAATGATAGATCCAGCAGCTCTATTAACCCCTGCAGCACTGATTCTTGCTGTGGGGGCAGGCAGAATTTATATAGCGCCAACAGTTTACAATATAAGGGCAATATAATGGCAGACAGTTCAATTACAATACAATTTGATACAGTAGGAATCAGAGGGCCCTGAGCTTACAATCTAAGAGGGAGGTAAAGTGATACAAAAAGTAATAACTGTGTGGGGTGACTGATAGAGAAAATAATAGTGTAGTTGTTAGGTGGAGGCAGGATAGGCCTCTCTGAAGAGAAGGGTGTTCAGGGATCATCTAAATGTTTACAGAGTAGGAGATAGTCAGACAGATTGGGGTAGGGAGTTCCATAGGATGGGAGAGGCTCAGGAAAAGTCATGGAGGCAAGCATGGGAGAAGGTGACAAGGGAGCTAGAGAGCAGGAGGTCTTGGGAGGAATGAAGAGAACGATTAGGTTGGTATTTTGAGACTAGGTTAGTGATGTAGTTGGGGGCCGAATTGTGTAAGGCTTTGTAAGTTATTGTTAGTATTTTAAATTGAATTCATTGGGTGGGTGGAAGCCACTGGAGGGATTGGCAGAGAGGAGTAGCAGACACTGAACGGTTGGTAAGGTGGATGAGTCTGGCAGAAGCATTCATGATGGACTGAAGGGGAAATACCCTATGTAGAGGTAAACCAATGAGGAGGGAGTTGCATTAGTCCAGGCGAGAGATGACCAGGGAATGACGTAGGAGCTTTGTGGTGACATTGGTTAGGAAGGGGCATATTTTTGTGATCTTGTAGAGGTTTAGGCGGCAAGCTTTGGACATTGAGTGGATGTGGGGCCGAAAGGATAGTTCAGAAAACTTTGAATTTCAGCTAAGACAACAGTAACCAGCACAAGGAACACCTCTGATCAAATGTAAGCAGCATCTCTTGTGCTATTTTTTTTTTAAGTTAGACTTTAAAGGCATAAAACATGGGCAATTTACATGTAATTCAGACATGTACTGCCTTTTTTTTTGGCATGACTTATACTTTAATGCAATTTGTGTCTGTACAAAAAATTCAGTATGGTTGAAAATTTCTTCATTAGCAGAAATAATGATCTGATGAGGTGAGAGGATTTGGCACAGTCTCCAGTCTCTTTTAGCTATCCTTGGGATTTATTTTCAGGAGCAGATTAAAATATACAAGAATTATGTTCCTGAGTGAAATCCCCCGTCTGACAAAAGGGAAGTATTGCACTCTAGAAATGTAATTCTTGCTACTTTATTCTGCTCCTAACAATAAACCTCCAGGGTATGTCCTTTGTAAGTACAAGGGAGCCTCGCTGCTTTGTGACATTTGGGGCAGGTACCCACTGCCCATATTGTGCTGGGAACAAAGAAATGCATATATGTGTACCAGTGTGGCCTCACCATCTGTTAGTCCTGAAAGTCAGGGGCATCTTATACATAGACCTTTAATTGTCACACAGCACAGCAATTACAGGGACTCTGAATCTGACATATGATGACGTTTGAAGAAAATTAACCTTCTATCCACATTTCTCTATCATTTTGCATGTGCTACATAGTTCTGACTGTAGAAATGCAGTGATCCAAAAAAACACATGACATCAATCTCCAGTCTTACATTTTTAATTAAGGAAATGTCATGAAAACAATGACATTTTGGCACAAATGAAACCCCTCTGTGGCCAAGTGGCCACATTAAGTGGTGTAAATCTGTTAGCAAGCTGTAACGTTGTTTTGCATTTGCTTTTAGCAGATTGTGAAAGTTCATATGTTAATCATTCCTGGTTCATCCAATTTTTTAATTACGCATCAAATACATTTTTGAAGTGTTATGCATGCTTTTGTAGGGAAGCTTAGTGAAGGAGTACTCCGAGTCAGTAGTATTTCAAGTTTACTTCACTTTGAAATATGACTGTCTCCACTTTTAAAGCACACTGCTTCCAGATAGCATTCCTCGCCATCTATTAATCTCCCCGTCTTTCCTTCTAATCAGCCTAAATTCGAAGGAATATTTTTTGATGCTTTAATTAGCTGGAATTTATTTGAACTTCTGTCTTCTACTGCTGACCTTTGTTGTCTACTAACATTTTTTATAAGGGGGTATATTAGACAACAGAAACAGCAACATCACTGCAATACATGTAAATAGCAAGATAAGGACTTTTTTAATAGAAGTATGAACATAAGCATTATAAATGACTCATGCGGCCTCAGTGGGATCAGGCATGGAATGCAACTTTTTTTTTTTTTTTTTTTTTTTATAATACAGTTTGAACTATTATTAGTGGTTACAATAAATGTTTTTACCCCCCACTACATTTTTTTCATTCTTACACCAGATTAATTGTGTTATTTCTATAAACTTGTTTAAGGATTATAACAATTACCTCCATATTAATTGTTAATGAGAGATCTGAAGTGTATCTTTTGCTAAAGCGTTTTCCTTATTTTGGATAGAGTAGAGAATATTTTCCCCAGTAACAAGTATAACCTTTGGGTTTTCCCAAGCAGGTCAAATTTACTAAATAGGAACATACACTAAATTACCAAAAGTATTGGGACGCCTGCCTTTACACGCACATTAAATTTAATGGCATCCCAGTCTTAGTCCATAGGGTTCAATATTGAGTTGCCCCACCCTTTGCAGCTATAACAGCTTGAAGTCTTCTGGGAAGGCTGTCCACAAGGTTTAGGAGTGTGTCTATGGGAATGTTTGACCATTCTTGTAGATGCGCATTTGTGAGGTCAGGCACTGATGTGGATGGGAAGGCCTGGCTCTCAGTCTCCGCTCTAATGCCTCGTACACACAGTCGGATTTTCCGACAGAAAATGTTCGATGGGAGCTTGTGGTCGGAATTTCCAACCGTGTGTAGGCTCCATCGGACTTTTTCCGTCACACAAAATTTGAGATCTGGATCTCAAATTTTCCGACAACAAAATTTGTTGTCGTAAATTCCGATCGTGTATACATATTTCCAATGTACAAAGTTCCAGGCATGCTTGGAATCAAGCAGAAGAGCTGCACTGGCTATTAAACTTCATTTTTCTCGGCTCGTCGTATGTGTTGTATGTCACTGCGTTCTTGACGTTCAGAATTTCCGGCAAGATTTGCATGACCGTGTGTATGCAAGACAAGTTTGAGCCAACATCCTTCAGAAAAAATCCATGGATTTTGTTGTCGAAATGTCCGATCGTGTGTACAGGGCATAATTCATTCCAAAGGTGTTCTATCAGGTTGAGGTCAGGACTGTGCAGACCAGTCAAGTTCCCCCACCCAGACTCGCTCATCCATGTCTTTATGGAACTTGCATTCAAATTGAAGGTGAAGACCCACTTTAAATCTTGCATTTTTGCACATGCATCAAGCTTCAGGTGTATGTTTCCTGGGCTTGGCAAGGGGAGGTGAGCAGCTCTAGAGAAACAAGTTCTTCAGGTAAAAATAACATTTTCAAATATTGCGCGCTTACAGGCACTCCCACTGAAGTCTCTGGGGCCAAAAACACCTGAATACACAAAAAAATTCAAAAGTTCATGCAAGCCTACAAGTGTGGACAGGGCCAATTAGAAAGAATGGGGTTCTGCATATTCAGCATAGTCAGGCTGAGCTGATAAATGCTCAAGTGTGAATGGGAACATATACTTAGCTGTTGGGGATAGTTCCGAGTTCACTGTATGCATGTTAATTGTGGGCCCATGGCTAACAAAATAGTAAAGGCAGATGAGCAGGACAGCCAGGCAACTAGCTTTCTGAAAAACTGTGAATTTTTTAGCAGCACCCATATGACTTATGGGACAGGTTCCCAAGTTCTCCTGGTAGAAAGAGAAAAAGCATGCAGCAGCACCACCACAAACTCAGGCTGCTGAAAGCATTGCCTTCCCTTTCAGGTCTTGGCTAACCATTCAGATGTGGACCATCTTGTAGAGCACTAGTGCCAGGGGTTAAATGCTACTAGATTTAGACAGGCTGAAGCTAAATTGTGCCTTGCTGGTGGTCCTAGTATTTCTGGTGACCATTTAGCACTGCATATGTTAAGGGAATAATTGGCTCTTGGGGCTGACATAAAGCAGCTGTTTAGTTTCCCATATTGGAGCCTAGGCATCTACAGCCCATCCAACAATTAAAGACAACAAACAACTCCGTCTTTCAGAGCTGTATCTGAAAGCTTGTAAAACAAACAGCTACGTATATGAAAACCAACTCACAAATAGCCCGGGTCTGTATCTTTCAAAAAGCTCTGTTATTATTTAAAGAATACATAAACACAACACATGCAAAAGGGCATTTGTTTGGATCCTAATGAATGAGAGGGCAGGATGCCCTTCTAGTAAGAAAGCTTGTTTGCTTTGAAACTAAATAAAAAAGTTCATTGATTTCCTATAAATTGGAAAATTTGTATTCTATCGCTGATGGACTGTGATGTATAAACATATCAAAGAGTGTTTTATCTCTCCTCATCTGTATGTCAATTACATTCTTCAGGGGTTGAATAGAGGTTTTCAGGCAGCTCTTGGCAGATATATGCCACTGAGCCTGTGAATTTCAACTGTATTTACACTTGATTAAGTCCAAATGCCCACCAGGCCATACTGAACAGCTAACTTTAAAAATACAGTTATTCTTTCCTTTCATTTTCAGGCTGAATCCTGTGAAAGTAACTCACTCGATAGCTTTAGTCAGTTCAATTTGTGAAGCGGTAATTGCCATGCCTTTGCTACAAACGTATATTTTGCTCACGCTGCACTATGAATGACTGATCTTTGGAATTTCAGCAAAGTCTTTACCTAATATAGAAGGTTAATGGCCAGCAGCAGTAGCTGTGTGTAAAGAAAAGGGATATCTGAACTGAATGAAAAAAACGTCAAAAAGTTTCCACACTTTTTTAAACTCTATTAAATATAAAAAAGTGTGGACACTTTTTGAAGTCCCCTTGTATACTGGTAAGAATAATTGTTTACAAATAGGTACGTTGTTTAGTTGTTTGGCTTCAACCCCGCTTTAACCCCTTCCTGCCTGCACTATAGCCGAATGACAGCTACAGCATGGCCTTACTTTGCCGGGAGGGTGTCTATTGATGTCCTCCCATGATCACGCTTCACGGACGCCCCCTGTGGCATGGGGGCAATGTGCTTTGTAATCACTGAGTTCTTTAGACTCAGCTGATCACAGATCGGGGTAAAGGGCCAATAGCAGCAGCCCTTTACCATGTGATCAGCTGTGTCCAGTGACAACTGATCACAGATGTCAACACAAGCCGGTCATCAGCTTTTCTTTCCTCACACTGACAGCGTGAGGAAAGAAAAAGAGAGCCGATAACCAGCTTGTGTTAAAGGAGCATCAACACTGATAATCAGTGCCCTGATTATCAGTGTTCTTATTAGCAGTGCAGTCTCAACAGTGCCCACCAGTGCTGCCAATCAGTGCCCACCAGTACTGCCGATCAGTGCCCACCAGTGCTGCCAATAAGTGCCCACCAGTACTGCCAATCAGTGCTTATCAGTGCTGCCAATCAGTGCTCTTTAGTGCTGCCAATCAGTGCCCATCAGTGCCTCCTCATCAGTGTCACCTATCTGTGCTGCCTATTAGTGCCCATCAGTGCCACCTATCAGTGCTACCTATCCGTGCTACCTACCAGAGCTCATTAGTGACGCCTATCAGTGCCCATCAGTGCCACCTATCAGTGCCAATAGTGCTGCCTATCAGTGCAGCCGAATCAGTGCCCACCAGTGCCGTCTCATCAGTGCTCATCAGTCCTACCTCATCAGTACCCATCAGTGCAGCCTATCAGTGCCTATTGATTTTATTGAAAAAAAACAAACAAAAAAAACTTTAAAAATGTTGTTTTTTTCAAAATTTTTTGTTTATCAAAAAATAAAAAAAAAACAGTGGTGATTAAATACCACCAAAAGAAAGCTCTATTTGTGTGAAAAAAATGCAAAACAGTTCATTTGGGTATAGTGTTGTATGACTGAATTGAATTGAATTGTCATTCAAAGTGCGACAGCGCTGAAAACTGAAAATTGGCCTGGGCAGGAAGAGGGTGAAAGTGCCCAATAGGCAAGTGGTTACAGTTCAAATGAAGGCTTCTTTATAACAGTCTGAACAAGTACCAAATCCAGTTACTATGTGATGCACAAGACCCATAAAGTAAAAAAAAACTTTTGTTATCTTGCCTAACTAAGCCACATACCCTTTCAATTGTGTCCTACCCACTCCCCCTCCCAGACACTGCAGCTCACAGCTAGAGGGTTTCAGCAAAAGGAGCAGCACTTTCAATCCAGAAAGCAATGGACAGGACGAGTTGTGGTCAGATACTGATTGACAAGCTACAGGCTTGTGAATCAGCAGTGACAATGCTAGTTGCCACACCCCCTGCAAAGTTTTTTCATCCCACTGTAGTGCAAGCAGGTACAGTCTACATGAGAGTGGCAATACTGCTTTCAATTCTGGAGCAGTGCGGCACTGTTGCCACACCATCACAGGAAGTTGCATTAGGTAAACTTCATTGGCAGGATCAACGGGTATTTGTGGGACTATGAATGAAAACGAAGGGAATAATTATAGTTATAGTTGTCCTTTAGGTTGCTTTTTAAATGACTACGTTGTCTGATATGCCATAACTAATACTAACCCCCCATTGTTTTTCTTTCAGGTGGAGATAACACTACAGGATATAAATGACAACCCTCCAATATTCCCAACAGATATACTCGATCTCACCATAGAAGAGAATATTGGAGATGGATTTAAAATAATGCAGTTAACAGCCACAGATGCTGATGAGGTATGCAAAACTATTTTTTTTTACATATTTAGAACCTAGTATATGCCCTTCGACAGAAATCTAGTTTTTTTTTTTACTCTACAAATGAGTAGTGCATTCCAAGTTATTTTTTAAAGCTGAACGCCAGGCTATACAGATAAAATAATATATATTGGAACTGCTTTAACTACCAAAGTAATTGCACTTCTGTCCATCTAATCCTGACATTTACCCAGCCCTGCCACACAATATACCAGATAAACATACGCAAAAGAAGTGCTGGGAACTTTTAGACTTGCAAGTTTAGACAGATGAAGGAAAACTTCAAACAAGCTCAATAGCTCTGGTGAGGTAGCTCCAACACATGAAGCCTTTACTCATGAGCACCAAACAATAACTTAAAGTGTTTTTAAAGGCAGAAGCTTTTTTACTGTAATGCATTCTATGCATTAGGGTAAAAAACCTTCTGGCTGCAGCCCCCACGCTCGTTATATTTACCTAAGTACCTGAGTCCCATCTCAATCCAGCAATGTGCATGACAGTAGGCTTTCATAGAGCTGCTCTGAATGCTGAAAGGATCCTGTCCTTATTGTCAGGATCTACCCTATCTGCTTGATTGACAGCTGGCTCTGCTTCTTGGCGTGTGGCTGAGAGTTAAACCCAGCTTCACCAGCCCCCTTTCCAGTCTGGCACTCCAGTAAACACTGGAGAGGCAGAGTGGACTGAGAACTGAACAATCAATGGTCATGTGATTGCTCAATTGTTGGGCTTAGAGCCAGCAGGGGACAGCTGCAGCATCACACCAATGCTGGAGCATAGGTGTGAATATATCTGTTTGTTTTTTTCTATCCCCCAAACTACTCCTTTAGTGATTTGATAATGAATACCTACCTATAATAATTTGTATCTTTTGTATCTTCCTAGAGTTTGGCTTTAAGCACTACTTTACAGCTATAATAACTTATCTGCCACTCCTTTGGAATATTTTTTTACTTTCCCTTGCTGCATCATTCACTACTACAAGCACTACTCCATTTACAATATATTACCTGCTTATATCCATACAAGCTAGGAAATAAGTGGGGGAAAGAAATGGAAAGCTTAGTTGACAGCCAAGCATTCAGGCATACGAGGAAAGATGTATGTTTGCCAAAAATATGTACATGGTGGGTATGATTTACAACACAAAGAAGTCATTTTTAAATGAGGACAAAGGCTGCATTTCTAATACTCTGCTCTTAAATAAAATATTAATAACAAGCACATTTGATGACATTACACATCATGTTTAATATTAAAGAACATGATGTGTACAATATTACAGATACGCATAGGAATTCTGCAATGGTAAATGCTAATTTTCCTGTGTGGGATTCTGACTGTGTTTTTCATCACATAAATATTTTAGTACTACATTTAACTCTCTGTAGATGCATGTTGGAAGCAGCTTATTGAAGGTAAATAAAAAAGGAAATGTAAACACTAGGGATGAGCTTCGAGTCGAACTCATGTTCGACTTGAACATCAGCTGTTCGCCAGTTCGCCGAACAGCGAACAATTTGGGGTGTTCGCGGCAAATTCGAAAGCCGCAAAACACCCTTTAAAAGTCTATGGGAGAAATCAAAAGTGCTAATTTTAAAGGCTTATATGCATGGTATTGTCATAAAAAGTTTTTGGAGACCTGGGTCCTGCCCCAGGGAACATGGATCAATGCAAAAAAAAGATTTAAAAACGGAGGTTTTTTCGGAAGCAGTGATTTTAATAATGCTTAAAGTGAAACAGTGTAATATTCCTTTAAATTTCGTACCTGGGGGGTGTCTATAGTATGCCTGTAAAGGGGCGCATGTTTCCCATGTTTAGAACAGTCTGACAGCAAAATGACATTTCAAAGGAAAAAAAAGTCATTTAAAACTACTCGTGGCTATTAATGAATTGCTGGTCCGACAATACACATAAAAGTTCATTGATAAAAACAGCATGGGAATTTCCCACAGGGGAACCCCGAACCAAAATTAAAAAAAAAAAATGACGTGGGGGGTCCCCCTAAATTCCATACCAGGCCTTTCAGGTGTGGTATGGATATTAAGGGGAACCCAGGCCAAGATTATAAAAAAATGGCGTGGGGTCCCCCTCAAAACCCTTCAGGTCTGGTATGGATTTTAAGGGGAACCCCGCGCCAAAATTAAAAAAAAAATTGGCATGGGGTCCCCCCCAAAAATCCATACCAGACCCTTATCCGAGCACACAACCTGGCAGGCTGCAGGAAAAGAGGGGGGGACGAGAGAGCACCCCCTCTCCCTCCTGAACCGTACCAGGCCACATGCCCTCAACATTGAGAGGGTGCTTTGGGGTAGCCCCCCAAAACACCTTGTCCCCATGTTGATGGGGACAAGGGCCTCATCCCCACAA
This sequence comes from Aquarana catesbeiana, assembly GCF_042186555.1. Classification (NCBI taxonomy): domain Eukaryota; kingdom Metazoa; phylum Chordata; class Amphibia; order Anura; family Ranidae; genus Aquarana; species Aquarana catesbeiana. Next base: position 693,527,663 of record NC_133324.1, read on the forward strand.
CCCTTGCCCGGTGGTTGTGGGGGTCTGCGGCGGGGGCTTATCGGAATCTGGAAGCCCCCTTTAACAAGGGGACCCCCAGATCCCGGCCCTCCCCCCTGTGTGAAATGGTAAGGGGGTACCCCTACCATTTCACAAATAAACTGTCAAAAATGTTAAAAATGACAAGAAACAGTTTTTGACAATTCCTTTATTTAAATGCTTCTTCTTTCTTCTATATTCTTTCTTCTATCTTCTATCGTCCTTCGATTTCTTCCTCCATCTTCTTCTTCTTCTGGTTCTTCTGGTTCTTTTAGCTCTTCCTCCGGTGTTCTCATCCGGCATCTCCTCCGCGGCATCTTCTTCTCTTCATCTTCTTCTCCGGGCCACTCCGCCTCCATGAAGGCATGGAGGGAGGCTCCTGCTGTGTGACGCTTCTCTTCTTCTGACGGTTCTTAAATAACGGGGTGACCCCGCCCCCTCTGACGTTACGGGGAATGCCACAGGGAGGTCCCCGTCAAGTCCCCATGCGTCAGAGGGGGCGGGGTCACCGGGTGGCCCCGCCCTCTGTTATTTAAGAACCGTCAGAAGAGGAGAAGCGTCACATAGCGGGAGCCTCCCTCCATGCCATCATGGATGCAGAGCGGCCCGGAGAAGAAGATGAAGAGAAGAAGACGCCGCGGAGGAGATGCCAGAATGCCAGACGAGAACACCGGAGGAAGAACCAGAAGAACCAGAAAAAGAAGATGGAGGAAGAAACCGAAGGAAGATAGAAGATAGAAGTTAGAAGAAAGAAGATAGAAGAAAGAAGAAGCATTTAAATAAAGGAATTGTCAAAAACTGTCTCTTGTCATTTTTAACATTTTTGACCCCAAAGCACCCTCCCAATGTTGAGGGCATGTGGCCTGGTATGGTTCAGGAGGGGGGGCGCTCTCTCGTTCCCCCCTCTTTTCCTGCGGCCTGCCAGTTTGCATACTTGGATAAGGGTCTGGTATGGATTTTTGGGGGGACCCCACGCCAATTTTTTTTTAATTTTGGCACGGTGTTCCTCTTAAAATCCATACCAGACCTGAAGGGTCTGGTATAGATTTTGAGGGGGACCCCACGCCATTTTTAAAAAAATTTTGGCTGGGGTTCCCCTCAATATCCATACCAGACCTGAAGGGCCTGGTATGGAATTTAGGGGGACCCCTAACATCATTTTTTTTTTAAATTTTGGTTCGGGGTTCCCCTGTGGGGAATTCCCATGCCCTTTTTATCAATGAACTTTTATGTGTATTGTCGGACCGGCAATTCATTAATAGCCACGAGTAGTTTTAAATGACTTTTTTTCCTTTGAAATGTCATTTTGCTGTCAGACTGTTCTAAACACGGGAAACATGCGCCCCTTTACAGGCATACTATAGATACCCCCCAGGTACCAAATTTAAAGGAATATTACACTTTTATTGTTTCACTTTAAGCATTATTAAAATCACTGCTCCCGAAAAAACCTCAGTTTTTAAAACTTTTTTTTGCATTGATCCATGTCCCCTGGGGCAGGACCCAGGTCCCCAAACACTTTTTATGACAATTACTTGCATATAAGCCTTTAAAATGAGCACTTGATTATTCATGTTCGTGTCTCATAGACTTTAATGGTGTTCGCGTGTTCGAGCAAAATTTTGCCTGTTCTGGTGCGAACTGAACAGGGGGGTGTTCGGCTCATCCCTAGTAAACACATATGCATGTATATTATCCTTTTTTACTAATTTCTTTGTTTACAATATATAAAATGTATTTATCCCAGAGTTTGATCTTTTTTTTTTTTTTGTACTTTGCATTACGCCAAATGTTGGAGTACTACACAGTGATTATGTGTTTTCTAGAAAAAAACAGGAATCATGCCACATTTTTTTATGTTATTTGTGTTTCTTAAAGCTGCTGTATAATTTAACCATAAAGCGGATCCCTATTTGAGACCTTCCCTTGTAGCAGTACCACCTTTCCAGATATCACTGGTCTTTAAATGTAATTAGGTGCTATGATTTCAGATTTAACCTTCATTTTAAATTGTGATTTGTGTACATTGCTAACTGTTTTATATTAGAAAAGGATCACTTTTTCAATTGTATACATACAATATTGTGTAGTTTGATATTGAGAGAGATTACCTATTTAGCTTCTTAAATCTAAATCCCCTCTGGATTTCAACACATAAAACATACCATTAGCTAGAGTGTTCAAAAGACTGAACCTCTGTCAAGTTTTCTGTCTGTGTTTTTGGTCCCAGTGATAACTTCAAATCCCATTTCTTATCCTACTGTTGCGTAGACAAGAAGTGAGGTTAAAGTGGAACTTTTTTTTTCATTTTTGGAGAGAGCAAGATAGCATTATAACCCCTGTCAATTATTTTTTTTTTTTGCCATTTGAGTCCCATTTCCTTCACTTCCTGTATCATAGCCAAACAGGAAGTGAGAGGAAATCCCTGTAAATCGAGGAAATTTCTTAGGGGACCCACAGGTCACCAGAACTAGTGCACCCATCATAAGATTTCCCCTCTATTACTTTTCTGGGAACAACCCAAAATTTGGGTAATTTCTTTTACTTTCACTTTCAATGATAATGGTAAACAGGACCAGTAGAGAGGGTGAATTTTGTTAACGGGGCACAAACCGCAAAGAAAACTGACAGGTGTTCTAATCCCTCTCCACTCCATCCAGAACTAAAAGAAAACGGTTTTGCCTTTAGTTATACTTTAAACTTCCTCAGCAGGGTCAAAGAGGACAATAAAAATGTTTCAAAAGTATTTATTGCTGGAGTTGTGCTTTAATTAACCGGTTCCCGACCGGCGCACGCTGATGTACGTCGGCATAATGGCACGGCTGGGCAAATGGACTTACAGGTACGTCCATTTGAATTCCCCGCCGTGCCATTGTGTGCGCGCCGCCGGCGGCGCACGCATGCGCCAGACGGGAGCTCCGTGAGTCGGGTCGCGGGTCCCGCAGACTCGATCGCCGCGGGGATACCCGCGATCGCCTCACGGAGAGGATGAACGGGGAGATGCCGTTGTAAGCAGCATCTCCCCGTTCACGCGTCCCCCCCTGCAGCTTAGTAATTTCTTAGTTGCGTGGCATTAGGGATCACCTTTTTCCTATTTGAGACACTTACCAGCTAATCAGCTCAATAATCCTAATTAAAAAGCCTTTTTAGCTTAAAAACAGAGGTTTAGTGTTCGATACTGTTGCAAATACACATGAAGTCACACTGGCCAACAAGTAATCTCTGCAAAATATGGTCCCTAAGTCAAAGCTATCTCAACTTGCAACCCCAGCTCTTTCTGTGAACTTCAGAGCACTTTCTACCTTTGTAGTTAATAAGAGGTGGGGGGGGGGGGACTGTCAGGAATAACTTTTTAAAGTTAGAAATATGTTTTAATTATTTGTATTTTCTTTTCTAGCCAGGCTTAATCCTTGGGCAATTTTCTCCAGTAATAAAAATAATATTAAGTCCCGAGTCATAGACGTCTTACAGCATGCTGGAAAATTTCATTAGAGTTTTTTCTCATTCTTTATAGCTTTGTGTCAAATATACTGCCTCTTTATCTTTTGTGATTCTTTGTTTTTTATTTTCTTAGTGTACAGTTTTATATTGTTTGGTCAGCTTTTTGTAATGTGGGTTGTATCGTAGGGCCAGAAATAAAGTCTTCAGAAAGCACACATATCTGACTAAAGTGAGCAGGTAACTGGTACTAGAGTTGTCACTTTAGACATGAACATGGATAATTGTTTAAATAGGAAGAATGTATTGTTACATTACATTACTGGGAATATATCACTTGGTACATTTAAGATTTCAGTTACTGTTTCTAGTAAACAAAATAGTACTTCTAATCACCTTCAGGGTAAATAACATAGCACAAGTGCCTTGCCAAAAGGCAGAGGCATTTATAACCTGAATTGTGACTGCTCAAATTGACAGGTTGATCCCTACAATTGGATAATTAGAACCCTTAAGATAAAACAAAATATTATATAATAGATAAAAACTCTGTCCTCTCTAATACCATCCCAGCTCACTTAACTCACCTCTCTCATTTCCTTGTTGGGGAATAAAATGGTGGTAAGTTTCAGCTGATGCCTAATATTTGTAATAAAATATATATATCATCCCCAAAACCTAATCCCTAGCTGTTGACAAGAGGGCAGCGTTGCTCTACAGATTTCAACTTTTCACCCTTATCATCACCTTGTGCAAAAGTGAAGAGGAAGGCTCAACCAAGGTACCCCCTGTTGGTCTATTATTGCATAGAAAACACTGACCATGATGATGGTTACTCTTTGCATGGTTCACCAATAGAAAGGAAACAACCTACTGTATATCGTTTATGAAATAAGGTGTGTATTTAAGGAACCAAAGCACTGCATAGAATATGGTAAAATGTAATGGCTAAATAATTCCTTAGGGCTGACTAGAGATGGAGCTTCTCAGCCCTATGAAGGGCGTTAATTTCACAATGCTAAAAATGAGCCTTTTTTAAATCAGTTGTAATGTTGCAGGTTTTATGTCAAAACATTTTTTTTCTGGTTAGTTGTAAAACTTTTATATTTAATATTTCATTATTTATTATTATTAATATTATATCATGTTTAAGATTCATTACCTTAATGGATTGTATTTCAATCGTATTTAAATTATTGTCTTTCCTACCTGCAACATAAATCATGTATTTTTGCAATACTAATTTTGCTTAACTAGCTGGATTATATTAGACCAAAAAGTTGCAAGCCAATAAAAAATAAAGATTGTGGTTTATAAAGACATGCAGAATTCTCTAAGAATGTTTAATAAAACAGACAGTGTTAAATCTTGAAATTATGTTAACTTGTATTTTTTCATCTGATATTTGGAATAAGGAACTCAAGTATTTGGAAAATGTACCAAGTCCCCTATAATCTTTAGTGGTTTCTTTGTGTATTATTCCACTTTGTATTTTATGCAGCTTCTCGTATCTATATACTGTTTTTGTCCATGGATGTTTAATGTTCTGTCAAAGTGAATGTAAGGTATAACCATGGGATTAGATGGTAAAAAAAAGTTTGGTATCTTACAACCCAACAGCAGCGCAGCAAAACAGGCACCACAGGTTCAAAGCCTCTTGTTTGTAGAGAGATACTTGGGCCCAGAAGCAGATTTCTTGAAATCCCTTCGTTTTAAAAAGCTCAGACATCTGGTCTACTCTATTTGAATCCAGGGGTGGAATGTCGAAGCTTCATTGGCCAGTGGTCCCTCTTTGAATAATCGCTTATTAAGTAGTCATTGCGAACCAGGCTAAGTAAAGAATAGAGGTATGAGCAAAGTGTGGTAACCCACAGCTACCAAAGTTTTTCTTTGGGCAGGAGAAAACCTGATTGGTTTCAGTGCCTTACTTCACTCTGCAAAACAACATGTTAGCAATGCATTGTGCAAAGTTATGCTGTTAATTTACATTACCTTCTTAAGTGGCCTCAGGTACTCCACAACCTGGAGTACTCTGTAAGGCTGCTGAAACTTCCAAACTCAGAACTCTAACCCACTTTCTCTTCCCCCTGTACCTTCCTATTGTTGGAAGCTGTGGGGAGACAGGCCAGAGTTTACTCACTAAAGCTGTGGTCTACATTTGCATAATAGAGTTTCCCAAGTTTTGAAGACTATGGCATGGTCTTTTGAATACTATGCTCTGAAGATAAATATAGGATCTGCACAGAGGAGTGGAAGTGTAAATGGATAGCCAGCAGTCATCTCTCTTTTCTAAACGTTTAATATGGCGATGTAATAATACAATAAGACAAAAATATGTGTAGCGCTAAAAAAACTTAAGAGTTCAATATAAGGACAATGAAGTCCAACTAATGGTGAAAAAACATCTGAGAGAAAAAAGAAAGTCCTCAATGTTTATATGACTCATAAAGATTAATGGTCCATGTGAATGCAGTGACTTCATGTGAAGAACAAATCAAATGCGTGACATCC